>NW_022990054.1:2324195-2681796 GCF_902827175.1 Gymnodraco acuticeps | reverse complement strand
AGCACCGGGTGATTCACTACCGCTATAATGAATTTTCCCTCAAATTTTTGGAATATGAGGAATTACCTGCGTAGTCTCTCTCAGCATACACGCGGTCTGATTGGCTAGCGCTTGTACTGGCAGATTTGCATAAACGGGATTTCATTGGCTGACGCTTCTGCCGAGGCGCCAAAAGTTGAACATTGCTCAACTTTTTGAAGCGAGCAACGCCAGCAAACGCTCCACGTCGCTTCCCAAAATACAGTTCTGCTAAAAGTGACGTCACCCCATTCAAAGTGAATGGGCAGAAGCGTTTGGAAGCTGTAACGCACGCCACCGTGTGGACGGGCCGTCAAAGTGGCTCTGCGCCAGAAACATCAATAAATAAATAACTAAAAACATTCTGGAATATCACCCCTCCACTCCCATTAACATCTCTCAGCTAGCAGCTGCGCTATCTACTCACCCAGATTCCGTGTTTGTTGACTATCTCCTGTCAGGGCTCTCCCAAGGCTTCAGGGTAGGGGTCCTATCATCTCCCACAGTGACTTTCGTAGCAAGAAACTTACAGTCAGCCGCTAAAGAACCCAACATAGTTTCCCAGCTCATCGACAAAGAACTTCTCAAAGGATATATAATCGGTCCTTTTAGCTCCTCCCCCTTCTCAGTGTTCCGTTCAATTCCCATCGGAATAGCCACACGTAAATAAAAGGCTGATTTTCGATTTGTCCGCTCCCTGCTCCGGCCCATTCTGCAGCGTCAATAGCATCATCCCTCCAGATCAGTTCTCCCTTCACCATGCCTCAGTGGATAATGCAATAAAGATGATCAAGTTCACAGGGCACGGAGCTCGGCTCTCCAAAGCGGACATTACCGATGCCTTCAAATCATCCCCATTCATCCGTCTCAGTGGAACTTGTTCGGTATTAAGTGGGAGTCCAAACTCTATCTTCGCCGTTCGCCTGACCTTCGGGTGCAGAAGCAGCCCCCGCATCTTCAATTCCTTCTCGGAAGCGCTCTATTGGATCCTGCTGAACATCGTCAGAATCCCCTCCGTCCTTCACCTACCGGACGACTTCCTCCCCATAGACCCGCCACAACAGCTCAGGGATCTCACTGGCCAAGCTTAAACACTGCTTCAGGAGTGAGGTGTCCCTCTCTCCAAAGAGAAAACGTTAGGTCCCGACACACGCTTAGAGTTCTTAGGCATCATCCTCGACTCCATAGACACGAAGGCGTCTCTCCCCTCCGACAAATTGCAGCGCATCCGGGACATCACGTCATACTGCCAGCAACAAGTTATCACAAAACAACAGTTGCTCTCCCTTCTCAGACACCTCAACTTCGCCATGCACGTCATCCCCCAGGGGCGCTCGTTCATCTCCCGCCTCCTGGACGCAGCATCAGCGGTCGACAACCTCCATGACTGCGTTTTCTTAGACGAAGGCTGCCGGTCAGACCTTCGGTTCTGGTCCCTCCTGCTCGCCCACTGGAACAGAGTTACTTTCTTTTATGATGGCCTCGTGCGTTCCTCTGACTCAATGAGGTTCTTCACGGATGCCGCCCATCCATGGGTTTTGGGGGTTTCTTCCAGGGAGAGTGGTTCGCAGGGTCATGGCCCCGTCAATTTCTACCTCAAGCAAGTTCTCACTAAATCCAGCCTATCACCCATATCATACCCGGGGCATTCCTTCAGGATAGGTGCAGCCACCTCTGCTGCTAATCAAGGTCTCTCTACCTCATCCCTACAACAACTAGGACGGTGGTCCTCCTCCGCCTTCACAACCTTCATTCGTCCGGACATCAGCGCCGTACGGGCTTCCCAAAGATCTCTCAGACCCTAACTATGGTATCTATGCATATAACTGGTGGTGGCTCATAAACACATTCATAAGTATACATGTCTCACTAAGGTACCTGATATTCAAACTGCATTCCCGTCCTAGTCCGCGGGCCCCGCCCACAGGGAATAACGTCTCGTCTCACGCGCACCTACACGTAACGGGCTTCATCTCCTGGACACAGGTATCCAAATCCCAGACCCTTGCTCAAATGTGTCAGTGTAAAAAGATATATCCTGCGAAGTCAGGCGTGGACTCGGGCCACCGTACACTTCGGTGTCGTGGCTCCGGGCCACCGTACACTTCGGTGTCGTGGCTCCGGGCCACCGTACACTTCGGTGTCAGTTACAAAACAAAGGAAATAAAGAAAGAGGAAAAAGTAAAGAAGAAAAAGATATATCCTGCGAAGTCAGGCGTGGACTCGGGCCACCGTACACTTCGGTGTCGTGGCTCCGGGCCACCGTACACTTCGGTGTCAGTTACAAAACAAAGGAAATAAAGAAAGAGGAAAAAGTAAAGAAGGAAAAGATAAAGATATATCCTGCGAAGTCAGGCGTGGCTGAAGGCCGGACCCCCCCAGACCCCCCCAATAAAGCAAAAATGCACGTTTCAGAGTGGCCTTTTATTGTGGCCATTCTAAGGCACACCTGTGCAATAATCATGCTGTCTAATCAGCATCTTGATATGCCACACCTGAGGTGGGATGGATTATCTCGGCAAAGGAGAAGTGCTCACTATCACAGATTTTTTCAGATTTGTGAACAATATTTGAGAGAAATGGTTATTTTGTGTATATAGAAAATGTTTTAGATCTTTGAGTTCATCTCATGAAAAATGGGAGCAAAAACAAAAGTGTTGCGTTTATATTTTTGTTCAGTGTATATAGAGAACACACACTCATTTCATTATGCAGCCCCCCACACAAATGTCACCTGCTTTCCTCTCTGAAAGCTATGCTTGGATAGGTTTTAACCGTCCTTGTCCCATGACCTCCCCAGGATCAGTCAACTAACAAAAGTTAACGGTTCCCATACCCTCAGGCCCTCTTTGAACTTCCCTCCACCCGAAGTCAGCCCACCCGGAACGAATACATCCATTGACAATTCAGGCCTCTTTATGAGCCTTGCAGGAAATGAATCATTAACCAACAAGACTTCAACCGCACCATATCTGAGGAAGATCTCTCCTGGAGCTCCCCTGTTAATTACAAAGACCATTGATGATTAACAAAGAGACCCATGCACCGCTCCCGATATCTGGAAACTGCAACAAGACCCTCCGAAAAATACTTAATGGGTAATCCCTTCACTCAAGGCAGAAATCACAGGTTACACTATACCCTAACCACTCACAAATAGCCCAAAAACCACCCTTCTGATTACACACAAAAGTGGAAGAAAGACTATTGCGCTAATCTACTTTTACTAACAAGGGGACATTGTTTCAGGAATATATAAAAAACCTCTCTATAATTAAGAGGAAAAAATGTACTTTGTCCATTCAAATTTAACACACCTCTTATATATCAGGTGACATATTAAAATGAATATACCAGAAATACGCTATATTAAACTTTCTGCTATAACCCTGCTTCACCGTCCGGAGTTGTCCAATATGGCGGACCATCTCGCACATGCGCACTGCAGATCGGGGTAGTGACAGGCCGAACACATATGGTACTGACGCCTGCCTGCCTCCAGGAGAATCTGCCAGCCAATTCAACTCCTCCAGCCTGCCTGCCGCTCCTCCCCATCAACCATTACTTACCTCAGCCGATTGTCTCAATACATCCACTACCCTTTTCAACCATCTGCTTGTCCCAGTGTCTGCTCTTGGGTTCAGTCTAGGAAGTCTGACAGTTCAAGCCACGAGTACTAGGGGTGTAACGGTTCACAGAATTCACAGTTCAGTATGTACCTCGGTTTGGGGGTCAGGGTTCGGTACACACAAGAAAAAGCAAAAAAAAGTCCCAAATGCATAATTCCAGGTTTGTTTTATTTATTTTGAACAGTAGTGCAAGTTTCAGTATACAAATAAGGAACTCTAACATTTTGAATAATTAACTTTATTACATAGTTAAAACAAACATACCACACACACTCAGATCATACCACACACCTCAGATCATGGCCATATTATCTATAATGGCTGATTTCAAACAAAAAGGTTTCATCAAGCTGTACAATTAAAAAGAATGTCTTGAAAATATTACAAAATAAATAATAAGATAGTATTTCAATCAATAAAAATCAATAAAAGCCGGGGTCCTCTACTATTGCATAAGGGCGCAGCATAGCCGTTGAAAAATATATGCCAAAGCTTCCGTTATTTATTTTGGTCTCTGCTTTCATGTCTATTGGCTTCTTAAAAACAGCGGGGATAAGCTGTTGAACTGCTGTTGTCTTTTGCCGGGCTCCGAGGATTACGAAATCTGGGTGATGCCTTCTGATATGATTCAGCATGTTTGGCTTGTGTTATCATTAGCATACCGCACCGCTGTCGAACAACGCCGGCACACCGTCCTCGTCCGATCCACCACTCGCACTCCATCGTTATTGTAGTCCACAGCGGTGGTGTAGTGGGGATTTTTTTTACTGGGGGGACGCGGCGACCTTGAGAGCCTTGAAAGGCGCCTATATAAAATAAATGAATTATTATTATTAATTAGCTCCAAACAATGCCACACAAGTGCGCACGCGGGCAGACAGGTCCACAGAACTACCGGTATGCTTAATCCTACTTTAGTTACTGTACTGCAAAAAGCAGACGGCGCCTTTTTATTATAATTACTGTGAAATGTATTATGTTTGTCATTATTACAACAAATACACACTTGCAACTGATAACACTGGCAATGATTTTATATTTATTAGACTATTGAAAAAAAAGATCATGCTCCCAAAAAGTGGGGGTATGGCGTACCCCCGCGTCCAACGCCCCACTACACCACTGGTCCACAGGGAACCAGAAATGTTCTCACACAGCTGATTTAAAAGAAGCAGGTGGGTTCTAGCTCCTGTGTGTTATCTGAACTCGCAATATTAACTTTTCTTCTTCTTGTATTTTGTTTCATTTTGTTGTGTTTTCTTCTTCTTCTTCATTTGTTGTTTAAGGGCGGCTGGCAAACAGCTTTAGATGCAATACCGCCCCCTGGATTATATATTTCATTTAATTTAATTTTTATTTGTCCCGCTCATGGTACGCAAAACCAAATGTACAATAATTTTCACAAAACATGACTCTACCATTGAGCGAAAGGAGCAGGGAGAAGAATAAAATCTTATGTGACCTGCCCTTTTCTAAAAAAACAAATAAATACAAAGACAAACATAACAGTATCTTAGGATACTAAGAGAAACACACAAAAAAATACTTATTTCCCACTTGACGGTTTACGGAAAGAAACAAAACAACACCAAAACATCACATGTATAAGGAAAAGAAAGTTGCAACACCCTCATCCGAGTCCTACTGGAGAAGAAGGTGGAATGGATACTGCCCTGAATGACAGACTTTTTTCCCACTCGTAAAAAAAAGGCGTATTCGTCGTGTGACTGCATGCACCGAACCGTGACGTCCCGAACCGTGACGAATACGGATACCGTTACACCCCTAACGAGTACACTTCCAAGAATAAGGATTCCACTTCACACTCTAACAAAACCTGCAGCAGATGTTTGCAGTACTCTTGACGGCTTGTATACCATGAACCGGATATGTCTAGGCCATTTAAATGGTCCGAACCTAGGGTCTACAGCAGGGGTGCCCCAACCAGTCGATCGCGGGGAGATTCCCAGTCGATCGCGAGATGTGTCTAAAAATAGAACAACAATATTCTGTTTTATCGTTAATAATGTCCTGTAACATAATCTTCCTGTGCCAGAATAATGCACTTGAACGCATCAAAGCTTTGGGATTGGCCGCCGTGACCCCATGTGTCGGGGCGTGGCTAGTGGGCAGTGCACTAATTCGCTAACGTTGTCCGTATCAACAGGAGTGACAGTCCGCACACAAACAAGACCGCAATTATGGCAGAAGCAAAACATATATAATTTTTAACTCCGAGTGGGAGGATGATTATTTTTTGTATTTATTCCAATTCAAAAGTCCATCTGAAGAAGGGTAATTTAGGAGCGGCATTTCAAAACAGTGCACAAACGCTACGAGACGGAATTCCCTCCTAATTCTGCCCTACGCTCCAAAAGGGGAGGGCCTGAAAGGACAGCTAAATGCACAGCAGTCCATTTCCACCAGGCCCAACAACAAGAGCAAGGCTGCTACCATATCATCTTATCGTGTCAGTCACGTTCTTGAGAAACACATGAAGTCTTTCAAAGACGGCGAAGTTGTGAAAGAAGCTTTCCTGGAGGCTGCCGATGCGTAATAAAAATAACAGTAGCATTTCAACAGGTTTTTGATATAATAAAAACTCAAGTTAGATACCTGTCACACTCCTAGGTTTATGTCACAGTTTTAGTGTTGTCTGTCTGGTTATGGGTTTTGTAAGTCTGTTCATTCTGTGTTTTGTCTGATCCTCCTACCTGTCGTTAGTTTCCCTGGTGTGTCTGATTGTCTCATTGTGTTCACCTGTTGCCCTTGTGTTTCTCCCTCCCCTGCCCAGCTGTGTCTTGTCCTGTGATTACCCTTCTGTGTATTTAGTCTAGTCTTCCCCTGTGTTCCATGTCGGTCCATTGTTTTCCCTCCATGTCATTCCACGTCCTTGTGCTGCTCGTTTGTTTTTGGAATTTTTGGATACTGCCTTTTTGACACAGCTTTTATTATTTAATAAAGCTCGCTTTTTGTTAAAATCTGCATTTGAGTCCTACCTGCTTCACCCCCTCGTAACAGAACCGTTATTAATCAGCTGTAAGTTTTAGTTTGTTTGAACTTATTCATTATAATTATTGTACAAAATGGTTATAAGAATGCAAACTTAAATTGATTATAGTCTATTATCAATTCAGGTTATGAAACTAGTGTTGCCTTGCATCCTATTAAAAGGCATTTCTTTTATAATCTACTAAAATGCAACAAAACAGGGTTTGATTCTATTAATTGTGTCTTTTTTATTGCACTTTGGCAGCAGATTCCTGAGTAGCTTCAGATCTGAGTTGTCTTATTAGTAAGCCTCATTTATACTTTTGTAGCAACACTATTTTTATATAATGGCAAATAAAGGGTTCAGAGTCTTTTCTTTTTTCCCTGTGTCATATGTGGCAGCACTGTTCAATGCTTCTTGAAAACGTTACCCCACTGTAGTGACGTGTGAATAAACTCCAACTCTGTATCAACAACACTGTTGTGTAACTTCAGTTAAATACTTGTATGTGTGTAGATTAGAAAGAGGTAAGATAAAGGATCTGCAGTATTTATGAAGTGTTAATCGTACGAAGGTCAGTTTTATACAAGTAGCAGTGTGTATTTACCTGGTAGTAGGCTGTCAGTAATGGCTACGTCTCTCTATTTGGCCTGGTAGATCTCGGCAGACTGGCAACTTTAAAAGTAGCTCTCGGTTAAAAAAAGGTTGGGCACCCCCCGGTCTACAGAGACCCCAATAAGTTCCTACAGGTTATTTACCCTGGTGACAGGGAAATGTGCCTAGCTTCTAACTGCCTACATTCAAGTGTCTACCCTGCTTCCTCTGATACTACTGAATGGCCGTTAATAATATCAGCCACACCTGTTCTCCACCTAATGATCTGTGCCTTTGTAATCGGCAGGGTTCATTTAGTTGTTAGGATGAAAGACCTAAGGACCAGTTTAATTATAATGTTTAGAGAAACTTAACATAACCTTTCAGATATTGTAATGGAAATTATGATTATCAGAGGAATGTAATGCTATGATGTAATATATCACATATAAATAATAATATTCTGTAAGGCTTGCATGTCAAGAGATAGTAGATCAAAGTAGTTGAGATCTCATCACTCGGGTAGATGATAAAGTAACCTGTATAAGTAGCGCCAGGTGCAAAGATAAAGATTGTTATGTTCACCCAATGTTGACTCCATGAAAACGGCCCTTGGACTTATCAGCGCCAGACTCCGAATTTCTCACGCTCTGTTCAGGAGTGGAAGGACTGTTCCCGGGGCAGCAATGGCTGACTCACTCTGATTCGCTGCCTAGGGCTCGCCCAGAAGTGAAACCGGCCAATGGAGAACTACCCAACTCACTGTCTAGGGCCCCGCCCAGGAGGTGAAGCAACCAATTAGAAATATTAAGGGAGGAGCATCCGACACAACTCCTCCCCCAGAAACTGTATGTAAGCTGTCCAATATTCATGCTCGGGACTCTTGTTCTGACTGGCTGTCGTGGTACGTATATCACACGGTGGTAGAACTTGAGTCCAGAGTACTCTGTATTTTGTATTGTTGCTTTTACGATTAAAACAGATTATTGTTTTATCCTTTATCCCGGTGTTTGAATCCTCCTTCCTTTAACCCTCTGGAGTCGGTGGGCATAATTTTACGTAATTAATCATATATTTTCGATTATAAGGAGTAGACATATAATTCAGATATCCGCGGAATTGCTGGAAGAGTAGCTTTCCAGTGGTATCTCCTGTGAGACTGTAACCAGGCACAGCAGCCAATATGGCAGCTCAAAAGCAGCTAGACTTTACACTGTGTGGGATTGGTGGATTCGTGTGTCCGTCAAGGAAATCTCGGCCGGCAGCCATCATGGTCTGAAATGACCAATGGACATCGAGAAATCACTAAGGACCTACCCACCAAGTAAACAAAACATAAACCACCTGTCTCCCATCAGTTTACGTCTGTGAGGGGAGAGAGAGAGACAGAGAAAATGGCTAAAAAAAACTTTACAGTTGCCGACTTCGCTAGAGATAGAGCCTCAGAACCTGAAGTTTTCAACTCTTCTGAAGAAGAAGAATACAAAGACAACAACAAGGATCCATTTGGACATGGGTAGGTGTAAATATTACAGTAATAGTGTACTGGCAATGTGTGGGGAATACCGCGAAAATGAACAATAGGTTTATTGATATATATTTTTTATCGAGAGTCATGAACTTTTTATTGGGACAAAATAGACTCTCCATTAGCAAACGTTTTACTCTGTGTTAAGATTATTTTGGTGTGTAAAAGTGAGATTACATGTGTAGATGATTCAATTAATCATTTATTCGTCCCACAACGGAGACATTTACAGTGACATGTTTTTGCCATCGATTATTGTATCATACTGTTCTGTACAGATGAGACTTTGTCATATATTTATTTATATGTGTGCCTGTTATTATTTTACCGTCCTGTACAGATGAGACTTTGTAATCAGATGTAGCCTATGTATATGTGTGTCTGGGATTTTATACTGAATGTAAAGTAACTGGAAATACCTGTGTGTGTGTGTGTGTGTGTGTGTGTGTGTGTGTGTGTGTGTGTGTGTGTGTGTGTGTGTGTGTGTGTGTGTGTGTGTGTGTGTGTGTGTGTGTGTGTGTGTGTGTGTGTGTGTGTGTGTGTGTGTGTGTGTGTGTGTGTGTGTGTGTGTGTTGAACGATATACCGTGTCATGTCGATAACCGCGATATTCACACCGCAGGGACGTGAGGTTTTATTCATTTAAAAAAAAAAATGCTAACGCACTTTAGCATATAATTCAAAATAAAGATACCCTTATTACTTATCGAAAATGCACATACAATATATCCGATTAAAGCTGAGACTCAAGTATAGTATCTAAGCGATCCGATCTCACAACAGGGGAAACAAACACAGACATCACAACACGTACCTTTTACGGAGCTTTTACGGGAGATCGTCACATCGTAGCTGTCAATCTGATCAAGGTTCAATGGCATTAAAACGAGAAAAAACGCGGCTGAATCGGTTGATCCATAGGTTGATAATGTATCTGTGGCTTTTATGTAAAAATCGGAGCACAAAAGTTAGCTGCCAGAGTGTATGCAGCTTCCGGTTTTGGCTACGTGTCTCTCTCACTCCTTATTTGGTAATGTGTGTGTGTTAGACTGCGCTGGACTGCCGCATAGCCAAGACCAGAAGCAGCAGCCACTCTGGTGGCTACCATTAGCAGCTAACTTTTGCTCTGCGATTTGTACATACAAATGGAATTATGGATTATAAATGAAATAATTTTGTTATACAGAGATGTTAAAAACCTATGGATTAACCGATTCAGCCGCGTTTTTCTCGTTTTAATGCCATTGAACACGTCTTTTGATCAGATTGACAGCTACGGTGAGACATCTCCCCTCGAAGCTACGTAAAGGTACGTGTTGTGATGTCTGTGTTTGCTTCCCCTGTCCGAGTTCGGATCACTCAGTGATGATACTATATACAGATGGAGCGCTCCATTTCAGACGCCTACCCGTGCGGGTCCGTGATCGGCACGGGGTGGGCCCCTGCTGAAAAGGAAAACCCCCCCCGCAGGACTTGAAACGCCCCCTTGATAAATACATTTAATTATAATGAAACCAGCTGCAATGGATCATGGATCCACCAGGGGGAGCCGTGAAAAGCTGCCACACTGGAACTCATGTGAAATAAACAGCTGATCTACAGGTATCTGATATAGCGGATATTTGTTAAGATCCATATGTCACGGATAGGATCATATTCTGTGCTAAATAAGAGACATGTAATCATTTACTAAACATCCCCATGTTTTTATTTAACAAAATAATGTTTAATTCACGTTGGCGTAAGTACAAAACCATCGCTATGTTTTTAGATCAGGAAATGCATCCAGGCTCAAACAAACGATTTTCAATCATCATCCTCACGATCATTTAATGTATCATATGTTCGCGAGTTGAAATGAATGCACTAAATGTAATCCACGTGAGTTTACAACAACAAAAATAATCGCTTTGTTTTTATATCACATCCGACCGGAGGAAAATGCAGCACGGGTCTCACTACCGATCATCCTAATCCCACGGGCAAACAATAATATGTACAGTGTTAATAGTTTACTGTATTATTAGCGTCTAATATTACTGGGGATTTCGGAATGGTAGCCTACTGGATTTTGATTTATTGTATCGGCTTCATATCGCAATATATTCCCGAAGTCTGAAATGCAAAAATGTCCCACATTAGGGCAATTCACCCTACATTTAATCATTCAAACAAAATCATATTTTGTTTCTTTTTATCGAAATAAATGTGGTTTAATCCACATAATTTACTGTGTTAATTGTTTTCTGTAGTATTGTGCACATTACTTTTCGCTGCTTGTTGCACCCCTGGTTAGAAGCTAAACTGCATTTCGTTGTCTCAGTACCTGCAATATGTGCAATAACAATAAAGTTTAATCTAATCTTGAGCAGGAACAAATGTATTTAGGCTACTTAGTACATATCTGACATAAACGATTAAACACATTTGTGCATTCTTTAAACCGAGTCAAGCCGAGTCCGGAGGTGGCGGCACATTAAAGTGTGCACCTGATTGTTTAACTTGAAGGTGCCTGATGACATTTAATCATTCAAACAAAATCATATTTCGTTTATTTTTAAGGAAATAAATGTGGTTTAATCCACATAATTATACTGTGTTAATTGTTTAGTATTGTTTAACTTGAAGGTGCCTAATGTGAACATTTCCAGAAGAACTCTAGCTTGAATGGCCTTTGTATGTATACAGTAGGCCTACACATAGGCGGCGCGTGAGGCTCAGGTTTGGGAAGGCTAAATAACTTTTTTTTTTATCTTACGCTGCCCGCCTCCGGCGTCTATAGAAAAGAGATCAACTCAGTGAAAGCACCGCCTGCTGACCGATCAGAGCTCAGTGTGCGGAGTTTAAATCTATCAAGTCATATTACAGGAAAAAGGAAATGCAGTTTAAACTGCCGTATGCAGAGAAGACGCAGACGTGTCGCACTTATCATTCATATCACACTGACATCACATCATCAATCAGATCATCGATCTCACATCGATATCACAATATTTCCTTATCTGAGTCAGCTTCTCGAGCCGTATCTGGCCGTGCAACACTTAGTTACATTGTCACATATACTGTATGCAGACGTATTATTTTAAGCAACACATTAAGTTGACGAAACACTCAACTCAAATGTAATAAAGTCAGATCCCCTCGTGTTTTAGATGGGGCAGTATCATAAAACTGTTGTACGCTTTCAAACACTCGGTAGTTTATTTTTTAACGAGTTGTTCTGTATTCTCCTTGCAGGTGCAACTATGTGGCTTGTATCCTGGATTATATGTTTAAGTCATCATGGATGTTTAAAGTTCATATTTGTCTAATATTAGTTTACTTTTCATTAATGAAGTATGATGTTGCGCTGTCAGTACACTTGTCCCTGTTTGTGATTGGTCAAATGTAGCTAACCCCGCCCCTTTCACGTGAACGCGTTCTCAGCTGGAGAGAGAAACCCTGGCTTGATTTACCGAGTTGATAACCAGCGCCGTAGGACCGTTTAGCGAGACCTCGTTTGTTAGGGTTAGTTAAGATAACTCAAGCATATCCAGGGTATGTTGAACTGGCTTCGTGGTACAGGGCACAGGTGGCTGCATAGCAGCGCTAATGTCAAAGACATTATATTTTTATTTTACCAGGATGCAGTTACACAAATATTTGGGAAGGCTTAGCCTTCCCTAGCCTACAGAATCCGCCGCCCCTGGGCCTACAGTATAGCCCAACCATGTACACCTTCCTTTTTTCCCGTCCAAAGTTTGAATTGGATAAAGGTAATGGTTATCGATGGTGCTTTTATAGCCTATTGTATAATAACTGTGTGATTTATATTGCTTTTCAAATGCATATGGCCACCCATTTACACTGCTCTTCCCGTCAAGAATATGAATAGAACTTAGTTAGGTCACTTTACATTTCTGCAAATAAATTTTTAATCACACACGTCTCCCCACGTCTCCCCGTCCCGAAAATGATACATAAAATAAAAAGAGGAAACAATTTTCAAGTTCAGTTTTCAATGTTTTATTTAAAATAACTGACATAACAGACACCATACTGTAGGCCTATCTGCTGCGGAAACCAGGACGAGCTATTTCGGGATCTGTTTTTCGGGGGCTCCTCAGTCTCTCATTTACCCGGCTCCTGATCTTATGCCACTGGTCAATGTTCAGATTTGGGAACCAATTGGAAACATAGGACTCAATCTTTTTCAACCTCTTGACGGGAAAAAAGGAAGGTGCAAATGGTTGAATGATGAATAAACAGTGAGGAGGGGTACAGTATGAATACACAGCAGCCCAGCCTGTGAGCAGTATGAACACCAATGAGCGCTCAGCTCGAGATACCAGCGAGTCGAGAGAGAGAATGATATCTGCATTTTCTCTTTTGGTTTGATTAGGACACATCCTGGGGATTGTGTTTACAAACATTGACCAGACCGTTCACCAGCCCCCCAGCCCCCATGTTGCCTATGCTGTCCTGTGTTGCGAACTCTTTGTTTAAAACGAATTGGCCATCGGAATGTGTGGAGGAATTCTCCCAAGGGTCACATTCCACAGCTCTCCCCCCCCCCCCACTCCTGTGATGTCCCATCCCCCAGTCTGTAGGTTTGTGTTTGCATATATGCCGTAATTCATACTGGTCCTCTCACGCACATACATTAATGTGGGGTGTCTATACTACTTTGTAAGGGTAAAACCCCAGCTCGGTTCAATATACCAAACCCAGTGAACAGAGATAACAGTACTCGAGTTTCAAGTTTACTTGCTGCAAGGAGAATCGGCGAGTGACATGCAATGTCCACTCCTTAACCAACTCTACTCGCCTTCTCTCAGCCTTTTTATTTCAACAATACAGTAACATGACAATCATGTGGTGTTGACCAACGCCTTATTTGTTAGTGTGAATCTTGTGACTCTCAGTCATGTGAATCTGTGTGTGTGTGTGTGTATGTGTGGCACTGAACAGACTGTTCTCTGTTCCTCCATTAACACATTTATGAGAACACATTATGAAAACACATTTATCCTTCAATAAATTCTAACAATTCTCCTTACAGTATACATACATAGGCTATATGAGTCCGTGTATCTACGGACCATTTTTTTTTCTTTATTAAAAAAGTAAACGGAAGAGCGTCTGAGAGGCGTTTTTGCCCTTTTGCTTTTTACCTTACTAAATGGTCTAATGGTCAGTGGAGCGAGGGGGGAGGCCCGCGAAACTCGCGGAAGTGATTTCAAAACAAAAAGCACTCGTTTGCTTGGAACAAAGAAAACGGCCAAGACACACATTGAGTCCAGAAAATGAATGTTATTAAGGGCTGTAAATATAATAAGCCTGTGTCTAAAATTGACAACAGACTTATTATATTTACAGCCCTTAAGATACACTTTTGTGTTTAACAGCTGACCACTACCATGACATACTTTGTTTTAGTAGATTTCGCATGAGAGCAAAATGTATAAACATGAGCATTAAATTATATGAATATGAGAACAAAATGCATGAATGTGTGAGTGACAATATATGAATGTGTGCATTGAAATATGATAATATGAGAGCAAAATGTATGAATGTGTGAGTGTAAATATATACGTGTGTGAGAGTGAAAATGTATGTATGTAAAAGGAGAATATATGTGTGTAAGAGTGAAAATGTATGTATGTAAAAGGAGAATATATGTGTGTAAGAGTGAAAATGTATGTATGTAAAAGGAGAATAAATGTGTGTAAGAGTGAAAATGTATGTATGTAAAAGGAGAATATATGTGTGTAAGAGTGAAAATGTATGTATATAAAAGGAGAATATATGTGTGTAAGAGTGAAAATATGCTGCATTTTGAATGTCCGATAGTCCACCATTTCCACCGGAAATATCAAACATTTAATAAAAGTGAAAAACAATGAACAAGACTTAACGTATTCATCATAATTAATTATATTTATTTCGTTTGGATGTAGGATTTTTGACTTTGTTTAGAATAGTGATCTTCTACTATATGAACATTTTCGACCCAAAATCACAAAAAAAACGTAAAAACAGATTTTGAAAATGATATTATTTTTCATATAGGTAACACAAACATACACAACGAAACTATTTAAAAGCTGGAAATATATACATGGGATGTCACTATGATAATGTGAAAGTTTGATTGAGGTAGCATGGGATTTCATTCTGATAAGGCAAAAGTGTTATTATAAATATAATACAAATAAATATATACACATTATGTACAAAAATCAGTTTTTTCTGTCTTTATCTGTGCCACGCTTCAAAGCGGTTTCTGTCAACTACGACACAGAGGGCAACAGCACGTTCCTCCTCCTCCATGTCAAAAAACAAGCTTAAAGCTTGACTCACGTTCAGAGTTCTCTTCATCATAGTTGAATCTTCAAAACTCTAAATCTATCTAACTATATCTAAATTCTCAATGTTTGTCTGTCACTTTACTTCAATCGCAGTCTCCCGCCGTCTCTCTTCGTCTCTTTTCGTCTCGTTTCGTATCACTCAGGTTTACCTGATTACCTCACCCCGTCCCTGGTAAATACATCCTGTTGAGCAGAATCTACAGTTTCCAGTATTTTCCGTTTCGTAAAATGATAAAATACGGCGAAGATATTAAAATATGTGCTTCCATTATTCATACTTCTGAAATATATCTGTATTAACTTTATATCATCGTATGTCCGTGTTTATTGGGTCTTTTTGTATGAAACAAAGACTGGCATATCGTTTCAAGCAGGGCCGGCCCTTCCCACTGGCGAACTAGGCGGTCGCCTAGGGCGCCAGATCTGGAGGGGCGCTGCGCTGGGAGAAAAAACAAATTAATAAAAAACTTTTTTAATTTAAATTTTGTTTTAGTTTTTTATTCTGCCTAATTTTATGCCCTTGATGTAATACGTTTACATTAATAATTGAATAAAGTAAACACCCTTTGCACCCCGGGCCGGCGGCAACATTTTGCATTTGCCCTGTACGATGGGCTAACTGTAACCCCCTAATCCCACCAGGAGCGTCTGCGCTGCGTTGCGCTGCGGCTGCAGCGTTTTTAGCGATCGCGGCCACTCTAGTCAATGGGTGCTATTCCACCAGACACGCTGCGCCGCGGCTCGAAGCGTCCCAGAAGCTCCTCGCCGCAAGGAATTTCTAAAATATAGGATGAATCCTATTTTTGACGCGGCGCAGCGCGGCGCAGGCAGGAAGTGGAATGTTCATCCAACAACTGCGAGGCTGCACACAAGACGCTCCGCTTCCGCAACGTTTTGAAACGCGCCTGGTGGGTTATGACGCAGGAGGAGGTCGCAGCGCGGCGCAGCCGCAGCGCAGACGCTCCTGGTGAGATTAGGGGGTAAGTGATGAAAGGGGGGGATGGTCGCTTATCTGGCACCCACGGGCCGCGGCTCACAGCCAAAGTGACGCGGCAGCTCCAGCTGAAAGTGTCAGTGCAACGATGCAACAGCAAGAGGCAAACAATTAGCATTATGAAAAGGTCCAAGCCTTCAGGGGCAACGGGAAGGAAACGGAAAAAAGAACAGGAGGAATCGAAAGTCAAAGACAGAGGTACGTCGGCTTGTGTAAAAAAGAAAAAAGTCAGTATCTACTGTACCGTTAGACATTTGATTTTAAGTTAGCTAGCTAGCTAAGGAGGTAGCCTGCCCATGATACAGCTTTGATGCCATGCTAGCCGTGAGCCTCTGATACAGAATGATAAATACAAATGATTTAAAGTTTTTATTTATGTGTTATTATTCTTATATAATCTTTTTGTAAATAATATACTACTTTTCTATTGTGATAGCTGTAAATTGATTCTCCAATAGTGTTTAATTTGTCAGATAGTTTATTTTCACGGTCAACTTGTGTGTAGGCCTAGATATATATATATATATATATTTATTTTTCTGTTTATTTTCTATTATATTTTAGAATTTGTTTATTTTCTGCTCTTTTTAATGTCTAATTATTGTGCAATGCTTTGTTTTATATGCTTCTGTAACGAAATAATGTGAATGTTAGCCAGAAGAAAGCTATCTGGATAACTGCTCCTTTGTATAAAGTGAGGCTGACCAACCAATATGGGCATGTGTTATTATTTACATTACATGTCATTTGTTAGACGCTTTTATCCAAAGCGACTTACATACATTCAGTACTGTGGACAATCCCCACAGGAGCAATTTGGGGTGAAGTGTCTTGCCCAGGGACACAACGACATGCTGACTGCAGTGGGACTCAACTTGCTTACCCCCTGATTCAAAGTCCAGACCTAACTTTTATATAGGCCAGTTGTGAACTTGCATACAGCTGAGGCAGATTGCAGCAGTTATTTTTGCCTGACTGTATATACATGTTTTTGCTTGTAATGTGCTAATATCTACCCTATCATTTTCCAGCTGCACTTGAGAAATACCTCAAAAAGCCCCCAGTTGCTGGAGAAGGAACATCTGATCTCCCATGTCCATCACACTCTGAAGAATGTAAGTTTTGCCAAACATTTATGGTATCTGTGTAATCGTTAATACACTACTTTTTGTCATTATTATTATTGTTATTATTATGATAAATAATGAAAACTGAAGCATGAATAACTTCTTTGCATGTTTGGATTGCCTGCTTGCAGGTGAAGGAATAACGAGCACAGTATGTGAGTCCACCATTGCAGCCCCCTCAGATCCTGCTGACTGCCCAGGCCCATCTGAGTCCACCATTGCAGTCCCCTCAGATCCTGCTGACTGGCCAGCACTGAGTGATCCAGTGAGAAAAGCCATGTGAACATCACATTGAAATCATGGTCTGATACCAGATGGGAGAGTCGGATCAACAGCATAGAGGCTGTAAGGTATCAGGCTGCAGAAGTCAGAGATGCACTTCTAGATTTGAGGGATAAAGCCACAGATGGAGTTGTAAAAATTGAGGCACAATCTTTGGCTGAAGAGGTTGGATCCTACCGCTTTGCAATATGCACTGTGGTATGGTATGACATCCTGACCAACATCAAACATGTCAGCAACATTTTGCAATCAGTGTCAATGCAGCTGGATATTGCTGTTGACCTCCTGAGAAAAACGGATGGATTTGCTTCTGCCCAAGCATCTGCCAAAAGACATCTGTGGCCAAATGAATGTGGAAGCTGTTCTCAAGCAGAAGAGGCTGAGAACAACCAAGAGACAGTTCTCCTATGAGTCCCCGGAAGAGCAAGTGAGTGATGCGCTAAAGAAACTCGAAGTTTCTTTATTCAATATGGTGGTGGATGTTTCCATTGCATCACTGCAGGAGAGATTCAAGGCCTTAGATGAAGTAGAGGAAAAGTTTGGGGTGCTACTCAACTTCCCTGACCTGCCAAAGGAATATCTGACGAAGCAGTGTGAAACACTCAGCAACACCCTGAGCTGGGGTGGACAGTCAGACCTGGATAAGAGGGAACTTGCACTGGAGATGCAGAATTTCCCAGCTTTGCCAAAAGCCAACATGACCACCCTGGAACTTCTGACTTTCCTACGGGAGAAGAAAATGAACAAAGTGTATCCAAATATGTGGGTGGCCCTCAAAATCGCTGTCACTATTCCAGTAACAGTTGCTGCTGGGGAGAGGAGCTTCTCCAAATTGAAGCTCATTAAAACATACCTGAGGTCGTCAATGGCTCAAGAACGCCTCAATGGATTAGCTTTAATAAGCATCAATCGCGAGGTTTCGGGGCAAATATCATTTGACGATACAATAAATGAATTTGCAGCAAGGAAGTCCAGACGTGTCCGACTTTAAGGATGTGGACTAATTAAAGGACACAATAACATAGCAGAGACTTGTTGTTCTGATTGCCTGTTTCATTTGATTTATAGTGTGTGTAATGTTGTTCATTATCTTAATTTATTTGCAATAACCTCAGTTGTAAGAGCTCCGTTGGCTATATTTGTGTCCACGTTTGCACTTTCTTTTCTTAAAGTATTAAGAGAAGCTACTTTTGTTTGATGAGTGATTTTCATTTAATAACTACAATATTAATAATAAAATAAATAAATATGTTACATTTATTTGTTATTGGCTGTGGGTTATTGGTTATGTTCACATACTTATTTTGTTATTAAAATGTAAACCGATCTTTTTCATATGGGTGTTTTAGAGTTGTACCTCCTATCAGGTCTCTAGTAATTGTGTGCTCAAAGTGCACCAGATTGAAGCATTTTACTATAAAATGTTTAAAAAAATCTTTCCGGGGGGGCATAACCCCGGACCCCCCTAGATGTGACATCCACCCCCCGATTAAAACATGTTCATACAATAATGAATACATTTGAAACCTTTATGTATATTACCTATGTCAATAAGTTTCTGTTTTTGTAGTGTATTGGTCTTTTGTAGAGATTTTTCATTTATTCTTTATATATTCTATTGTGTATTGCTTGGAGGGGGGGGGCACCAAATCATAATCTCGCCTAGGGCACCATAATGTCTAGGGCCGGCTTTGGGTTCAAGCCAGTACTTTCGACAGAAATACACATATACATCCTGTTGAGCAGGATCTACAGTTTCCAGTATTTTCCGTTTCGTAAAATGATAAAATACGGCGAAGATATTAAAATATGTGCTTCCATTATTCATACTTCTGAAATATATCTGTATTAACTTTATATCATCGTATGTCCGTGTTTATTGGGTCTTTTTGCATGAAACAAAGACTGGCATATAGTTTCAAGCCAGTACTTTTGACAGAAATACACATATACATCCTGTTGAGCAGGATCTACAGTTTCCAGTATTTTCCGTTTCGTAAAATGATCAAATGCGGCGAAGATATTCAAATATGTGCTTCCATTTTTCATACTTTTGAAATGTATTAACTTTATATCATCGTATCTCCGTGTTTACTGGGTCTTTTTGCATGAAACAAAGACTGGGATATAGTTTCAAGCCAGTACTTTCGATAGAAACACACGGCAATGTTGTCCGGACTGTTGTTTTTATGCGGCACCGGCTTGAACAGGTCATGTGATCTGATCACGCCGGCGTGACGGTCGACTCCAAAGGGTTCATATTAAATACATATAAGTATTTTTACAACTTGTATTTAGAAATACTCTGTTGTAATTATTGATGCATAAATGTGTTCATCCATTCAATGTGGCATCTGCTATAATGGGGTTAATGTATGATATTACTTAATAATACAATACATTATAATATATTATATGATAATTACATTTTAGTTTTATTCATTTCTTATTTCATAGTTTCTCATTATTATTTTTATCGCTCATCTTATTTTTGATTTTATTAATCTGTGTGAATCTGTGCTGTCCTGTTTTTCACTCTCACCCTGTTGCTGTTTGAACTACTGAATTTCCCCACGGGATTAATAAAGGTCCATCTTATTTTATCTTAATGTATAAGTTGATTTACTTCAATCTACTGTACTGTGTAAAAACACCCCAACAATATTACAAGAAATATACTGCATAAAGCAAACTATATACTTTATTTGATATATTATTTTTTTTCATTATAGTAGATTGTGAAAACCATACAGTAACACATAAGTGATTAAATGCTACAGTATTCAGCAAACACAACTGCAGAGCTGCAAACATTGCAAACAGACTAATTTCTACAACACCCAGTTGTCTTTGTGTATTTTGTGAATGAAGCGCCATCTCATGGTTAAATCCTGTAATTGAACAAATGGGGAAATTGGGCAACGCCCTCTAGCAATTTGGCAACACCCCCAGCCACTGGCATCCACTGGGCTTTTGACTAGGACACACCCATCTGAGTCTGATCTGGAGTGCTTCATCTGTACCTAAATAATCTGTGGAACCTCAGCTTTAATCGGATATCTTGTATGTGCAGCTACGATAAGTAATAAGGGTACTTTTATCTTGAGTTCTGTGCCAAAGTGCGTTAGCATTTTTCGCTCAGGGGTCATTTAGATGCTTCTTATGAGACTTGTGTTTTGTTTTGGTAAAAATGGTTTGTATCGTCAGTTAGCTGAGATTATTTCCGTTAATCTGGTATAACACATTAATAGGTTCTTAAATATTAAGATCCCCTGAGACACAGTGTCGTGAAAAAAAAAAAAGTAAAGTACCTGCCGGGACTTTGGGGCTTAACAGGTTAAAAAAACGCAATATATACCGCAGGGGGGGGGGAAATCACGATGTCAGTTTTTTTCAATATCATGCAGCCCTAGTGTGTGTGTGTGTGTGAAAAGTTGAAAGTGTTGAAAGTTCTGATGTTCAATTTTGTAAATAGTTATATTTTCCAGTTTCTTATATTTATATAAATAGTTGGTTGAAAAAAACATATTTATAATACATTGTTGGTTGAAAAAAAGGTTGAATGCTCAATTTGTATTTGTACACATCACATGAACCTTGGTATGTAATATGAAGTCATTATTCAGTCCTAATGTATCTCAGTCCCTGCTGTGGTGAAAGTAGAGTGATAAACACCTGTTTTACTCAAAATTCGAATTGAATTTTTTTCATTTTAGACATGAATAACACATTTATATACAGTGTAATTCAAATATTTCACTGCTTTTGTGATCCTAAGAATTTGGTAACCAAATCTAAAACACCAAAACAATTCGATCACATTAGTAAATTTGTGTTTTCACAAGTTTTGAAGATTTTCCGAAAATCGGATGTCAAATGTTAAGCTTTTGAGCTACTTATCTCATCAAACAGTGCTCTAAGGTGAGTAATTTGCATATATAGCAATACCAGAGATTGTCCTGAGCATTTTGATATGTAACACATGGGGTGCCATGTTAGAAGAAATACATTTAAAAGGTGATTTAAGAAAACATCTAAAAATCGAGAAAATACCCTTAGACTCCAGAGGGTTAAACAAGGCGCAAACGCCTGGGTTTACAGTTGAATATGGTGATGATCTCATCATAATCCAAAGAGTCACATAGTTCCCTTTCAAAGGACAAGAGGGACAGGTTGTTGAGACGGACAGTAGTCATGGATGCTCTGAGGGAGGTTTATGCGACCTACAGTGGAGAACAGTCTCTCAACACTACAAGAGGTCATGGGAAGGGTAGTGATGACTCTAAGGAGTTTGTTGAAGTTTGGGAAAATATCAGATGCACAGCTGTCCAATACTTCCATAAGGTGTGTGACCACACAGTGGGTGACCAGTGATCTGATTTTAGGACTATTGTACTTTGATAGGGTCATGGGTCAGTTATCTAATGACTAATCATGTATTCATTGTAACTGTATAAAAGCCCTCTCTTCAGTTTGAGTTGTTGCACTCAGCTGTGGAGACATTGCTTTCTGTATGCTGAAGGACAACTCTTTGAGTTAATTTCAAGAATTTCCACCACAATATTAAATCAATATTAGATCTTACGTACATTCGATGTCCATTATTGTACTTTAAATCCAAAAGATTGATTATATTTTATTTAATAGCAAGGGCAAAGCTTACAGCTCAAATTAGATTAGATTCGAATCTTTAATGACCACACTGCCAGGCTGGTGGAATTCGTGTTCAATGCAGAGTATTACAGCTTGTTCCATACAATTCAAGATACAATAAACAGACAATAAAAAGTACAACACACAGCACAGGGCAAAGTCATATAACATAAAGTTCAAGGTGTGGTGAATTGTTATTGTTCATTGGGGTTATTTAGAGTTCATTTAGTGTCCGTATTGCAAAGGGGAAAAAGCTGTTTTTGAAGCGGGCGGTTTTGGCGGACAGTGACCTGTAGCGCCTCCCTGAGGGCAGAAGTTGGAAGACATGGTGACCTGGGTGGGAGGGGTCAGAAATGATTTTCTTTGCCCTTGTGACAGTTCGTTGGTGGTGAAGTGATTCGAGTGATGGAAGGGGACTGCAGATGATTTTTGATGCTTTATTAATGATACGTTGAAGTTTATTCCGGGAGAGGTTGTCTAAACTGCTGTACCAGACTGTGATGGATGATGTGAGGATGCTTTGGATGATGGCTGTGTAGAACTGGATTAGGAGATGTTTCCTCACTCTATATTTCTTGAGCTGCCGCAGAAAGAATAGCCTTTGGTTGGCTTTTTTGTATATGTGGTCTGTGTTGGTCTTCCATTTGAGGTTATTGCTTATGTGAGTGCCAAGAAATTTGAGTGATTCTGTGGTGGGAATGAGTTTGCCAGAGATAGGTAGAGGTGATTTGGGCTGTGACTTTCGCCTGAAGTCGATGATTATTTCTTGGGTTTTTGCTGTGTTAAGTAGGAGGTTGTTTTCTGAGCACCAGGTGACTGCTTGATGGATCTGAGTGAGGTATTGTGTTTCATTATTATTTGAGATGAGTCCTGTTATTGTTGTGTCATCTGCATATTTATATATGTTGACTGTGGGGTGCTGAGATGTAAGTTGGTTTGTGTAGAGTGAGAATAACCAGGGGGATAGGACACAGCCTTGTGGAGCTCCTATACTGAGGTGCAGAGGGAGAGATGTGGAGTTGTTTATTTTGACCCGTTGTTGTCTGTTCCAGAGGAAGCTGTGGATCCAGTGACAGATGCAGGGGTCAGTGTTCATGTCCATTAGTTTATTGAAGAGTTTTTCCGGGTTGATGTTGTTGAAAGCGGAGCTGAAGTCCAGGAACAAGATGCGGGCGTAGGTGTTGGGGGATTCCAGGTGTTGTAGAGTGTGATGGTTTTAAATTCTAATAAAAACAACCCAAACTTTTTATATAATCACCAAATGAATAATACTACTAATATAATTTCACGAGTCGAAGCTAGTACAATCAAATCGGCTTTAAAGGGAGCGGTAGGACGGACAGACCTTGTGGACGCCGTGTTCAAAGAGACTTGCGACTCTTTAAAGAGTCCCTTAGCTCAGTAAGCTTCAAACTTCCTTTTTCAGAGTGAGCAGAGAAAAATCAGAAGTCCAAAACAGCTGCCATAAACTGTTTGGGTTGCTGGTTAATCCTTTATGTGTGCATCTATCTATTTCAACAACTTGGATACCTCTTTCGAGTCTCTTTCTCTGGTGAAGGAAAGGCTCAAGTCTCTGCTTATCAACAAGTCCTCTGTAGTGGCAATTTCTTATGTTACCTGGTAAAACCACTGTTCAAAATGGGGGGGAGCCAGGGGGAGCTTGGCTCCCCTAAAGAGGGGGGGAGCTCCCCTGAAGGCCGACTTTGAGATAAATAGGGGGAGCCCAAAAGAATCGTGCATATTTGTGTCACACAGATTAGAAATGTTGAGTTTCTGTAAATAAAAGTTCTTGAAATAAATAATAGTCATTGTTCATTAGTTTCTGAATATTTGTTTTATATTTGTGAATATGTCTGGGTATTGCCATCTGTACGTGGCGGCGCTGCATTCTTTACGCTACTTACGTCACTATGGTTACGGCTGCGATGCCGGCACAGTATTTGAAATGTTCATATTGATATATTTTTAAACTCTGGCTTTGTAATAAAAAATATGGCGAAACGAAAACAGCCAAGCCTCGCAGCTTTTGGATTCACAAGCAAAGAAGCGAAGGAGTCTAAAATTGACAACGTGAACGGAACAACTTTTAGTTGGCCGGTTGTAAGCGGCGTTAGGGTCGAGTTTGACAGCTCCACACAGAGGGAGAGGCCTGCCGATGCGGAGCCTGAAGAGGCTTCAACAACGGCCACAGCCGCAGGCGTAGTGACACCGTCTGTAGTAGTAGCAGAGTGTTTTTATAGCAATTGATCGAATCCGCGCTGCTGCGCCAGTCAACTGAGCATGCGTGTGATTATTTAGTATCAGGATATGCACTGAAAAATAGGGCTCCCCCGAAAGCAAATGGGTAATTCGAACACTGGGTCAAACCAAATGCAACAGTTCTATGATGACACATGTATTCAGTACATGTCCCTTGCTAGACCTTTGCTTAACATTTAACTGTGTCTGGGTCACCATCACACCCAGACGTTTCCTGACACACTTGCACAGTTCCTGCTTGCACAGTTCCTGTTTCTCAAAAGAGCAGTGCACAGTTCCTGTTTCACCAAGAAGTACCAGCAACTGACCCACTCTGTTGTGCAACATGTACTATTGTAACCCTTAATCTGCACGTCAACGGCATAGCAACTGACACCTGCAGGTCCACACCCCTTTTCCTATAAAAGATGAACACACACACAGCAGTGTGCACTCCTGCAGACTACTCTGTACTCTGTATGATATGTACCTTCAAAGCTTTGAATAAAGAACCAACAAGACAACTCTGTTTGCATCGGACCAGTTCTATTATTATTATTACTACTATTGTATCTCCGGATCATTGACGAGTGAAAGTTTCCACAACACCTCCAACTCATACGACTAAATAGGTCGATTGTTCAAGCACTTATTACGACCTATAATCACGTTTGAAAGTTTTCAACCTCTAGTGCTCCCATTGACTGCAAACGCTCCGGTGGGTCGTATATTCACAAATAACCCTATCTGGAAAATCCTAAATTGTAGGATAGTTTGGCCATTAAAATGCTTTTTGATTAGATTTCTAGTGTATATTGTACTTTTAGAATCCACGTCCAGTGGATGTGTAGGATCTATATTTGATAGATATTACGAAGATTATTTGAGGTCTCGCCAGGAGAACGTGTATATAGCCTACTACGTCTTTCCCCCAATTAATTTCTATTGACGGCAGCGTCCATGTAAAGTTAGCGTCAACCCTCACGGGGTGAAAACAGTATTTCCGGTCTCGGTTTTCATAATAAAACCGTATTCCCCTCACTGTCAAATGATTTTACAGTGATATCTGCAGTACTCATCCACTAAAAAACATCAGTTTATCCTTGTTAATTACACAACATCAAAGGTGGGGTAGGTCATTTTGAAGAAACCAGCTAGAGTGCGCTAGAATTTGAAAATCCACAGCCGGAAAAAATCTGCCACTTCCTTACAGAGCCCCTCCTCTAACACACACGAACGCGCAAATGACCAATGAGGGCACGAGATAAGTTTGTGCACAGATGGAAGGCTGACAGGCAGGTAGGCCATCCAGTTATTTTAGCCGGGCCGGATAAAATGATTGGTCGTGCTTTTTACAGTACAACGGCTTCCACAGATGACATTTTTTTATGGATTTTTTGTCAAAGCACTTAATATATTCATTGCTCTCGGGATGTTAAGAGCATTTCATGGAATATAACAAAAAGTGTGTCTCGAGCCAGTTTCTCAAACTTACCTACCCCACCTTTAAATGATCACAACAGCATTTAGGTTTTTATTTCAACTGGGTTTCCCCTGTTACACACATTCAACACATACTAGCACTTATTATGGCCTATGAAATGTTCACTCAAATGCTCAACATACTTGAAAAGGTTCACAAATGATACCACAGCCCCATGTTGACCCACTAGTGTTGGCTCCCAAAAGAGAGACATCAGCCTCTACCTCATGTACAGCCTGCAACAGGTGAGCCCAACATTGCAGCACCTTTTGACCCTGCATATGGCCAGCCCTGTCAGGTAAGATAATAACAGATGTTGTCAACATATGTCCCTTTGAGTAAGAGGAGATTTTTACTTTTCTTATCAAAGGAAATTAACAATTGAAGTAAAGTGTTATGGCAAAAAGTTTAATACAGCGTATTTCTGGTATATTCATTTTTAATGTCATCTAATATATGTGTATTAAAACTTGGATGGACAAGTACATTTTTTCCTCTTAAATATAGAGAGGGTTTTTAGATTGATGTTCCGATAATGAAGGCGACACGCAGGGTTGGCAACATGTCCTTTACCCCCGCCCCTCAACGACGCCCACCAAAATCACCGAAGCAGAGATGCGCACCATCTCCCCCGGCTTCATCACCATGCCTACCACAATCATCCAAACCACAACAATACAAGGAAGATGGAAGCAGATTTCCAAACCCCCCTTTCTACGGTGTAGCCCTCACCCTGCCCTCCTATGATGAGAGGAGCAGGGTGGTGGGTCCTCCCTCCCCTTCAAAGCCTGATAGGGATGTGTGTGTACAAAACGCTGCAAACTGATATCTGCTGGGTCCAGGCTCAAGGGCGTATGGCACTCTCAACTCTTTCCAGGACATGCCGGGACCCTGCCTGCCTGTAGCTTTGCCAATATCTGTGTTGATAGATAATAGATTAAGAGCGGTGAATCATCTTAGATACAGGAAGCGCTCAAACGTTTGTGTGAGTTTATCTAATTTAGCAGTGATTCCATGTCAGCCACAGCTTGTTACAAAAAACCTGACTGATAGTGTGTTTAACGAACTTAAACTAGCTTTATTAAATGTCAGGTCTTTGGCAGGAAAAACATTTTAATCAATGATTTTATCACTGAGCACAATCTCGATTTTATGTTTTTAACAGAAACTTGGATTGAACAAAATAACAGTGCAGCTGTTCTTATCGAATCAACCCCTCCCAACTTTAGTTGTATGAGTCAGGAAAGAATGCATAAGAAAGGGGGTGGAGTTGCTATTCTGTTCAATGATTCCATTCAATGCAGGAAGACATCTTATGGGAACTTTGCTTCTTTTGAATATGTGGCCCTTCAGCTGAAATGCTCCTCTCGAGCTCTGTTCCTAAATATCTATAGACCACCCAAATACTGTGCAAGCTTTTTTGATGATTTTACCGAACTGCTGTCTATAGTGTATATTGACTTTGACCGTCTAGTCATTGTTGGTGATTTTAACATCCATGTTGACAACCCCCAGGACAGAGGGGCAAAATAACTGTTTTGTGTTCTTGATAGCTATGGACTGACTCAGCATGTGACGGAGTCCACGCACAATAAGGAGCACACTCTGGACTTAATTATCTCAAAGGGTCTGAATATCTCTAATAATTAATAATAATTCCTTACATTTATTATAGCGCTTTCTCAATGACTCAAAGCGCTTTACATATACACACATTACACATATATCATACATGCAATGGTCAGATACTGTGGAAAATACCCACAGGAGCAAGTTCAGGTGAAGTGTCTTGCCCAAGGACACACCGGCTTTACAGACGCAGCAGCGGCGGGTTTCACCCCTTGATCTGATGATCATTGCACAGCGCACTGCGCCACACCGTCCATCTTCACGCCTCGAGGTCATCGAGGCGCTTTTACAAGTACACATTGGTATTATACATGTACTGTGGACAATACCCACAGAAGCAAATCCGGGTGAAGTGTCTTGCCCAAGGACACAACGGCCTGACGCAGTGGCGGCAGGAGCGGGTTTCGAACTGGAGTTCCCCAGCACTCCCCCTTGATCTGATGATCGGATGCACAGACCACTGCGCCACCCGTCCCTAAGGTTGTGGTGACTGATGTTGCACTCTCTGACCATTCCTGTGTTTTCTTTGAGAGCTCTATTTCTGTTCACAAAAATGTTCAAAAAGAGGTAACCACAAAGCGATATTTAACTGAAAATACTAGGGAAATGTTTACTCAGAATTTTTCTTCCACACTTGCCCCTGCTAACATCTCAGTAAATGAGCTAGTAGATCATTTTAATTCAAAAATGTTAAATGTTATAGATGCCATTGCTCCAACTAAGGTAAAGGAAGTGTCTGGCAAAATATCTCCATGGAGAAAGGCCATGACCGTGAGAGCAGAAAAAAGAGAATGTCGAAAAGCTGAACGCAGGTGGCAAAAAACAAATCTCCAGGTTCACTTTGAAATCTATAAATAGAGACTTGGCCTTTATAATTTGGAATTGAAAAACGCACAACAGTCTTTCTTCTCTGACATCATTACCAAAAACAAAAACAACGCACGTGCCTTGTTTGCTACCGTCGACAGACTAACTAACCCCCCAGTGTCAGTAGCCTCTGAATTTCTATCCACCAGGGCGTGCAATGATTTTGCCTCCTTCTTCACTGACAAAATTCAGAAAATCAGACAAGCAGTCAGTGCCTCTGCATCAGGAACAGCAAATGTGTTGTCTCTGTGTCCACTTAACATCAATTCAAACACCATGACACAATTCCATCAGATTAATGATAAAAACCTAGAGGACATTATTCAACTTCTGAAATCCTCCTCCTGCTGCCTTGATATTATTCCAACAGGATTTTTCAAAGACGTTTTGCCTTGCATGGCCTCAGATCTACTTCATATAGTAAACAAATCTCTTCACTCAGGTATTTTTCCACAGGCCCTGAAAACTGCAGTCATTAAACCGCTCTTAAAAAAGAATAATCTAGATGCTTCAGTAATGAACAATTACAGGCCCATATCAAACCTCCCATTTCTAGGTAAAATCATTGAAAAAGTTGTTTTTCAACAGTTGAGTAATTTCTTGCATTTAAATAACTGTTTTGATATGTTCCAGTCAGGCTTTCGTCCAAACCACAGCACTGAGACTGCTCTTGTAAAGGTCTTTAATGACATCCGCTTAAACACAGACAGTGGCAGAACTTCAGTGTTAGTATTATTAGATCTCAGTGCTGTGTTTGACACTGTTGACCACAACATATTACTAGACCGACTGGAAAACTGGGTGGGACTTTCGGAAACAGTTCTAAATTGGTTTGAATCCTACTTAAAGGACAGAAACAACTTTGTTTCAATAGGTAAATACACATCTGAGTTGACAAATATGACATGTGGGGTACCTCAAGGCTCCATCTTGGGGCCTCTTCTCTTTAATGTCTACATGCTACCACTGGCTCAGATAATGAAGAACAACAAAATAAGTTACCATAGCTATGCAGATGACACACACATTTACGTAACAATTTCACCAGGAGACTATGCTCCAATTCAAACGCTGAGTAAGTGCATTGAACAAATCAATGACTGGATGTGTCAGAACTTTCTCCAATTAAACAAAGATAAAACTGAGGTAATGGTTTTTGGAGCCAAGGCAGAACGTATAAAAGTTAGCGCTGAGCTTCAGTCTGCAATGTTCAAAACAACAGATAAAGCCAGAAATCTAGGTGTAGTCATGGACTGTGACCTGAGTTTCAACAGTCACATTAAAACAGTTACTAAATCAGCCTACTATCACCTAAAGAATATATCTAGGATTAAAAGACTAATGTCACAGCAGGATTTGGAAAAACTTGTCCATGCTTTTATCTTCAGTAGACTGGACTACTGCAATGGTGTCTTCACAGGTCTCACTAAAAAATCTATTAGTAAGCTGCAGCTGATTCAGAACGCTGCTGCTCGAGTCCTCACTAACACTAAGAAAGTGGATCACATCACTCCTGTTCTGAAGTCTTTACACTGGCTTCCTGTGTGTCAAAGAATATATTTCAAAAATACTGCTGCTGGTTTATAAAGCACTGAATGGTTTAGGCCCAAAATACATTTCTGACCTCCTGCTAAATTATGAACCATCCAGATCTCTCAGGTCTTCAGGGACTGGTCAGCTTTCTGTCCCCAGAGTCAGAACTAAACATGGTAAAGCAGCGTTCAGTTATTATGCTCCAAATATCTGGAACAAACTCCCAGAAACCTGCAGGTCCGCTGCAACTCTTACTACTTTTAAATCCAGGTTGAAGACTTTTCTTTTTGTCGCTGCTTTTAATTGAACTATTCATATCTTAGACTGCACTGTAACTTTTATCCATGTATTTTTTCTTTTAATGTTTATTTTATTAGCTTTTCTTTTTAATGATGCCATTTTCTTAATGTCTTTCATTTTTTGTAAAGCACTTTGAATTGCCTTTTGTTGAAAAGTGCTATATAAATAAACTTGCCTTGCCTTGCCTATAATGATGTCACATTTTTAGTAGAAGTACATTTAGCGCAAATGGTCTTTTCTTCCACTTGACTTTTTAATAATCAGAAGGTGGTTTTTTGGCTATTTGTGAGTAGGTAATGGTACAGGACAATCTGTGATTTCTGCTTTAAGTAAAATAATTACCCGTTGATAAGTATTTTTCAGAGAGTTATTTTGGGCTTTCGAGGGCAGAACTCAGTAGATTGTCTGTAAGAGTTTTCTGTATAATCTGGAAGCTTAAATTAATAAGAGGAGGAAATATGTCAATTATTGGATCTTCTCAAATATAACATACCTTGATTACAGTTTCCAGATACTTGAAGAAGTCATGAGATGATGTGAGTCACACAGTTAGAGACAATGGTCCTTTTGATTTATCAATAGATGCATTCATTTTAAGTAAGCTGACTTCAGAGTGGAAGGGAAGTTCAGAGATGGCCTTAGGGTATGGGAACAGTTAATCTTTGTTAGTTAACTGATCCTAAGGAGGTCATGAGATGATGACTGTTAAACCCCAACAAGTATGGCTTTCATAAAGGAAAACATGTGACATTGGTGTGGTGAGCTGGAGGATAAGATGTGTGCGCGTCAAACATGCATAGGGAGGATGTGTGTGTTTATTGTAGTAGCTATGTATAATTACTGCTCAACCATACCTGTGTTTGTGTTATATTGATTTCTCTCTGTTTTATTCTTTCATGTTATAAGTAGTAAATTGCCACCACATTTTGGAATAGTTGGTTTAAACAGATGTGTGTGTTAAAGATGTTTTAGGGGGAATGTGTGTGCGTTCTGTTAAAGAGTCCTCTGTCTGTGAAATTATATGACTCCAAAGCATGACTGTGGGACTGCCTGAAGGTAGACACACACACACACACACACACACACACACACTGTAAGGAGATGGAGAACTACCAGCTCACTGTCTTGGGCTCGCCCAGAAGTGAAACTGGCCAATGGAGAACTGCCAACTCACTGGCTAGCTCGCCCAGAAGTGAACTCGCCAATAATAAACAGCTAGGGAGGATGAACCAACACAACTCCTCCCCGCTTATGTTTATTTAAGCTGTAACATTCTTATGCTCTGTGCTGTCTTCTGACTGACTGTCGTGGGACGTATCTCACACGGTGGTAGAATTCAGCCCGGAGCACTCTGTATTTGGTACTGTTACAGAGTGTTCTGTATTGTGTGTTGTTATTTTCTACCAGTAAAACAGATTATTGTTTAAACTTCTATCCTGGTGCTTTGAGTTCCTTCTTTTGTAATTTGACTAGCTTATCATCATCAGTCATCAAGGGACAGCGCGGAGCAGAGGTGAACCTTCCACCACCGCCATTGGGTGGTGTTCCAACAGAAAGAAGAAGTGGCCACCACCCACGTTACAACAAATGAGGAGAAACTGATGCATTATGGCCACCACCCACCATTACACAAGCCGCATTTCGACTACAGGTTTTAGCGCGGCTCGCCATGGCTCGGTTCACCTTTGCTAGGTTCGGCTCACTTTAAGCTGCGTTTCCATTACAGTTACAGCCTACACTGCGTTGTTACAGTAGTACAGTAGTAACGACGCAATGTAGGCGGGCGATCGGCTGTGTTGTTGAACATAAATGTAAGTATAAAATAGGCTTGTTTGTTTAGAAGTGAGCTTTACAATAGATAGGTACAAAACACTTTCAAGCAAAGAACAGAGCGTTAGCAAAAACGTACCATCCTGCATGGACTCCAGCCGTTCCAGTTCTTATTCCGCCGTCAAGCTCCCGCTGTATTTTTTCATCCGCAACGAGATGGAGGAACGTCTGTACCTCGTCTAATGACCACGGCGTGCTTTTTTTTGCTGCCATTTCTTTATGGATTTGTTGAAATTAAAAACATTTGTTGAAATTATTAATACTTGCTGACGGTAGTTCGTCTGTTTTAAAAATGGTGCTTATGTGACGCCTGGGGAATGTCTCGCGCAATAATAGTGACAATTCTCTCTGACCAATCAGTGGTCGGCAGCGTTTTAAGTCACTAGTTTAGCATTTTTCAGCTCGCTTGGAACCTCGACTGAGGTGGTTCTAAAAAAGTACCAGGGAGCCGGTACTACCCCAGTGGAGAAGTGGACATTACCCATTGTGTATTTCCTTTGGTCTAGATAGGAGGACCACCTTTAAGATAAGGTTCACAGATGCTTAATCAATGCCCTGTCAACAGCAGAGCCATAAACATGGTTAGGGTTATGGCTCAGGAAAGCAGTTGACGTCTGCGCGACATCCAAAGGCTGCGTTCATGTCACACTTCTTTTGACTGTTCTTCAGGAGCTTTGCATAAAAGAGATGCAAAACTATGATAAATACCCATGCCTGTTCATAAAAACGTTTCATAAAAGATTTTTCATATCTCCACATCCATGGTGTGTTTGCTTTTGATTTGAATACGGACTGAACTCTCCAAATGACTCTCCACTTGCGGCAACCAAGTAGTTGTGTCTAAGAGCAGGTTTAAGGCCATGTTCATACTATGAGAATGTCGGGGATATGAATCGCTCACAACATGAAAGAATAATACAGAGAGAGATCAATAAAACACAGATATAGTTGAGATTAATTATTATTTTGTTGCGCAACAACAATAATAATGAGTACATCACCATGGTTCAACAGCAGCCAAACACGTAATGCCCCACAGACTACAAGATCCCACACAATATATAGGTTATGAATCATACACGAACATTCTAACATACCTGAACAGTGGCGAGCCGTCAGGGCCCTAAGATATTCTAAAAAATAATATTTGAAAACATTGGAAAAAAAACATTTTTCTTTAAAATATTTTTTTAGTTATATTTTTCATTAGTTTTACCAAAATAACTTGATTTAATTGTATTTAAAATAAAATGTCCAAAGAAATAAATCCTTCGAATCTGCCTGTTCAGTTTCTGTTGGAATGTGAAGGGTTATGAAAGAAGCTCCTTTAGCCGTGGCCGTTTCTCAATCGCGAGTACACATGCTGCAGAGCAACTATTTCAGGTATACTACGTCATAGAGTGGCGCAGAATGCTGGGCATTTAACATGCATTTAAACCAGGGGTGGGGAACCTTTTTCCTCTCAAGGGCCATTTCAATGTTTTCAACATCCTCCGAGGGCCGTACAAATTATTGACCTCTGCTTAAAAATACTAAAATCACAGCCCACTCATTTCACACTTCTTTCATGCTGTGCAAAGAAAAAGCAACCTCTTAATCCAGATATCTTACCATGACTCTCGCATCCATGCACATGCACGGTTGTGGCATGACCACCAAAACAGAAAGATATGGACACAAGATGTGTGCAAATGTATTTAGTTTCCTATCCATGTGAACATGATTTAAGTGGGGGGGACCTAACCTCCTCTAGGAGGGTCCGGGGGAATGCTCCCCCCCGAGAAGATTTTTTTTTAAAGTTAAAAGCATCAATCTGGTGCACTTTGAGAGCAACATTAGATCTATGGATACATCTCTCAACACCCATATGAAACATAACTGTAAGCAGATTTTCTTTTTCTTTATGGATATTTTACAAATCACTCCCCTTTCAAACAGTATTCTTGTTTATTAATAACAACTTTTTTTTACCTGTTTACTTTATTCTCTTATTTTTTTATAACTATAATGATCATATAAAGATGTGCCTTTACCTCACTGGTTGTAGAAAAAGCTTCTTATATTCGTTAGCATAGCTAGCTAACCAGATGCTAATAACAACAAAGTTATTGACTGTATGATCAGTATGACAGATGAACAGATCACCACTGGGCTTTCAACTAAAGACACAGCCACGCAAAAACTACAGCATGTGTACGGCTCCTTATGGGTACTGCAATTTTTGGAAGTGCCGGAGCGGAGCTGCGTTCTTGTGCTCACTGCTCCCACGTCAGAACTGCACCCCTGTCAGACGAGATATATATCACGTGATGACACGTTAGGCTTGTGTTGTGTTCAAGGACCCTGACCTTGGCCAGGAAAAACAGGCACTCACTTGTTTAATTATTTTGCGGTCTAGATTTCTTTAATTGTTTTTCTTTTTTGCGTGTGTTTATAAATTATCTCGAGGGCCACACCAAATGGTCTCGCGGGCCGTATACGGCCCGGGGGCCGGAGGTTCCCCACCCCTGATTTAAACCATAGACCAGGGGTGCCCATTACGTCGAAGGCATTGTGGGTAGTGTTAGAGAATAATTCTTCCTTACTCCTAAGATATTTAACATTTTCTGTGTGTTGACATTTAGGATCAGCCCTGCTCCTTATCTTCTGTAAGGAATATGATGATGCAGTCGTATGTTGATACTATAAGTTTTATGACTTGACCTAGCGGACATGGGGTTTTACGCTAAACTCCACAGATGTAAGAGACATCTCCTGTGTCTGCAGATGTTAACGCCCCATCCCCCAATATGTGGTTTAACTCTCTGGAAACTAGTTAAAAGGTCTATCGAGAGAGATACTGGGCAGAATTGACATGACAACCCACCCGTGCAGTCAGAACCTTTTGCTACTGTGACTTGTGATATGAATTCTCCGGCCGTTGACTTGTAATAAACTACCAGTGTTTGACATCAAAGCTCCAACTCTCCTCGTGTCTCTCTGAATCCGGACTCTCCATTGCTGCAGAAGTTTCCCTTACAGGTAGATCGCGAGGCATTTAAAAAAAAAAAGAGGAGACAAAAGTTGCCTTACTATGGCATTTAAGTGTGTGTGTGTGTGTGTGTGTTTGTGTATTTTTGCCTTTGTGTGTATTGTGTTTGTTTCCCTGGGAAAACACTCATGAGAAACACCAACTGTTGTTATGCCTGCTGTGACGTTAAATTACTCCGTTCTCCGCTTGTAATGATGCCGTTACAAGCTTCAGAGTTGTATTTATCATCTGAATTTGCCGAAACAAGTTTAATATTCTGAAAGCCAAGACTTTGTTTATTTGAAATCAGATGAAAACCAACTGTAACGGACCCTGCCGTGTTATCTATGATTACTACGCCTTGCATTCATAATTTCAGCCGGAGGGAGGGGGAGCTGCGCTGTGGAAGAGCAGAGTGGCGAGTGAGAGCTGTCATCCTCCCTTTGTAAGCTTCAAAAATGTATTTATCGTGTGATTTTGGAAATAAAAGTGTCATATTCTGAAAGCCAAGACTTTGTTTGTTTAAAATCAAACAAAACACCCGAACCCCGAAAAACTAGTTTTTTTACGCAAATCGACGTTTATTTTGAAATGAGCCGTTGCTACTTCCGACTGATTTCAATAGAGCAGGTAATTGTATTATAATAATACAATTCTACTAAAGAAAGGGTATACAAATTAGTGGGGAAGCTGGACCAAGTAAAAAACAAAAAACGTACAACTTCCATCCAGAATGGGAGGAGGACTATTTTGTCACGATGTCATATTCGAAGTGCGTTTGTTTGATCAGCAAATCTGCAATCGCTATTTAGAAGAAGGGAAATTTGGAGCGGCATTTTCGGACAGAACGTACGACACTGACTTCCCTCCAAAAAGCGAGCTGAGAAAGAGAAAGGTGAAGGAACTGAAATCACAGTTGTCCGGACAGCAGACATTTTTCACAAAGGTGACTTCAAAATCAAAGGCAGCCACCGAAGCATAATTCAGGGTGAGTCACGGCATCATTAAGCACAATAAGTCCTTCCAAGATGGAGAGATGATAAAAGAGGCATTCGTTGAAGCAGCTGACACGTTGTTTCGGGACTTTAAAAACAAACCGGAAATATTATCTTCAATCAAAGCTCTCCAGCTATCAAGAAGTACAGTTACGCGGCAATAGTAGTAATGATCCCCTTTCAATCACATTAGTATGCATACAAAGTGACAGATGGGCCCGCCCCCAATTATGCTAATGAGCTAAGTCCCGCCTCCCTTTGTTCGAGGTGGATGTCACACCTAGGTGTGATATCACACGTAGGTGTGAGATCCTTTGATGTGAGGGGTGAGGTGTCATCACACGTAGGTGTGAAATGCCCCCCTGTGTAGCACCTTTGTTGTCTAATCCTTTGATGTGAGGGTTGAGGTGTTATAACAGGCAGGTGTGATTTCACACCGGCGTATTATAAGCCTCTGATGTTAATCTAGGTGTTGATTAAGGCAGTCTCTTTGAAGTTGTGCGTGAGACTGTCTCGCCCCTGTCCCGTCACAGCCCTTTGTTGTCTAATCTAATTAGCCTTTGATGCCTGTCCTTTGATGTGAGGGTTGAGGTGTTATAACAGGCAGGTGTGATTTCATACCGGCATGTTATAAGCCTCTGATGTTAATCTAGGTGTTGATTAAGGCAGTCTCTTTGAAGTTGTGCGTGAGACTGTCTCGCCCCCGTCCCCTCACAGCCCTTTGTTGTCTAATCTAATTAGCCTTTGATGTCTGTCCTTTGATGTGAGGGTTGAGGTGTTATAACAGGCAGGTGTGATTTCATACCGGCATGTTATAAGCCTCTGATGTTAATCTAGGTGTTGATTAAGGCAGTCTCTCTGAAGTTGTGCGTGAGACTGTCTCGCCCTCGTCCTCTCACAGCCCTTTGTTGTCTAATCTAATTAGCCTTTGATGTCTGTCCTTTGATGTGAGGGTTGAGGTGTTATAACAGGCAGGTGTGATTTCGCACCGGCATGTTATAAGCCTCTGATGTTAATCTAGGTGTTGATTAAGGCAGTCTCTTTGAAGTTGTGTGTGAGACTGTCTCGCCCCCGTCCCCTCACACCCCCGGCCTCTCCCCCTTTCTCCACCCCTTCCTGTCACACGCTATGGCCAGAAGATAGTGGGGGTGGAGTTAGGTGGAAAAAAGAAATCCGTGCAGACTAAATAAAAAGCCATTAATTTTCACTCACTAAGTCACCTAAAACTGTTATTGTCCCCTCTAAATTAGATTCGTTTTTTAATATGATTTGTGTTAACTAAAGATGTTCTTTTTAAGTTGTATGGCTAGTGAATTAATGTGTAATTACTTTATTAACTATAAGGAATTCTCTTTTATGAAGAGGGGTAATAATAATTTAAAAGATCTTAATGACCCCCTGATCTTGTATTTGTAATGTTTAATTACTTCCCACAACTTTGAAGCCCCTATGAAGTTGTTGTTAACCAAGGATGTTCTTTTTGAAATTGTATGACTTGTGAACTGGATGTTCTCTTAAGTTGTATGGCTTGTGAACTAATGTCTTAATTATTTTATCAACTACAAGGAAGTCTCTTTGAAGAGGGTATTAATAGTTTAAAGATCTTAATGCCCCCTTGATCATGTCTTTTTTTATTGTTTAATGAAGCTTAGCGCAAGTTCAGACAGGAAGACCTATCACTCCGTATTGCACGTCATGGCAATACTCGCTCCCTGCATCTAAATGAGAGGGAGCGCCACTCCTCAGCTAACCTATCACTCCCCTCCATTTACAAGCCTAATCATCGCACCTGTTAATCCCTCTATATATGCTCTCCCCTTTCCTATCAGCTGTCTTCCAGGTGTCAACGCGCAACGCTTCCAGGTGTCAACGCGCAACGCTTCCAGGTGTCAACGCGCAAGCAGCAGCAGGGCTTCGTCCCAGCTCCAGGCATTATTCATCAGCTCCGCAGTCTTGCGGATTAAGCTACAGGCGGCGTCCCCCAGTCGGCTAGCGGTTCCAGCCAGCCGCCCCGCAAACCCGGACGCGGGAGGAAATCGGGCTCCACGGAAATTCCTCCGGCTAATGGGAATGGGCTACTTCACGCAAACAATTGACACACGCCTTCAGTCTCTCAAGAGGGCATCACCGGCAGTAGGGCCGTTCAAATGCGGCACTTCCGGCTTCACGCGGAACGGGTCCTCATCGCATGCGAAGCTTTACCCATTGGCTTCAACCACAACCCCTCCCGCAGGCAGGCAGGGCGTAAGCTACATCCCATTGAAGCTACTTCCTCCTGCGCCTCACCTCTAAAACAGGCGTCAGGGTAGCGCTAGCAAGAGGCAGTTGCAACAAATTCACGAGATGTTTCGTATATCGTTATGACATTGGGTCATCCAGAGTGAGATCGCTACCCCTTTAAGAGAGGGGTGTGACGCGTGCATGTGTGCGCGGGCATGGTATGGTAGACCGAGCGGAATACATGTTTTCTAGAAATAACGAGGCAGCAGAAAAAGGAAGGTCTGTGATCTTGCGAAACAGAAGAGCTAAATAAATGCAACGACTTCCCAAGAAGAGCTCGCCTCTCTCCAGTATCTCCGACAAATGGGTTATTGAACCCGAAGCGTGTTGCTTCTGCCCTGGGAAACGACAGAGAGTCATCCCCCCCGTTTCCTCGACTACGGTCTGGGAGCCGACAGGAAGTTCAACACTATGCATTGCTACCTTTAGTTCAGGGTTAGGTAAGTCCCAGCAGGCAGTGTTGGGTGTAACGTGTTACAGTATGGAGTTCAGTAACGTATTACTTGCATTTCTAATGCAGTTCGGGGTAATTACTACCCATTACATTGCTCAGTAACTAACGCAGTTTCAAGCTTCAACACAGTGTTAATGAAATAAATGGGGTTTCGTAGGGCTTATTTTCCTCAATGACCAAGTCGCTGCACATTATCCTGTTTATGACACGACCAGATACTAAATAAATTAGGAATTCACTCCCAATATTAATTTAATGATTATTGACTGAATTATCGTATTTTTCTCTTTTTCTTCTCCACCAAGAAATATTCCGTTTCTCGTTGCACCAACGGCCGGATCTGCGACAACAACATCTCCTCGGCAGTAGGGGTGCAACAACTAATCGACTTAATCGATTACCAAATTAGTTACCAACTAATTCAGTCGTCGATTCATTGGCGACGTCATCACGTGTGTTTTACGCGCCGTTAAGTTCCAACGTATTGGTCTTTTACCGGTACCGGAGATATTTATAAATATATGTCATGTATTATTGCTAAAAAACATTATATCGCAGTCTTAGTGTCGCCAACTCGCTTCTAATATGCAAAGACAACAAATGCGTCTATGATGGATTTTCGATCAGACGAGATCTCTCCCCCGTCTGCGTGCGAGGGGGCGGGGCAGTTTACACACACGCAGCTGCTACATGCAGCGGAGCTCACTGCGGAGATGGCGGAGAGAACGCGCTCCGAGGTGTGGTTAAACTTTACCCGTCTCGATGTGGAGAATACTAGTTACCATAAGTGCAATAAGAGTTTAGCATGTAAGCACGAGCAATTTGTCTAAACATTTAGCAAAGTGCACCGCATGCAGACGGAGGAATGTACCGGGTTCGACCGTCTTTCTAGTAGCTCTGTAGCCCCATCCACGAGTAACGTTTCCACGTCAGGTGTTATGTATGCTAGCAGCAACACACAGAGTTAACTACATTATACAAACATGGGTAATGATTAGAGGTAACTGAGTTATTTAGTTTGTTAAAATTTCAGCTATTCGGTTTACAGTCTGTTATCAGATTATTTAATACGATTCGTTAAAGGCTCAGGGCAATCTCGATGACAAAGGTCAATGTTCCCCCCTTTCTACGCACGGAGATAATGTAATCTTAATAGTGTGCAGGCCAAGGCTGGCTCTTCAAAGCAGATATTAACGACGCGCTTTAAGTTCCCATCATCGTTCAGCGGAACTCTTTCAGCCTTAAGCTACAGTCAAGTAAGGAGAAACTACGTGTGCACCGGCTATTCGGGTAAATAATATTAATAGCTGTCTCTCCCCAGTTCAAATCACCCACTGCTCAGGGAGATCTCCTCATGCGTTGCTTTACGCATCTAGTGTTCAAATACAACATTACTAACCTATAACTCCGCTCAACTGGGAAAAGAGAAAAAGAAAGAAGAAGAGAATCCTCCAGGAGCATAGCGTTCCTAATCATGAGGAACTATAGGCCCAGTCACACACCTGGAGTTCCTAGGCATCACATCAAGCTCATGGTATTGACGTTCCTCTAACCAAACTGCGTGCATCCACATAAACGTCTTCAACGACAGTTGCACTTCCTCATCGGGCAACCGTACTTTACATGCGGATATTCTTCGGCACGCCATCATCTCCCGTTTCCTGGACGTGGCATCCGCCGGCCTCACGACGACCGCGTTTTCCCCGATTTAAGGACGTGCACTGCACATCCTCCGTTTTGGGGGGGACATCTGCATGAGATCATCCGCATAGCGGCACACTCAGATTTCCACTATTGCTACACATTCCTTATCACACTCGCTGGATCTAACACCTCAAAAGAAGAAGTCAATCTAAAAAGCATCCGGGGCCTCTTAGCCGGAGTGCAGTTTAACGTTCGCTGTTCCGATCCCGGCTTTCCCAGCCTGTTCGCAAACCAGTCAGTCAAACTCATCCTCAAAGGTCTCATTAAAACTTTTTCCCCCGTATTAGTCCGGAGACGCCCTATTACACTCTCCACTTTACGCCTCATGCTCTCCAAACTTAGAAGTGGGTTATTCTCCCCTTAGATCAATTCACTACTCGACGCTCTATTCTCCTAGCTTTTTATGCCTTTCTTAGACCAGGTGAATTTACTACAGCTTCCCTTACATTCGATTCCCATCGAGACGTCAGCTTTTCTGACATATCCTTTCACGCTAGCCACTCTAGCTTATATCTTAAACACTCCAAATGCGGCGGCGCCTGCCCTGTCATCGCCGCCCGCATCGACTCCCAGTTCTGCCCTTATAAATCCATGATCAAATTCCTACAGCTTAGACCTACCTCTAATCCTCTCTCACCATTATTCCTTATCTCAGGGAATTTTCCTTTAACTCAACGACAGTTCAATATCTATTAAAACAAGTCCTCATTAAATCCGGGTTATCACCCCTTCTATACACGGGGCATTCCTTTAGAATAGGCGCAGCTACTTCCGCTGCTAATCAAGGTGTCTCATCCTCATCCCTGCAACAACTCGAACGGTGGTCCTCCTCCGCTTTCTCATCCTACCTTCGCGCTGACCTCAATGCCGTGCTGGCTATCCAAAGGTCTCTCCAACCTTAAAATTGGTACGTATGCATATAACTGGTGGTGGTGCATGTCAGCACGTATGTCGCCCCGCGGCTCATGTTTATTCTGCATATCTAACCCTGTATGTCCAGGTTGTAAAACCTTCGGGTCTGTATAATGTGTCCCTGTATGTCCAGGATGCCCCGTACTTCCGGGACGCCCTGTATGTCCAGGATGCCCTGTATGTCCAGGACGCCCTGCATGTCCAGGATGCCCCGTTCGCCCGGGATGCCCTGTATGTCCAGGATGCCCTGTATGTCCAGGATGCCCTGTATGTCCAGGATGCCCATTAGGGATGCCCTGTACGTCCGGGACGCCCTGTACGTCCAGGATGATCATTAGGGATGCCCCGTATGTCCGGGACGCCCCGTACGTCGAGGATGCCCTGTATGTCCAGGATGCCCTGTATGTCCAGGATGCCCCGTATGTCCGGGACGCCCTGTACGTCCGGGAAGCCCCGTATGTCCGGGTCGTTAACCTCCGGTCCGTATATGTCCATGATGCCCTGTATGTCCGGGAAGTCCCCGTTCGCCCGGGATGCCCCGTACTTCCGGGATGCCCTGTATGTCCAGGATGCCCTGTATGTCCAGGATGCCCATTAGGGATGCCCCGTACGTCCGGGACGCCCTGTACGTCCAGGGTGCCCATTAGGGATGCCCCGTATGTCCGGGACGCCCCGTTTTTCGTCCGGGAAGCCCTGTATGTCCAGGATGCCCATTAGGGATGCCCCGTACGTCCGGGACGCCCTGTACGTCCAGGATGCCCCATCCGGGGTGCCCCGTACGTCCGGGAAGCCCTGCATGTCCAGGAAGGATGCCCGGGAGGCATCAGATGTTTAAATTCTCACATGTATTAACTCTCATTTCCATCCATAGATTTCCACTGCATCCCACAAGGTAAGATCCTTCACGTTCAGTACTTCATACTTCATTCTTTTGGAGGTTCATCGGAAACGGTTCTTCCCTTCCCGATTGATATCCTACAAAACCTGGGCCTAATCGCCAAAACACCATTTCATTCACTTGTTATGAACTGTCATCATTATGTTTCATGTATATAATGTGACCGATAATAAATATGTATTCCATACATCACGTCTCTCCTGATTGAAATGAAGCTTAGCGCAAGTTCAGACAGGAAGACCTATCACTCCGTATTGCATCTCATGGCAATACTCGCTCCCTGCATCTAAATGAGAGGGAGCGCCACTCCTCAGCTAACCTATCACTCCCCTCCATTTACAAGCCTAATCATCGCACCTGTTAATCCCTCTATATATGCTCTCCCCTTTCCTATCAGCTGTCTTCCAGGTGTCAAAGCGCAACCCTCCTCCACCCCTTCGCCTCCTGCTTCCAACTCAGGACCAAGCTTAACCTTCTCCCTTCCAACCGGACCTAACCACTTATCACCACCACCAGTGTCTAGACCCAGGGGGGTTCATCGGAAACGGTTCTTCCCTTCCCGATTGATATCCTACAAAACCTGGGCCTAATCGCCAAAACACCATTTAATTCACTTGTTATGAACTGTCATCATTATGTTTCATGTATATAATGTGACCGATAATAAATATGTATTCCATACATCACGTCTCTCCTGATTGAAATTACGTTATTATCTATAAGGAAGATTCTCTCACAAAGGAACTGTAAGATACACGTTTATGTATGCAAAAAGTTAAAACTAGAAAAAATGAAATACTTTGTCTAAATAGATGTTATTTAAGAATGTGACTCTAAAAGGCAAGTTTTGTGATTTAACACTTTTACTGACACTAGGCAGATTTAGCTTTTTTTTATCTCGTTGTCTTTCTCTTACTTTTTGGATAGAGATTTATGTATGACAACTTTACAACTGGTAGAAAGTTAAGTACTTTTTCTGAACAGATTTTCTTTAAGACTGTAACTCTTAACACACCATCCCTCCGAGAGCCAGACATACTCATCCCCTTTTCAACGCCCCCCTGCAGCCGCTCAGGTGTGAAACCCCCATACAGAATGTCAGTCACTGTGTAAAACTTTTATTTTCTTAAAGACTGTGACTCTAAAAGGCAAGTTTGTGATTTTAACACTTATTTACTGATACTAGACAGATTTTGGCTTTTTTCTCTTTTCTCGTGTTACTAAGATACTTTTAGACACACTTTGATGTATGCAACACTTAACAACTGGTAGAATATGAAGTACTTTGTAAGGAATTTGGTTTCTTTTTAATGGCCTAGGCAGATTTTGGCTTTTTTCTCTTGCCAAGATACTTTTAGACACACTTTGAGGTATGCAAAACCTTAAAACTAGAAAATGAAGTACATTGTCTGATTAGATTTTTTCTTAAAGACTGTTTCTCTAAAAGGCAAGTTTGTGATTTTAACACTTTTTACTGACACTCTGCAGATTTGTGTGTAATTCTCTCACAAAGGAACAGTAAGATACACTTTGTATGTATGCAAAACCTTAAACATTTTTGAAACCAAGATACTTTGTGATACACTTTTATGTAGGAACATTTTACAACTGGTAGAATGTAATTTACTTTATAACAAATGTATTTTCTTAAAGACTGTGACTCTAAAAAGGCACGTTTTGTGATTTTAACACTTTTGTACTGACACTAGGCAGATTTTGTTTTTTCTCTCGTTGTTTTTCTCTTACTTGTGGATACAGTTTTACGTTGGTCAACTTTACAACTGGTAGAGAGTTAAGTACTTTTTCTGAACAGATTTTCTTAAATAATCAAACTCTAAATGGAAAGTTTGTGATTTTAACACTTATTTACTGACATTAGGCAGATGTTGGCTTTTTCTCTTTTCTTGTGTTACTAAGATACTTTTAGACACACTTTGATGTATGCAACACTTAACAACTGGTAGAATATGAAGTACTTTGTAAGGAATTTGGTTTCTTTTTAATGGCCTAGGCAGATTTTGGCTTTTTTCTCTTGCCAAGATACTTTTAGACACACTTTGAGGTATGCAAAACCTTAAAACTAGAAAATGAAGTACATTGTCTGATTAGATTTTTTCTTAAAGACTGTTTCTCTAAAAGGCAAGTTTGTGATTTTAACACTTTTTACTGACACTCTGCAGATTTGTGTGTAATTCTCTCACAAAGGAACAGTAAGATACACTTTGTATGTATGCAAAACCTTAAACATTTTTGAAACCAAGATACTTTTGTGATACACTTTTATGTAGGAACATTTTACAACTGGTAGAATGTCATTTACTTTATAACAAATGTATTTTCTTAAAGACTGTGACTCTAAAAAGGCACGTTTTGTGATTTTAACACTTTTGTACTGACACTAGGCAGATTTTGTTTTTTCTCTCGTTGTTTTTCTCTTACTTGTGGATACAGTTTTACGTTGGTCAACTTTACAACTGGTAGAGAGTTAAGTACTTTTTCTGAACAGATTTTCTTAAATAATCAAACTCTAAATGGAAAGTTTGTGATTTTAACACTTATTTACTGACATTAGGCAGATGTTGGCTTTTTCTCTTTTCTTGTGTTACTAAGATACTTTTAGACACACTTTGATGTATGCAACACTTAACAACTGGTAGAATATGAAGTAATTTGTAAGGAATTCGGTTTCTTTTAATGGCCTAGGCAGATTTTGGCTTTTTTATTTTGCCAAGATACTTTTAGACACACTTTGAAGTATGCAAAACCTTAAAACTAGAAATGAAGTACATTGTCTGATTAGATTTGTTCTTAAAGACTATTTCTCTAAAAGGTAAGTTTGTGATTTTAACACTTTTTTACTGACACTCGGCAGATTTGTGTGTAATTCTCTCACAAAGGAACTGTAAGATACACTTTTTATGTATGCAAAACCTTAAACATTTTTGAAACCAAGATACTTTTGTGATACACTTTTATGTAGGAACATTGTACAACTGGTAGAATGTCAATCACTTTGTAACATTTTCTTTTCTTAAAGACTGTGACTCTAAAAGGCAAGTTTGTGATTTTAACACTTATTTACTGACATTATTTGTTTCTCTTTTCTTGTGTTACTAAGATACTTTTAGATACACTTTGATGTATGCAACACTTAACAACTGGTAGAATATGAAATACTTTATAAGGAATTCGGTTTTTTTTAATGGCCTAGGCCCTAGGCAGATGTTGGCTTTTTTCTCTTGCCAAGATACTTTTACACACACTTTGAGGTATGCAAAACCTTAAAACTAGAAAATGAAGTACATTGTCTGATTAGATTTTTTTTTAAAGAGCAACTTGCAGGTTAGACACACCAGTGAATAAATGTGTAGGAAAAATGATGAATACACTAGATTTTCAAAGAAATATACAGAAATATACACTACAGTGACATCTGGCGTCGTTTTAGTAAGACATTTTCACTTCCGCATAAAAAAGCCTCCGCACGTGACCTCCCGCGTGTGACGTAACATGGGGGAGAGCGGCCGGTCTAGTATGAATAAACATGGATCACAATGCTAGTTTTGACACAGAAGAGGTTGAAAATATATATTCGAATGCATATGATTATTATTATGAGCCTGCTATGCGTCCAAGAGACCAGGAGCAGCCAAGGATTAAAAAAAATAACGGCCATCGGAGAGAAGTGGAGCTTTGGTGTGTGGAGAACCAGTGGAGAACAGAGCAGCTGTCTTGGTGAGTGACCAGCGTTAGCTACAGTTAATGTTAGCTAACGTCAGTCACATCACAACATTGTAAAGTTAGCAATCATATCAGGCTATAACTAAAGTAGTATTGATAATATAGTAACGTTACTGGCAGCACTGTTGATACTGATCCATAACAGAAACTAATGCGCAAGTATCAGCCGTATCTCGCGTTACCTAATGCAACTCCACACTACGGTGCTGTGTACCGGAGGGGAGACGCGAGATACGGCTGATACTGATAGACGATCTGGCGGAGAAAAGTTGTGGAGCCTCCGTTGATATGCCGTTGTAAATGGCTTGATGGAAAGCAGGTGTGTTGTCGTGGAGGGTGAACAGCTGATTGCAGCAGGTGAGTGGAGGTTGAGCCGGGAGTGACAGCCACCACGCCCACACAAACAACACAGACAGATGGAAACAAACAAACACAAAGGAGACGGCTGAAGCAGTACAGCCACCACAGCGTTACCTAATGCAACTCCACACTACGTCTTACGGTGCTGTGTACCGGAGGGGAGAGAGAGAGAGCAGCGAAGGGGGGGAGAGAGATGTAATACGGTTTCCTGATAAAGCTGTGGAGAGTATGTGCTGCAGGGAGGTGGATGCACAACGCACCCAGGAACGAACGCTAGCTCCGGTCCTTTTACTGTTAGGGAAACTGGGCTCGATGTCCTGACAGGCTTGAGTTTGTGCAACCTGCACAAACACAAGCTCACCATGATTACAAATGGTGAAATGCAATGTAAAATTACTGAAAAAATACCAGCTCACTAAATCACAACCGCTCAATCCAACTACAAACTACTACCGCGGATTGGGCAGAGAACGAGTCCGAGAAAGTTGTGACGTAATATAACGCGTTTGACGTATGACGTTAATAAAAAGCAGTTTTTAGTAGTAAATTGAGTATTCAAACTTTTTTTTTCAACCAACATTATAAATATGTTTTTTTCAACCAACTATTTATATAAGAAACTGGAAAATCTCACTATTTACAATATTGAACATCAGAACTTTCAACCAACTATTCATTATAAATGTCAAGACAGTGTCAAGGTCTTTGTCTGTCTTCCAAGACAGTGGGTCTGGCTGCTGTGTAGGTGGGGGTGATGGTGCATGGTGCTGTGTAGGTGGGGGGTACAAGTGCTATACGAGACCTCCACGAGACCTCCACGAGACCTCCACGAGACCTCCACGAGACCTCCACGAGACCTCCACGAGACCTCCTTGCTGTCTGGGTCGATGGTGATGGCTGTGGTGGAGCCTTTATGCTGAGGTGTATCTTGACCTGGTGGCAGCCGCAGATGGAGGTGGAGGCAGCTGTAGTGATGCTGGTCTGCTGGTCCATGGTGGTGATGGCTCTGGTGAAGGCCCTTGAGCCACAGTAGATTTTGACCTGAGGGCCGGCACAGATGGATGTTCTGGCTGCTGGATAAACGCCGCCTGTGGACATCAAAGACTAATTAGATTAGACAACAAAGGCTCTACTGCCAGGGTGCATCAAAGGACAGACATCAGAGGCTAATTAGATTAGACTTTGTCCCCATGTAGTACAGTGTACTACATGGGGACATTTCACACCTACACGCTATAACACATCACCCCTCACATGGGGGTGTGAGACAGTCTCACGCACAACTTCAAAGAGACTGCCTTAATCAACACATAGATTAACATCAGAGGCTTATAACACACCGGTGTGATATCACACCGGCCTGTTATAACACCTCAACCCTCACATCAAAGGACAGACATCAAAGGCACTACTACAGGGGGGCATTTCACACCTACGTGTTATAACACCTCAACCCTCACATCAAAGGATTAGACAACAAAGGCGCTACTACAGGGGGGCATTTCACACCTACGTGTGATGACACCTCACTCCTCACATCAAAGGATATCACACCTACGTGTGAATTCACACCTACATGTTTAGCATAATTGGGGGCGGGCCCACCTGTCACTTTTTATGCATACTAATAATGTGATTGAAAGGGGATCATTACTACTACTCGCGGCGCTGTGAAGCCTTGCCTTGCCTTGCCTTGCCTTGCCTTGCCTTGCCTTGCCTTGCCTTGCCTTGCCTTGCCTTGCCTTGCCTTGCCTTGCCTTGCCTTGCCTTGCCTTGCCTTGCCTTGCTTTGCCTTGCCTTGCCTTGCCTTGCCTTGCCTTGCCTTGCCTTGCCTTGCCTTGCCTTGCCTTGCCTTGCCTTGCCTTGCCTTGCCTTGCCTTGCCTTGCCTTGCCTTGCCTTGCCTTGCGTACTGCGATTGTTTCTCACTGCAATTTGACGAGTCTACAGACGTAAGTGATACAGCTCAGTTGTGCATTTTTATTCGGATGGTGTTTACAGATATTACTGCAAAAGAGGAGATGTTAACAATACATGAAAGAACACACGCGGGGAGAGGACATTTTTCAGTCTTTCAAAAACTTCATCGAGAAGACCCAGCTCCCTCTGTGCAAATTGGTGTCAATCACAACGGACGGTGCGCCTGCAATAGTTGGCCGCTCGAATGGATTTATTGCCAAGTGCAGGGAGGATGATTATTTCCCCGACTTCCTCAATTATCACTGCATAATACACCAACAAGCATTATGCGCAAAAATGCTTAATATGAAAGAAATAATGGATGTGGCAATGAAGATCGCCTGTTCTATTCGAGCCAGATCTCTTCAAAGACAACTGTTCCGTTCGCATCTGGAGAAGGCTGACTGCGACCATTCTGAGTTGTTGCTACACACTGATGTGTGGCCACTTCCGTATCTCAGTGATCACTCGCGTGAGGCAGTCGCAATTTTTACAGGCTCCCATTACCTGTTAGCATCTGGCATCTGTTAGCATCTAGCTCTCCTGCTTACAAACATTTAGCCATCCCTGCTTATACAAGTAGTAGTTTTAGTTGTCTGCGGTCTGCGGAGGCCTACTCCCACCTGTCGAGTACGGCTGTGCTGAGGTGGTTTTCCCCCAGAGACGGAGCGAAGAAACGGAGCGAAGAAACGGAGTGAAGAGACGGAGCGAAGAGACGGAGCGAAGAGACGGAGCTCCCTGCTGGTGTCTGCGATCTGCGGAGGCCTGCTCCCACCTGTAGAGTACGGCTGTGCTGAGGAGGTTTTTACCCTGGAGACGTCGCGAAGAGACGGAGCGGCTCCACCTGTTGCTGCCTGCTTTCCACATGTCTGGTGTCTGCGATCTGCGGAGGCCTGCTCCCACCTCTAGAGTACGGCTGTGCTGAGATCCTCACCGCTGTCCGCAGAGACGCGGACAGACGCAAATTCGCTCCGACCGCGAGCATGAAGCAGTGGACGCGGCACGAATCATGCGATTGAGGCGATTGAACTGTCCCCCATCAAACGCGAGAGTTCCATTTTTTCAACTTGAGCGTCAAATTCACGTGACGCGTTCTCGCGGAGGTCAATCAGCGGTGAGGATCTCAGCCTGCCGTTACTGACGTTCAACCAGAAAACATCAGCCATTAGCTGTTAGCAGTTAGCACACAGAGATCACAGCTCCTCATATCTGTTCAGAAACTGTACAAAAGTTAAACAAGTACAAACCACAGACTGTCTGTGTCATGGCGAATACAGTCGCTGGTTTATTTATGTCTGTAGGCCGTTGTTATGAGTGTGGAGTGAGCATATACAACGTTAGCTTAGCCTGGTCGACCCAATCTCCATTCAGAAAACAAGCATTTTAAAAGGTTTTTCGCCTGCCGTCTTGTCTGCAGACTTGTCAAGCATTAATTCATGGTTTTTACTAACCAGTTGTAGAGGCTAAGCCAACGCTTTAAGCCTCTGAGGATCCGCTTTGTGGGTGTAATTGACGCACACCTTGTTTGCTGCCGAATAAAAGTCAGAAACCAAGTTTCCGGTTCGAAACAGTCCATTGATTTCCCTTTTTACTGGTTTCTTTTCATCATTCACTACACGATATTTACGGTTTACACAATACCTTTTGTATATACCAACAGTACCAAAGGAGTGGCAGACCGGGGTGGTGGTTCCCCTTTTTAAAAAGGGGGATCAGAGGGTGTGTGCCAATTACAGAGGCATCACACTACTCAGCCTCCCCGGGAAAGTTTACTCTAAGGTACTCGAAAGGAGGGTCAGGCCGATTGTCGAACCTCAGATTGAGGAGGAACAATGCGGATTCCGTCCTGGTCATGGAACGACGGATCAGCTTTTTACTCTCGCAAGGATCCTGGAGGAGGCCTGGGAGTACGCTTATCCGGTCTACATGTGTTTTGTAGACTTGGAGAAGGCGTATGACCGAGTTCCCAGGGAGTTACTGTGGGAGGTGCTGCGGGAGTATGGGGTGAGGGGGTCCCTACTCAGGGCCATCCAATCTCTGTACTCCCAAAGCGAGAGCTGTGTCCGGGTCCTCGGCAGTAAGTCGGACCCATTTCCGGTGAGGGTTGGCCTCCGCCAGGGCTGCGCTTTGTCACCAATCCTGTTTGTAATATACATGGATCGGATTTCGAGGCGTAGTCATGGGGGAGGGGGTCTGCAGTTCGGTGGACTAAGGATTGCACCACTGCTTTTTGCAGATGATGTGGTTCTAATGGCTTCATCGGTCTGCGACCTTCAGCACTCACTGGATCGGTTCGCAACCGAGTGTGAAGCGGCTGGGATGAGGATCAGCACCTCCAAATCTGAGGCCCTGGTTCTCAGCAGGAAACCGATGGACTGTCCACTTCAAGTAGGGAATGAGTCCTTACCCCAAGTGAAGGAGTTCAAGTATCTCGGGGTCTTGTTCTCGAGTGAGGGAACAATGGAGCGTGAGATGGGCCGGAGAATCGGAGCAGCGGGAGCGGTACTGCAGTCGCTTTACCGCACCGTTGTGACGAAAAGGGAGTTGAGCCAGAAGGCAAAGCTCTCTGTCTACCGGGCCATTTTCGTTCCTACCCTCACCTATGGTCATGAAGGAAGGGTTATGACCGAAAGAACGAGATTGCGGATGCAAGCGGCCGAGATGGGTTTTCTCCGCAGGGTGGCTGGTGTCTCCCTTAGGGATAAGGTGAGAAGTTCGGTCATCAGGGAGGGACTCGGAGTTGAGCCGCTCCTCCTTCGCGTCGAAAGGAGCCAGTTGAGGTGGTTCGGGCACCTAGTTAGGATGCCACCTGGGCGCCTCCCTAGGGAGGTGTTCCAGTGTAAACACAGCTGGCAGCCGCGATGAAACTCGAGCGATTAGAGCGAAGCGAATATTCGCATTGCGTCCGGTGTGAATGCACAATTAGACTAGAGCGATGCGATTAGAGCGAAGCGAATATTCGCATCGCGTCCGGTGTGAACGCAGCATTAGTAGGTGGAGTCGGCCACTAATGGCTCGACAATGACGTCAGAGTTCAACTCCCGCCTGCTCCAAATAAGGGCAAAGAGGCGGAACTGAGGCAGGACCTCCTGCCACCGAGCTGGAAGTTCCAGAGCTAGCAGTTCCAGAGCTAGCTGAAGCTACCAAGCTAAGCTAACATGCTCCCCATCTGCACACTGCCGTCACATTTTACGTTTCTAAGGTAAGCGGACATGAAACTATTCAGCAAAACTATAAATAATAATCTAAGTTATTGCGTTTTTAGCATAATACTTCAGAATCTTAAAATCCCTTAACGTTTGTATACAATTGTGCTAAATTAAACACTCGAATCAAGCAAATATTAATATGATTGCATGACATTAGTTATTTATATTTTGATATCACTTAATTATATGTTTAATACATTTAAGTCAAGCTAAGGTACATGTGATGGTAGCTAGTTAGTGCTCTTACCTGAGGCCTCCTCCAAACAGCATAATATCCAGACTGTATCATTAAAACTAAGTACCAGTTCTAGATCCTTGACTTTAGACAAACAATTGAAAAGACAAAATGTATTTAAAGACCAATCTTTATTTGAATGTGCCTCTTAACCTGAGATATTAGTTATACAGTATTGACAATCTAAAAAAACTGAGCAACTCAACAGTCAACTTTATAATTCTTATTGTCTAAAGCATTTATTATTTTTCATTTTTCCCCTCTCATATTCAGTGTGGATGGATTGAGACAGCGTGGTGTCCAGAGAGCTGCAGAGACTTCAGGGAGAAACCTCCGTGTGATGGACGTCCTGTCTGTTGGTTTGGAGAGGACTGAGGGTCTTTCCTCAGCGAGGAGGACCAGGCCTGATGGAGGAGCCCATGCTGGGCATAGCTGATACCAACTGCACAGGCCTAGTCTGTCACTTTATTTGACTAAATGTGTTTACTTATACATTTAATAGGTTTACACCTTCTGTCCATATGTGCTTTTTATTTAAAATATGTTTGATTAACTTTTGGTTCACATTTCAATAAATTGTATTTGCACTCCTTATTCTTACTGAAAATGTTAGATTATACATTCACATCTGACTGAAGATTGGCCCCATTTATTTGTGATGTTGCAAACTCTGCGGTACAAGGCACAAGTGATGTGAAGCTCATAAAGTGAGGCAAATAGAAATAATCAGCTGATGGAGTGTAGATGTGGAAATAGGTGCATTCGATCAGCTGACTGTGTTTTCACAATAAAAGTAGTTTCTTAGGGAATGTCCTGTACTCAGTGGCGTGCACAGACATTTATAGGGGCAGGTGCTCAAGAGAAAAAAAAAGGGCACCTTCTGAGTCGTCGTGGCGGTGTATTCGCGCGAAACTACGCGCAAATAAACGTGCGAATAAGGGCGCAAATGGCTTTCCATACTAGGGCCCTTTTAATCATGTTGCTGCGTGCTGCTGCACCACACACTCGCTGTGGCCTGTCTGACTGAGTGACTGACTGCTCTGCGCGCTGCACGTTCACGTTGAGAGCAGGGAAGGGAGGGGCTGCAGCCAGGGCACGTACGGGAGTGCCGCGGGGCACGTGTGGGGATGTCTGACAAAATGACAACGCGCATTTGGGGCATTGTTGTATATATTAGAAGCTTTTAATCCAGAATTGATCGATGTTACCATGAGCCACATACAGTACACTGTAAAAAAAAAAAAAAAAACTGTAAAAAACGAACTTTCAAAAGGGCACATTGCTGTCCAGAGGGCAAAATGGGCAGGTGCTCAAGCACTACATAGAGCAGGGGTGCCCAACCAGTCGATCGCGATCGACCGGTCGATCGCGGGGAGATTCCCAGTCGATCGCGAGATGTGTCTAAAAATAGAACAACAATATTCTGTTTTATCGTTAATGTCCTATAACATAATCTTCCTGTGCCAGAATAATGCACTTGAACGCATCAAAGCTTTGTGATTGGCCGGCGTGACTGTTTCGGGGCGCGGCTGGTGGGCAGTGCACTAGTTCGCTAATGTTGTCCGTGTCAACAGGAGCGACAGTCCGCACACAAGCAAAACATATATAATTCTCACTCCGAGTGGGAGGATGATTATGTTTGTATCTATTCCAATTCAAAGTCCATCTGTCTCATCTGCAATGCGAGCGTGGCTTTATCGAAGAAGGGTAATTTAGGAGCGGCATTTCAAAACAGTGCACAAACGCTACGAGACGGAATTCCTTCCTAATTCTGCCCTACGCTCCAAAAGGGGAGGGGCCTGAAAGGACAGCTAAATGCACAGCAGTCCATTTTCACCAGGCCCAACAACAAGAGCAAGGCTGCTACCATAGCATCTTATCGTGTCAGTCACGTTCTTGCGAAACACATGAAGTCTTTCAAAGATGGCGAAGTTGTGAAAGAAGCTTTCCTGGAGGCTGCCGATGCGTAATAAAAATAACAGTAGCATTTCAACAGGTTTTTGATATGATAAAAACTCAAGTTAGATACCGTTATTAATCAGCTGTAAGTTTGAGTTTGTTTGAACTTATTCATTATAATTATTGTGCAAAATGGTATAATAATGCAAACTTAAATTGATTATAATCTATCAATTCAGGTTAAGAAACTAGTGTTGCTTGCATCCTATTTTAAATGCATTTATTTTTATACTCTACTAAAATGCAACAAAAAAAGGGTTTGATTCTATTAATTTAGTCTTTTTTATTGCACTTTGGCAGCAGATTCCTGTGTAGATTCAGATCTGAGTTGTCTTATTAGTAAGCCTAATTTATACTTTTGTTGCAACACTAATTTTATATAAGGACAAAGAAAGGGTTCAGAGTCTTTTCTTTTTTTCCTGTGTCATATGTGGCAGCACTGTTCAATGTTTCTTGAAAACATTACCCATTGTAGTGACGTGTGAATAAACTCCAACTCTGTATCAACAACACTGTTGTGTAACTTCAGTGAAATACTTGTATGTGTGTAGATTAGAAAGAGGTAAAATAAAGGATCTGCAGTATTTTATGGAGTATTAATCGTACAAAGGTCAGATTTATACAAGAAGAAGTGTGTATTTATCTGGTAGCAGGCTGTCAGTAATGGCTACGCCTCTCTATTTGGACTGGTAGATCTCGGCAGACTGGCAACTTTAAAAGTAGCTCTCGGTTCAAAAAAGGTTGGGCACCCCTGACATAGAGTCTATGTGTGCACGTCTCTGCCTGTACTGGTCTTAAAATCTCATAACATCAGCTTTTAATGTTCCTCTTGGATGTTCTTCTTGACCCTCAGAGAAGGAGAAAATGTCGTGTCTTTCAGGCATGTCCTTTCCTAACAAAAATTTCAGGAAACATAAAACATATTATTGCAGAACAAGTGTGTTATTTATGAAAGCGGTGTGTTTGTGTGTTTTGGGGCTGTAGATATAATTATTTTGTAATTGTAATGTTTTTTTTTTATTTCCACAGTGAGCTATAAAGACAATCAGATTATGAATGTACAGTATGAAGTTCATCAACATTGAAATATATGTTATTATCAAAATAATATTGAACTGTTACAAAACGTAGTGCAACTGTAGAAGCTTGCTCTGTTGTCTCACTGAAAGAATAACTTTTACCACGTTTTTACAGACAATATTGAGAGATAAATAGTAGCAGTTCTCACTATGTGTTAAATATCTTTGCCTTCAATACATTAAATTAGAAAGCTGACAAAATCATAGTGCTTGTTAACATCTAAATGTAACTTTTTGCATGGAAAAAACCCTCAACTTAACTGATGTGTAGGTGATCTAGTATTTAGTATTGTTTAATGGAATGTATATCAGTGTATTCAAGTCAATACTTCATTTATTTAAACCAATATCTTTCTTGATTCTTTGTACAGTATGAAAAATAGTGGAGTAGAGTCTTTGTACTGTGCTGAAGTTCACTGCTGTGAGGAGTCCAGTTCTGTCTCTCACTCTCTGGTCCAGCCTGCCTGCATCACCTGGACACCTTAAACAAACAGATATATATGTAAAGTACTATGTGTACAAACAATATAACTGATTATCTTCTGTTGAACATGTTGGATTGTGTATTGTCAGGGTCCTTTTTATTTTACTGTAACTTTGGAAGTTGTGTTACCAATGCTTACTGTTTATTTGATACCGATTTGTTAATGCAATTAATAAAAACAACAAGGTTTGGGTTCGTTCTTCAGATGACTGTGACGTTAACGTGTAAGCGCAATAATGAACTCCAGCTCAACCAACCATATTGTAATATCTAAGTAATCATCTTGAAAAATGACATTAATAATTGTAATATACACATCTTATTGTGAGGTTGATTTCACATACAGTCCACTACTTCGACGTTAACTTGTCTACATACTTGAGCATAGCCAATTTAAATTAACCTTAGCGATGCATACAGTTCCTACCTACATAATAAAATATCTCTCTACGTTACAAGGATGACCTTATTTTATCAACCTAAAACAGAAGCCGTTTGTTCAACAGTATTATCCCACTTAACGTCTATTTCGTTTTTAACCTTTATATATTCTTTCACACACAGTGACGTCACGAGCTACCCACAATGCAACACGCGCCATATATATATATTAGTGCTGTCAAAAATATCGCGTTAACGGCGGTAATTAATTTTTTGAATTAATTGCGTTAAAATATTTTACGCATTTAACGCATGTGCAGAATGGCCCGCCCCATACGTGCCACCAGTGGCAGCGCCAGGGTATGGCTGGGGTAGGCTACACCCATACCAAGAAATGGCTTAGCCCCACCATGAAAAATGATGTTAAAGTAAGCAAAATAAAGTCTGCCAACTCGCGCGGAGTAAATTGCACAGACAGCAGTTACGGCCCGTCCACACAGCGGCGTGCGTTGAAGCTTCCAACGCTTCTGCCCATTCACTTTGAATGGGGTGACGTCACTTTTAGCCGAACTGCATTTTGGGAAGCGACGTGGAGCGTTGCTGGCGTAGCTGGCGTCAAAAGTTGAGCAATGTTCAACTTTTGACGCCTCGACGGAGGCGTCAGCCAATGAAATCCCGTTTATGCAAATCTGCCAGTACAAGCACTAGCCAATCAAACCGCGTGTATGCTGGGAGAGACTACGCAGGTCATTTCCTCATATTCAAAAAAATGGAGGGAAAATTCATTATAGCGGTAGTGAATCACCCGGTGCTGTATGATCAGTCTCTGTTGATCTACCGGGATACAAACCGGAGGAGCGAGGCATGGAGGGAGGTGGCAGAGACAGTGGGTGAATCTGGTAGGTTTTCGCCTGTTTGGGGATTTTATATCCAGTTTACTTCGTTTTAACATTGCTATTGCTTTGTATGTCGGGGGCAGGAGATTCATGTGATTGGTTGTTGGTCGCGTTGCTCGCAAAAAATCCCCAAGCTTCAGATACGCCCACCTCCAAGTGTCAACGCACGCTGCTGTGTGGACGCTCCGTTAGTAAGATTGATTTCAGTAGCCACGGTTTTGAAAACTTTTGTCACGTAGTGATCGTCTTCTCAATAGAACATCTTTGATAACGGCGTGGTGTTGTTGCAGGAGAATACTTTTGCTGTAGTACAGGGGTGCACATAACTGGTACGCAGGTAGGGTGACCAGATGTCCCGCTTTGCGCGGGACTACACAGCATTTTCACGACTTTTGGTGCGTCCCGCAAATTGAGAAGATGTCCCGCATATTTCATTTTGATTGGCTAAAACGCTTTTCTTTCAAATCAGATTCATCCAATGGCTGTTGAGAAAGCAGGGAAGGCTATCATCACGGGGCTGTGTTTGCTGTCAATCAAACTGTAACACACGGCGGGTGCTGGTCAAGTGTTAACCAATTAGAGTAACTCACTCACACACACCCCCCCGCTGCCCCGCCAAACAACAACAACGAACGCAGGCGACGCAGCAGGTTATGGAAAATGGAGGAATCTGAAACTACAGCTAAGAAGACACCGAGAATGCGATTCTCACAAAACGTGTCGCTCAAAAAGAGACATCCCACTCTATGGAGACATTCCTACTCAAACCAAAAAAGTATGGCCACTCAGACAAGGTAACAGCAGCAGGAATAACCAGTGTTTACCATACAGTGCAACACTCCCAATCATACCGGTCAAATGACTGGTAACAAGCTAGCGCCGACCTTTTTTCCAGACTCTGAGATAGTAAAGAAAATGTCATGTGGTCGTACAAAAGCAGCGTCCATAATAACAGATGTGCTTGCCCCTGCCTCTGTGGAGAGTTGTTTGACAGAGTCAAAGACACCAGTGGTTCTAGGTGACAAAATAGCCCACACACTGTGGGGGGGCACCTGCTGTTGCTGTGATGGACAAAACTGAAAGCTATTTTATTTTATGTATTATTATGTTTCTGTTCCCTCCTGGCCAGTTTTGATTTGTATTTATGGTTTTATTTTTATCTATTAATTTATGTTGTGCCTACTTGTACAGGTAATACACTAGTTGAATTAAGAAGATGCATTTCTAAACACTTGAAGTGAATAATGGCTGCTGCCTTGGTTAGCCTTAGTTTACTTTTCTTTATTAAGATACTAAATTGTTACTGCATTTTTACTTCACTTTCTGCTCTGTTATATATTTGTTAAGTTTTTTTTCCGGGGGGGGGGGGTTAGGTGCTGTTGAGAGGGTGTCCCATATTGTCCCACACAACCAGGGTTGGGTTGTAACGGAATACATGTAACGGCGTTACGTAATCAGAATACAAAAACAAGTAACTGTATTCAGCTCGCGTTACATTTGAAAAACGAGTAATCTGATTACAGTTACTTTCGTAAACCTGAAGTGAATACATTTTGGATTACTTATTGGAATTATTGATGGAAATATTTCCTCACAACATTTAATATTCATTATTAAAGGTACAGCCGAATCATCACAGCGCACAGACACTTTTACCGCCGCAGATGGACCAAAAAAGGGAGCGTTTGAAAAAAAAGTGGCGGGTCCACTCAGTGAAACAATAACAACGAAACATGGAGGAACAAAAGTCTGCGTTTAAGTCGTGTGTGTGTAGAGGTGTGTGTGGTTAAAACACATCAGCCACACCGCTCTTTAGCCTTATGATTCTGAAGGTAAACACAGCGAAGGCGGTGCGTGAAAGGCATTGCACGCTCCTCTTCTGAGTTAACCCTCCCGTATGGACACCGAATTTATAGCATTGAAAATAATTACTTTGAAAATCATGTATCTGAATGTTTTTGCTCCGAATTTACCTATGTGAAATAAAAATGTAAAAATTCAAGTGAAAAAAATTCGAATGTTCAAATTCAGATCCCAAAAATTCGACGTCAAAAAATTCGATGTCAAAAAATTCGGTGTATAAAATTCGATGTCAAAAATTGCGATGCAGCATCATCCGGGCTGCTCAGACAGGATAAGCAATCGAGCCCTAATGCAATCAAACTGACTTGGCCTATCAGAGCACGGCTTTGTCAGTCATGTGATCACAACAACCCGGGAGAAAAATGACGGAGAACAGCGGGGCTCGCCGCTCGGGTAAGTAGTCAGTTTGTGCTCTTTATCTTACAAGCAGTGAGGGCTCGACAGCATTTGTATCTTACATTAGCTAAATGAGTGAAGTAGCCTTGTGCCTTGCTGTTAGCAAGCTCCGTAATTATCATTAATTGAAGTGAATCACAACGTTACCGTGTCCTTTTGTGTGTGTGTGTGGGGGGGGGGGGGGGGGGGGACGGTTTGCAAAGTAACGTAACGATCACTTCGGTTAGATAAGTCAAGTAGACCATGCTACACTATACGAAATACTCTCTTACAAAAGCCCTGCATTTAAACATGTTAATGTTACTTTAGTAAAAGTATGCTAGTATAATTAGCAACAAGTGTTGTTAGAGTATTTAAAGTAGACACAAGTTATTCTATTATATTATATCATTTGATTTATTGTTATTACCGATGCACGAGTTGACTTAACTGTTGTAGTTGGAGCTCATTTGAACAATGAGCTAACTAATTATTATTTTCATAATGGTGTAATGTGCCGACTATTTTCTACATTAATAGATGAAGGTCTGGTTTGTTCAAAGTCTCAAACTAGTAGGACCAGAGCCCGAGAGACTCTAGGGCTCTGAGTAGGACATGCTGTCATAATTACCCAGAGTCCGAAGTGACACCTTTACAATGTTAAAGCTGTTGGATAAATGTAGTGACGTAAAAACTAAAGTATTCAAGATAGTGTAGTGGAAAAGAGATAATGTTTTTTTTTTTTAAATGTTACCAAAACAAAATCTCTTGTTTTGGACTGACAGTAATGATTCAAGAAATAGTAGATAAATAAATACACACACATCAATGTGTTGTGGATGGAACACAACAAATGGTGCTCTTACCTGTGATGCCTCCTCCACACATTATAACCAGACTGTATCATTCAAACTATAAGTAACAGTTCTAGCTACTTGACTTCAGACAAACAATTCAAAAGACAAAATCAACACAATGTATTGAAAGACCAATCTTTATTTCTCTCCTTTTGTTTGTGTTATTAAACCCTGTCAATCTAAAAAACTGAGCAACTCAACAGTTAACTTTATATTTCTTATTGTCCAAAGCATCTATTACACTATTTGTTCCCCTCTCATATTCACAGGATGGATGATTAGAGACTTTGGGGGAAACCTCAGCTTTATGAACGCTCAACTCTGTTGCTTTGGCCAGAGAGGGCTGAGGGTCTTTCCCTGCGAGGAGTCCTCCTCGCAGGGAAAGACCCTGCAGACCTGATGGAGGAGGACTTACACCAGCTGCACCTACAGAACTTAGCCCATGCTGGGCATAGCTGTTACCACCTGCACAGGCCTAGCCTGTCAATTAACAGATTAACATTTAGTGTAACTTATGTATATTATTTTGTTTTTATTTTTTTTAAAAATGGTGATGGTTCATGCTTGATAACTTTTAGTTCACATTTCAATAAATTGTATTTGCACTCCTTTTGTCCGTTATCCTTACTGAAAATGTTAAATTACACATTCACATCTGACTGAAGATTGGTACCATTTATTTATGACGTTCCAAACTCGGCGGCACAAGGCACAAGTGATGTGAAGCTCAAAGTGCAAATGCATTTGATCAGCTGACTTTTTTTTTGCCAAACTTTATAGGCCTGACAGTAATCACACTGTCTCTGTGCAACGTAAAACACAAAACAACACAAATGAAGTTCCTGTTAGACTACAAAACTAGTCAGTGTGCAGGTCTTTGTGTTACAATACAAGTGTCTCTTAGTGAATGTCCTGTACTGCTCTTAAATCTCATCACATCAGCTTTTCCTTTCCCTCTTGGATGTTCTTCTGGACCCTCAGAGAAAGAGAACATGGTGAAGCAGTCCTGTCTCTCAGGCGTGTCCTTTCCTAACAGAAATATCAAAAAACATATTATTGCAGAGCAAGTGTGTTATTTAAGAAAGAGGTGTGTTTGTTTGTTCATAAATATAATGATTTTTTATTTGAATGTGTTTTTTAAATCCAACAGTGTACTACAAAGATAATCAGATTATGAATAAACCATTCTAAATTCATCAACATTGAAATAAATGTATTATTAAAATAATATTTAACTGTTATCAAAACTTAGTGCAACTGTGGAAGCTTGCTCTGTTCGGTTGTCTCACTGAAAGACAAAGGGTCGCAGCTCTCACTATGTGATGTTGCTTGGTAAAATGTAAATGTAACCTTTTGCTAAGAAAGTACACTCAACATCACTGATGTGTAGGTGATCTAGTATTCAGTCATGTTTAATGGCATGTCTATCAGTGTATTGGAGTCATTACTTTATGCATTCTTTGTAAAGCATGAAAAAGGTGTACCTTGGAATCCGTGCTGAAGTTCTCTGCTGCTAGGACTCCAGATCTGTCTCTCCTCCTCTGGTCCAGGTCTGTCTCTCCTCCTCTGGTCCAGGTCTGTCTCTCCTCCTCTGGTCCAGGTCTGTCTCTCCTCCTCTGGTCCAGGTCTGTCTCTCCTCCTCTGGTCCAGGTCTGTCTCTCCTCCTCTGGTCCAGGTCTGTCTCTCCTCCTCTGGTCCAGGTCTGTCTCTCCTCCTCTGGTCCAGATCTGTCTCTCCTCCTCTGGTCCAGGTCTGTCTCTCCTCCTCTGGTCCAGCCTGTCTGGATCACCTTAAGGAGACTTTGAACAAACAGATGTAAAGTTACATGCATGGGTTACAGACTTCTTTCCATGCAAACAACTTTTTATCTTCTTTTAAAAACAGGTCATAATCTTATTGTTATACTTAAGAAATGGCTGGATATCACAGTCCTTATACTGTATCAGTTTGATTGAGTATTATTGTGTAGGTCCTTTTTATTTTACTGTTACTTTGGATGAGGTTTTCATGAGTCAGTCAAATTAATTTGTTTTCATATGCCATATTCATATGTATCACACACGTAAGGGTAAGACACAAACCTATTGAACAAATGCAATGCAATGGATAAGCTTAATTTCCACTGAAGTCACAGATAACGTCATATCTAATATTTAAACAAATCATTTCCTTGTCACTAAAGCATTGACTACGCTATTCATCGTCCTTAAATGCAGGAATTAAGTTACATGTTCTGTTCTACAGCCACGATGAGGCTGTTTCTCAAGTGTGAGGATAATACAATTAAAAGAGGCATTGGTAATAATATTAAAAACAACAATGTTTGGGTCGTTCGTCGGATAGGCGGTTAGCTGCAATAAATAACTCCAGTTCAACAAACCATAATACAATATCTAAGGGAGCGTTATTATCTTGAAATGTGACGTTCATATTTTAAAGATACACATATTTCATTGTGAGGTTGATTTAATATACACTAAGCCTCTCTTCAACAATACGTTGACGTTAGCTAGTCTATTTTATGCTATAGTAGAGCATAGCGAATTTAAATGAACCTTAACAATGCATACAGTAACCTAAATAGCAAACTAACTATCTAACGTACAAAGATGACCTTATTTTAGCAACCTCGCACAGAAGCCTTTTGGTAGACAGTAGCATCCCACTTAATATTTTACACTCTTGGATGCTACGCATAGCATCGTTAGCACAGATGGAGCTACGATTGCTTAAATGCTACCCCAACTCTAAACATTCATTAACGTTAGCTTAATAAAAACACCAGTAACATAACATAAAGTACGCAGGGTTGACTTACCGAAGAAACTGCATTCATGGACGGTCTGTTTCAACCGCAGATAGATCCTATATTTGCAGGACGAATAGTCCACCAGGAGCCAACACAACAAACACGGCCGAGTTCAAGTAGTGTTCTCCTCATGCGCTGAGCCGCTGTAGCATCACGGAGCTAACGGAGAGGAGCTAGGAGAGAGGAGCTAGGAGCAGCAGCCCCGTTGTCATGAAGGGGGAATCTAACTATATACAGAATATGTTTTTGTAGATCCAGGCTAGAAACATGTTCATTTTCTGATGTTAAGTTGGACATTTTAACAAAGGGTCTACGGGAATTGCTCCCATCTGCATCCATCGCCTACAGTTTGCAGCATTGGGCTTCACCGCACTGTCCCGGGGTTTGCCGCTTGGCTCTGATAGGCCAGAAGTCGGTTTGATTGCATTAGGGCTCGATTGCTTATCCTGTCTGAGTAGCCCGGATGAGGCTGCATCGCAATTTTTGACGTCGAATTTTACACACCGAATTTTTTTACATCGAATTTTAAACACCGAAATATTTGATGTCGAATTTTTTTCACTTGAATTTTTGGGATCTGAATTTGAACATTCGAATTTTTTTAACTTGAATTTTTACATTTTTATTTCACATAGATACATTCGGAGCAAAAAAAATTCAGATTCATGATTTTCAAAGTAATTATTTTCAATGCTATAAATTCGGTGTCTAATAAAATTCAAATACTTCTGTCTCTTGTTTGCTTCCATACTCCCGCTGCCTCCTGGTGCTGCAGAGATTTCATGAAGTGAAGGAGGTTTTCCTTCTATAAAACAGCTGTGGGCAGCAAATACTGTGAGTGTCACGGACATGAATTCATAGATCAAGGCAGACTGGTGCACAGAGTCTCCTGTTTTGCCGATCCGGTGCTTAAACAAATATAGCTCTACACCCCTGGCCGACATGTCCTTAAAATGAAGTCCGAGTTCGACATTTTAATTAATGTCCTGCCAACACTGGCAGGAGAGAAGGCGACACGCCCGTTCTAAGCCGTGTCCCTCACTCCTCACATCCCAAGCTGCATCCCCAAAAAGTGTATTATGTTGTTGCATCGTTTCAGATGTTATGTTTCAGTTGTGCTCTTGATACGCCATTAAAACAGTAAAAACACGTTCAGTTTCCTTTTGCTTTTTGTGTCTCCTGTTAACCAAAACATACCCATCTGTGATGGAAAAATAAAGTAATCTAAAAGTAATCTAAAAGTAATCTGATTACGTTACTTTTTTAAGACACGTAACTGTAACTGTATTCGGATTACTTTCAGAGCCATGTAATCAGTAATCAGTAACTGATTACATTTACAAAGTAACCCTCCCAACCCTGCACACAACCATACTCCTTGTCCCACATTTGGTTTGTTGGGATCTGGTCACCCTATACGCAGGTTATGTGCGTAATCTCTCTGAAATGCGTACCGTCACTTGTGTCACAAAGCGCATTTGCGTACCGACGTACTTGTGAAGCTTTTCCAGAAGGCGGTTAGATCACCGGACGACAGAGTCGGTCTCCGTGTGCACAGACAGGGCTGCTGTTAACGTCGGTCTGTCTGTACAACGGAATTGTGCCAAAACTACGCCAACCAGCTGCGGAGGGAGACTCCCCCCCCCCCTTCACTGGAGAACTGCGCTAAAACAGCTGATCACAACGTTCACACTCTTGCGGCTTTCACACCAGCGCTTTTCCCTTTCTAGCTCCGAGCTAGTACTTTTCTGGTTCAGCTCCGGTTTCCCTTTTCTGCTCCCGCTCTGTTCACACCGCCCAGCACCCGACTGGTGCTGCCGCTGCTGCGTCATGACGTCATCGTTTACATCGCTGATTTGCTCCCCAACGGCATTACGGCGCTCACAACAACAACAACGGGGAACTGCGTCGGGTCGATGATCGTGTTGCTTTTATTCACACGAAGCCAGATTAAATTGAATAACGACTTCTCCAACCTTATACTTTGCTCCAGAGTGCCGTGGTTCATTGTTTATTCATGTGTTTCTGCAGCATTTACCGACCGCTGCAGTGTTGGCTGCTCTTCCACGGGAGTTTATTCTCCTCCGTTAGCTCCCGGTTAGCTCACACTGCTGCGGCCGCTCTAAAGTATTCACTGTCCGACTCACACAAGCAGCTGATACATATCCCCAGTTCCCCTTAGCCTAAGTGAATGTGTGTCAGTCTGAATTGACGCTGTTTGGCATCACAACGCTGTTATGAAAGTTTCTCTGGTATAAAATGGGTGATGTTAGCATAGCAACCGAAGCTAAACTGACTACTTGCTATTGCTATCCTATTGTGGCATAAACCGTTTTCTACAGGCACATTTTACCGGCGTATTTTTATAATGATTCTACTTGTGATAGTCGGACACGACAACCTGTGCAGCCCATGTATTGATTCCATCCGATAGCTGCTATAATACAAAACAAAACGTCTGCCTCTCTCCACAATGATCAATAACAATGAACGGATGGTCAAAGTAAGGTACAAATCAAAAGAATCACACGAAGCCTGGTTAGTGTTGCCTGACTTTATAAAGTGTGTTTATAAGCACTACTGCTTGTAGGCAGGCATGACAGTCGACCCATGTTCAGGGGAGGAGGGTTTAGTTTCCTGCACGCCTCGACGTAAGCGACGCCACCTCTTAGCTCCGAAGCTCTTGCCTCTTGACCGACAATTTTTTAGAGCTGGAAGTGAACCCGATTCCGGAGCTAAGAGCCGGCGCCGCTGCGGTGTGAACAGGAAAAACCGGCGCTTTTCAGGCTCCAGAAAGGGGGCATCTGTGGTCACAAAGTACTCCACTAGCCACTGCCCCCCCCCCCTCTGTCGACTTTCCTGAAGTAGGCCTACTCCCCCGTTGATAGAAATCAACACGTAATGAATTAAGACCCCACGGTTTGATGATTGATAGGTGTGTGGGTTGTCTTTCATTTTGACACGCAGAAATATGTTATAATAAACATAGATACAATAGACTATGATATTCAGTACAGGAAGCTTAGCAACACCTAGACCAGGGGTACTCAAATACAAATCTTAAATGTCCAAAATAAATGTTTCAATAAGACAGAGGTCCGTTTATTACGGTCATTCAAACTTTTAAACAATTGCAACAAGATTCTTAACACGAGGTTGCAAAAACAAAAATAATCTGTATGCAGCCGTTTTCATTGTTATTGTGTCTGTGCTTGACCCCTCAGAGTCGCAGTGTAAGAGCTGCACAGTTATGAATAAAGGCAGCTGAACCCTCTTTCATTCAGCATTCCCATTATTGCTTTATAAATGTCTAGCCCCTTGTCTGTCCACTGAGGTTCGTCAGGCCCAACACATCTTCAACAAACTCCCCCTTTGCCTCATCATAAAAACTCACAAACACCAGCAACTGAGCATTGTGGTGTCAGTGGACTCACCCACAGCTAAGGAAATGCAATGCACTGTGCCTTTTTTATTCCATCACAAAGCTGATTAATCAAATCACCAGCCAGTATGTATGTTCTTCTGGTTGCTGTGGAATCTGAGAGGGAGATTTGCTTAATTTGACCTGTTATTTCCTCTTTTTGTTTGCCTTCAACATGGTCTCCATCACTTCAGTCATGCATTCTTTTATACTTCAGTTATTATCCAGTGGAAAGCCCTTACCTACTGGCCTAGTTAAATCAAAGTGGTTACTTTTTTTTGGCTGGGCAGTGTAGTTTTACACACCGTCTTATTTGACTTTCTCAGGACTTAAAACTGTTTTTTGGGGGCAGACCCCCTCAAAGAAAACAATATATTTACACACGTAAGGTCATCATCTTAATAGTTTTGTATGCTCATCCGTGAGCAGAGCATCAAGTTGACATGTCTATTACAGCTGAATGCGGCGATTACCATTTTGTTCAGCAAAACGCCTCACAAACGTATTAAGATCAACAGCTTTAATGCGTTTTGATTCAATGCTGAGTACAGCCAAACTGACAGTCTCTTCTCTGTCAGTGTAGACCGCAAATACCTCATTCCTTCAGTGCTTGGGTCCGAATGCTTCTCGTTTTGCGCCGTCCTGTTCAAATGAAATCGCCGCCATTCATATGTCCACGCTCACGCCAGGACCGGGGGAGGGGTTACATGACGTGCATCTTGTGCTGCATTCACTTGCACTCGGACATTAGAGACTTTCTCTCATAAATGTCCGATGAGCCACAACTTTTCTTTCAAAACAAAGCTGCGAACTGGGGTGGCAGCTGGGGTGGCAAGGCCTATTTTTAGGGTGTCAGTTGCCACCCCGGTAGGTGAAACGAGGCTACTAGCTACAGTACAGATGGAACTAGATAAACGAGCTGTTAACTCTCACTCTGAATATTTTTTTTTTAAACTCTCGCTCTGACTCAGACAGGTTGAAAGAGACACTCACATTTTTCCCACCCGCATTCCGCGAAGACCCGCCCTACTGTGCCTCTGATTCGCAGATTGTTTGGGGGGGAAAAACGCTGACGGGATGCTGAATGTGATTGGACCAAAGCGTTGACAGACACACAGAGACAGTGGAACAGGACATGCAGGGCGCTGTTTGCAGTCTATGGACATAGCGGATCATTTTGACTCGTTGCGTTGTGGCGATGTCTCGCAGATAACACAGATAATACAGATAATACATATGAAAAGTATAATTTGCTCAGAGTCCAGAGACAGTTGTGGTTCGGTCCGGATCCGGACCGGAGTCCGGACTTTGAGGATGCCTGACCTAGACGGTGTACGGCTAAACCCTTGGCCTGCTTGCACCTCGCGTAAAACGGCGGATACCGGAAGTACGGTGTCGCCCTCGGCCCAATACCCGTATGTGTGTGTGAAAGAATACAGTCTATTATTTTAACTTGTAGGCTACGATTAGCATCGTTAGCACCGATGTAGCTACCACTCGCTACACGCTAACTCAAGCCTTAACATTCATTACGTAGCTGATTAAAATCATTAACACATAAATAAAGCACTCACTTACCGCAAAACCGCATTCATACACCGTCTGTTTTAACCGCAGAGCGAGTCACAATAGTCCGATATATAAGCATGAAGAACAAACAACCACGGCCGGCTTCAAGTTGTGTTTCCTGGATGAACTGACCAGGCAGAGTCCCTGTAGCTAGCTTCACGGAGCAGGTAGCAGAGAGACAAGAAGCTAGCAGCAGCAGTCACTTGACAGAGCCGTCACTCAATGTGACCACGCCCTAATTTATGCAAAAACGTTAAGACCTAATATAAATAAAAGGGTCATGTTAGAAAACAATTCACTCACAGATCCATAATCATGAAGGTGGAATCTAACTATATCGATAATAAAATGTATGGAGCCAGGGGTAGAAACATGTTTTTTTCTGCTGTAAAATTGCGCATTTTAACATGGGGGTCTATGGAAATTGCTCCTTTCTGCAGCCATCGCCTATCGGCCAATATATGAACTGCGGTGTGTGGCACTTCCGTATTGGCATCCCGGCTATTCCCCAGAGTTTGCCCATTGGTCTGTCCACACGAGACAGCTCCGTTTAGCTCAAACCGCTGGAGAAGCTGCAGTACATATGCAGGAGCCTGTACGTGGCGCTGTAACATCCTCCACAAAAGCAGCGAAGAAGCATGGTTGTCATGGTTGCCCTTCTGTTTATTCTCCGCGGTGGGGGCCGAGGGAACCGGGCAAAGTTTTTCGCCAGTCAACGTGTATTAAAGTTGAAATCTTCCGGACAAAATTATAAAAGTGCCGGTCAAAGGTCTTCTTTGTTATTTATTGAGCTTTAAAACAAATTAATAACGAATCTATATAATATAATAATAAAATACACGGAGCCTCTCTTTTCCCTCCCTCTCTTCTGACAGCGTCAGTGTCTGTCTCATGCAGTAGCTGATCCAGTAATGAGTGACCCGGCCGACAGTAAAAATAAACATATTTATAACTAGTTTAGGTAGTTTGAGAGGTGTCTCCGTCCTGTCAGATTAGACTTCACTCGCGTTTATGTCCATATCGAGAGAAAGATAAATAATCTGAATTCAGTGTGCAGTTTACTTTGACGCGGGGGTGAGCAGCAGAGGTGTGGAGAGGCGGGGCTATTGCCTCATCATTATCAGAAAATGATCGTAGGGCGTACACACGGAGCCGTTGGACCCCCCAGAGCGTTGCGTATGCCGTTCTATCCATCTTGGGACCCGTTATCGTTTCCGCAGTCGTTTAGTGCCGTATTCGGTCGTCCTTGTGTGGCCGAACGGTCTACTAAACAGTAACGCAAACGACCGTTTTCGTCCTCGTGTGGCCGGGGCCTCAGTCCAGATCTATGTGTGTTGTTGTTCTAAGTTAGCTCGGCTGAGCGAAAGGATGCACCTGCAGTGCATAGGAAAATAAACCATGCCCAAGGCGGGCTAAACAGTTCATCGTCTCCGTCTCTACTATTTCTCTCCGAGTGCAACGATGAGGAAGCTGCCATCCTTAACCAGTGTGCCTTGCTCGTGATTTACCAGTGTTTGTGCTGCCACGCACACAATGTTTCAAAAGTGGTTTCTATGTTGCCCTTTATTTGTGTATGTATTTGCGATAAGTGTGCGTCTTTACGCAATGCTGTTGGCCTTGCTGTTTGATATATATTGTGCCCAGGGTCGGCGTCATGAGGGGTCATTCGCGGGCCATGCCCCCCCAAATGAGTCACTGTGCCCCCCCAACGCAGGGTGGGCAAGCCTTGCCACTTTGCCGTTTTTTTCTTTTTTTAATCATATAAGTGAAAACGTTTCCACTAAAGGTTTTTTGTGTGAAATACATCAGAAATAAATAATACAAATATAAAACACAGCCTGATGTGCTCACTGCTGCTCTCTGATTGGTGTGTTGCTTGACCAATGACCCCCGACCTTTTTTTTGTTATCATTACGTGGCTGAGTGTTTAGATGAAAGCCCAGTGGCGATCTGTTCATCTGTTAAACTGATTATACAGTAAAGCCATCAAAAATAATATGATAGTACAGTACAAGTAGCCTACTTCTGGGTCTCGGTGTTTCATTCAAGCTCGGCTCTGTGTGTGTGTGTGGCACGAGCACATTTTGTGAGTACGCGAGCGGTAACGTGGAATGTTGTTGTTAGCATCTGGTTAGCTAGCTATGCTAACAGATATAAAGAGCTGTTTCTACACCAAGGTGGAGGACAGTCCTCTCCTGTCAGACTGAGAGGATCGTATAACCTCAGCTCAGTGAGGTAAGGACTCTCTCAGTGTTTAGATAGTTCACTTTAGTGTAAGTTATCTCAGTGGGTCTCAAACGGTTTGGTCACCATTTATGTAAACAAGTATTTGCGAGGAATACCTTTTATATGATCATTATAGTTATTAAAGAGAGAATAAATGAAAAACGGGTATGAAATACTATAGGACAGTAACAAGAATACAGTTTAAAAGGGGAGTGATTAGTAAAATATCCATAAAGAAAAAGTAAATCTGTGTACAGTTCTGTTTCATATGGATGCTGAGAGATGTAGGCTATCCATAGATCTCTTCATTTTGCTCTCAAAGTGCACCTGATTAATGCATTTAACTTCAATATTTTAAAAATAATCTTCCCGGGGGAGCTTGCCCCCAGACCCTCCTAGAGGAGGTTAGGTCCACCCCCACCTAAAACATGTTCACATGGATAGGATACTAAATACATTTGCACACTTTTCATATGGTGGCCTATGTCCATATCAAATCAAATCAAGTTTTATTTATATAGCACATTTTTCAACGATTTTTGGTCGAGCCAAAGTGCTGTACATATAATAAAAAATAACCTACAGTAGAGACACTTTACAGCAAATACAACAGCACAGTTTGTGCAGAATATCAGTATGAGAAAACGACACCCTCTGTCCTTAGATGTTTCTGTTTTGGTGGTCGTGCCACAACCGTGCATGTATGCACAAGTCATAGGTGCAGTATACAATAGCACTACACCCCTGCAATGTGTGTGAAAGACAATAGACTTTACAGCATGTTTTTTGAAATTGAAGTTGCGTTGGTGTTTGTGTGTTGGTTGTTGACGGCAGTGTGTGCCCCCCCTTGGTAAATGATTTCCCCCCCATTCGATTTGTTCTAGAGCCGACCCTGATTGTGCCGCAAGCACGCAGCACGTGACGGTTTTGTGGGCCCTCCCATGAAAATCATATGCCCTCCCTTTAGATTTGTTCTGGCGCCGGGTCTGACACAGGCTGCTTCTCAGGTCGATTAAATGAAATCCTTGCTTCCCTCACTTGCGTCGTTTCCCTGCGTTTAGTCCCTCCCACCAGGGAAGCATGGAGGGACGCAAGGAAACCACGAGAAGCAGGGAAATGAGTTTTAAGAGCAATGGGACGTCCTTTCCTCCGGAGCGCCACGTGAAGCGACGTCCGTTTGTGATGACGCTGCACAGCTGATCGTCTGACAGCAGCCAGCTCTGTTCCCCGTTATTTCTACACACACCCCCGCCTCTGTTAGTACACATTTACTGACACAAACATTTGTATCATCTGTTGTAGATCCCAATAAATAAAATAAAATAAGAACTCATTCTCAAAAAAGATAAACGCCATTCTTAAAATGTATAAACGAACAATAGTTTGATTAATATTGATTAGAGTGCACAAAAGAAATAAAATAATTGAGAGAAGAAAAAGAGATATGTTATCTATCAAAACCCAGTTAGATTAACATTAATTGGATTGCACACTTTGTTTGTTTGTTTGTTTGTTTGGATATGTAGCACATTAACATTTTAATAGCACTTAATGACTGACTGAATGGAAATGACAATAAATGAAAATGTAAAACGAAAAAAGCGATCATGAAAATGTTTCCAACAAATGAATAAAATGATTTTTGACCACGTTGTTGTTCAGATATATCACATATGTGCCTCGTTTCACTTCCAGATACATACACACGTTCCCTCACTGTCGCTCTACCATCCAAAAACAGTATGAACAAGCCACACCCCTCTCTCTCTCTCTCTCTCTCTCTCTCTCTCTCTCTCTCTCTCTCTCTCTCTCTCTCTCTCTCTCTCTCTCTCTCTCTCTCTCTCTCTCTCTCTCTCTCTCTCTCTCTCTCTCTCTCTTAAAGGGACAGCGATCTCATCTCACTGCATGACCCTAATATCATAACGTGTGCTCTGGAGAATCACAGAACGGATGATCATCCTTATTATTATGCCGTTTAAACCAATTATATAAATGTGTTAAATTCATGTAAGTTGCGCTGACAGGTCCACACACTGCTTCCCCATAGCGAGGCTCCCTCGCCCTCCTGCTGATAGTTGACGAGCGTTGACATGCTGATAACAATTTTTTTTAAATGGCACTTCATATCAAAAAGGTTGCCGACCCCTGGTCTAGAGACACCGAACTATACTCATTGGCCGATTTCATAGAGACTATGAGTCGCATTTTTGACCACTCATCGCCTGCTACAGAGGCCAGCAGAAGACTGTTTCAAATACGTCAGCTCAACCATCAGCTCATCAGCTCATCAGCTCAGGTGGTTGATTATGCCATCGAGTTTCGTACAGCAGCAGCGGACAGCAGATGGAATGTTCCGGCTCTTCGTGACACCTTCATGACGGGACTTTCGGAACCGATAAAGGACCAGCTGGCTCCACTGGAGACACTCCGGGATCTGGAATCCCTCATCGCTGTGGCCATCCGGATCGATAACCGTCTTCGGGAAAGAGAGAGGGAGCGTCGACGCAACAGAGATGTTGTTCCCAGATTCCAGGATTCGTCTTGGAGGGTCGCGCCGCCAGCTGAGGATTTCCAGCCCATGTTATCGGACCGTCGGAGGACTACACTTCCGAATGACTCCGGTGAACCCATGCAGCTGGGAAGAACCAGGCTTTCTCTGGAGGAGAGGCAGCGCCGTCTACGGGATGGTTGCTGTTTCTACTGCGGCCAGCTGGATCATCAACTCGCTTCATGCCCGGGATCAGCTAGAAATAAAGACTGTTCTGCTATCTCAGCCTGTTAATGCCAGTGCCTTAGACGGCCGCTTGTTGTTCACAGTTACCCATTGCACTGAGTCCATTCAGATTACTGTGAATAAGGACCATACAGAGAGCATGCAATTTCATATTTTCGAGTCGGCTCAGCACCCGATTATTTTGGGGTTTCCATGGCTGAAGACCCACAATCCTCACATTGACTGGCGTTCAGGGAAAATTAAGGAATGGGGAGAGGATTGTATTGGCAAGTGTAAACTTTCACAACCTGTTAATGCAGGGCCGCCCCTCCCTACAGGCCAATCACGCAGGCTGCATGGGGCCCTGCCTTGCGCAGGGGGCCCCGCCCAGAGGGCCTCAGCTGCTGTGCGCAGTTCTCCGCTCAGTTCTCCGCGCACCCCCGGCTGACACGCGAGAGGGAGAGGTGACAAGGGGAGCACGTCTGTAACCCGACACCGTTTCAATGAATCGACATCTGACCAATCACGGCTTTGATACGGCCACTAGTGCAGGTGAAGAGATGTCGGTGAAAAGACAGTTTCAGTCCGGCGCAAAAAACAAAACATGAAGAAACTAGAGCATCACTCGAAGGTGGGTTATTGTATGAGTCAAATGTACAACTTGCGAATGTTGTATAAGTCAAATTGCCAATTGCCATCTTAAAACATCAGCTGCAATTCACGACATGAAGAAGGCAGTCTCTGCATAGCATACAGGCTATGGAGATGCAGTTATTTCCAGCATTCTTTATTTACCATTCATTTAAGTATGTGATGCCTTTTATCTGCTAATGTACAGGAGGAAGAGTGATACACTGTCTGTCTAGTTGGCTTACATAACAGTTAAAGTTTACAGCCTAAAAAACATAGAGCATTTTTCCCCCTTATATTCATTTTGATGTCAATTTGCACATTTCATGGTGACGCTCAGCCTCTCCCCTTAACTCCTAACAGTCATCATCATGTCAACCACAACACAGAGAAATACTGATAGAAATGTGTGTGTAGTTGTTGATACATTGCTGACAGAGGGAACTACGTTTGAATACAGATTTAAGAAATATCAGTTTTTGAGCATGTCATAAGCATGTTTTGTCTTGACTATATTACAACTATATTATAATAAAACAATATAGTATTTATATTATTGAATTGATTATGATTATTATTATTAGTAGAAGTTATTTATTTGCATTAATTATATTTTAATCTTTTTGAGGCTAGTATTTGGCAGGAAATGCAGACGTATTCACCTGTAAACGCATACTGAACGACATACATGCACATTTACCATTTACCTCACTGCATAAAAAAGTGTTGATAATAATAATAAACAGGAATTATATTTGCAAAGTAGCCTACTTTGTTTCCAAAATCATTTTTTTTCACTCCTGTCGGTTGGGGGGGGCCTCATCTCACAATGTCGCTTGGGGCCCCAAGTTGGCCAGGGGCGGCCCTGTGTTAATGCACCAACAGACTCTAGTAGAATCATTATTGATCACCCTGACTATCCTGATCTACAGAAGGTACCTCCCTGTTACAATAATTTAAAGGAAGTGTTTAACAAGTCCAAAGCCCTGTCGCTACCTCCTCACCGAGATTTTGACTGTCCCATTGATCTCTTACCGGGAGCCCCCATTCCCAAGGGGAGACTTTACTCGATTTCGAGACCTGAGAGAGCAGCAATGGACGAATACATCTCCTCTTCACTCAAATCACCTTCATCTTCTCCAGCCGGAGCGGGATTTTTCTTTGTGGGAAAGAAAGACGGGTCTCTGAGACCTTGCATAGACTACAGTCCACTAAATGACATTACGGTGAAGAACCGCTATCACCAAGCTAGATTTAAGAAATGCATATCACTTGGTTAGAATAAGAAAAGGGGATGAGTGGAAGACAGGATTCAACACTCAGAGTGGTCACTATGAGTACCTAGTAATGCCTTTTGGACTATTCAATGCACCGGCTGTGTTTCAAGCTTTTGTAAATGAGGTTTTGCGGGAATTTTTGAATATTTCAGTGTTTGTGTATCTGGATGATATTGTGATTTTCTCCCCAGACGCTAAATTTCATGTTAACCATGTCCGCCAGGTTTTGCAGAAACTGCTTGAGAATCAGCTATATGTCAAGGCAGAGAAATATGAGTTCCACACAGAAGAGGTGTCTTTCTTAGGATACATAATCTCACCTAATCATATGCAAATGGGCCTGCTAAAATCAGTGCAGTATCCCAGTGGTCCACACCAGACTCCAGGAAGAAGGTTCAGCAGTTTCTAGGATTTGCTAACTTCTATAGGAAGTTTATTAGGAATTTCAGTTATGTTGCTGCCCCTCTGCATGTTCTGACTTCTCCTAAGGTTCCTTTCAAGTGGACTCCCCAGGCGGACATCGCTTTCCAACGCCTCAGAGAGAGATTCACATCAGCTCCCATACTCACCATTCCAGATCCCCAGCGCCAGTTTATGGTCGAGGTTGATGCTTTCAATGAGGGAATTGGAGGAGTACTGTCTCAACGTTCTGTAGAAGACAACAAGATGCATCCATGTGCTTACCTGTCGCGGAAGTTGACAACAGCAGAGCGGAATTATGACGTGGGAAACAAGGAACTGTTAGCTGTAAAAGCTGCCCTCGAGGAATGGAGACACTGGCTAGAGGGGGCAGAGCAGCCGTTTTTAGTCTGGACAGATCACAAAAATCTGGAATATATATAAGAAAGGCTAAGCGTCTCAACTCCCGTCAGGCCAGGTGGACACTATTCTTTAGTAGGTTCAACTTCACACTCTCTTTTCGTCCCGGGTCTCAGAATCAAAAACCTGATGTTTTGTCTCGTCTTTACGATCCAGAACCACTTGCCGTAGAGCCCAAGACCATCCTTCCACTTAACCGTGTGATCGGAGCCTTTTCCTGGCAGGTGGAGTCGGACGTTAAAAAGGTGAATGTCATGAATCCAGCACCTAGCGAGTGTCCCAACAATTTGCTGTTTGTTCCTGAGGCTCTTTGCTCCAAGGTCATCCACTGGGCTCACTCATCTGTGCTTTTGTGCCATCCGGGAGTAACAAGGACAATGTTCAGGATTCAACAACGTTTCTGGTGGCCAGCCATGAGGAAGGATGTGGCGGAGTATGTAGTGGCTTGTCCGGTGTGTGCGTGTAATAAGACCTCGTCTCAAGTCAAGATGGGCTTGCTCCAGCTGCTGCCGATTCCCCAACGTCCTTAGTCACACATCTCAATGGATTTTGTGACAGGATTTCCTTCATCCAGAGGCAAGACTACGGTTCTAACAGTGGTGGATCGATTTTCAAAGATGGCTCACTTCATCCCATTGACCAAGCTTCCCTCTGCCAAAGTCACCGCAGAGGTCATGATGAATCACGTATTCAGGATCCATGGATTCCCTGATGACATTGTTTCCGACAGGGGTCCACAATTAATTTCCGTTTTCTGGAAGGAGGTTTGTCGACTCATAGGTGCCACCATCAGCTTGTCATCAGGATATCACCCTCAGTCAAATGGACAGTCGGAGCGTCTGAACCAAGAACTAGAGACTACGCTACGTTGTCTCGTCTCCCGGAACTAGACCACCTGGAGTGACCACCTCACATGGGTCGAGTTTGCCCACAATACTCTTCCTACGGCAGCCACAGGTCTCTCTCCATTCCATTGTGTCAATGGTGTCCAGCCTCTGCTTTTCCCTAACAACGAGGAAGAGGTGATGGTTCCATCGGCTCATGCCATGATCAGACGTTGTCTCCGAGTTTGGGCTGGTGCTCGTCAGTCTCTTCTCCGAAGTTCAGCTCGGATGAAGGCTGTTGCAGACGTCCATCGCAGGGTCGCTCCCTCCTACAGACCAGGCCAAAAGGTTTGGCTTTCCACTAAGGACTTACCACTCCATGTCGCCTCAAAGAAACTGACTCCGAGATTTGTGGGTCCTTTTCCGGTGTCCAGAGTCATCAACCCGGTGTCTGTACGCTTACAACTCCCCAGGAATATGAGAGTGCATCCGACGTTTCACGTCAATAAAATCAAGCCGGTGTGTGAGAGCACACTTGTTCCCGCCTCCAAGCCCCCTCCACCGCCCCAGTTCTTTGAAGGGGGTGAGGGTTACAAGGTCCGTAAGCTACTGAAGGTCCGTAATAGGGGGAGGGGGAAGCAATTCCTGGTAGACTGGAAGGGTTACGGTCCTGAGGCTAGGAGCTGGGTAGCTGCTTCATTTATCGTAGACAAGACTCTTATCCACGACTTTTACAATCAGCCTGGGCCATCAGGAGTCGGCCCTAGAGGGGGGGGTACTGTTGTGCACCGACAGAAATGCTAGAGAGGTTCAGGTTCATGTTGTTTTATGTTTGTTTTCTCACTCACCAATTATCTCTCATTCCAGGCTTCCTGATTGTTTTCACCTGGCATCCTTTCTGTGTCTGCTCCTTGTGCTCTTGAAAAGTTTGTTTCCTCACTACGTGAGCTTCATTTTTTGTTCTCTATTTTTGTCATCTCGGCTAGAGATTTGATAGTTACCTTTTTTTTTTTGTTCAATGCTGTATTTGGAAAATAAAGTATCTTACAAATACTTTACCTCTGTCTCCCGGGTCGTGCAATTGGGTCCTACATCCTAAGTGTCTGAGTTCGTAACATAGGTGTTTAGCTAAATGGTGTTGTTTTGTGTGGTAGAGGGTCGCTGTCATTGATGCGTTTTGCACCCCGGGCCGCTGTTTTGATATTCCACTGAAGTATACGCTGTGACGTAATAACTCTTCTTTTTTTTCTTTTTTTCGAGGGAAGGGGTGGGGGTCAGAGGGCCTATATAAAAGTCACGGCTCGCCACTGTACCTGAACAACATTCCAATCCCATAACGTCACACCACCAGGAACTGTCTTACTGTTGCAACTAACTTAGTTATCACAGATGTGTAGGTCACTTTCTCATGACCCGTTAGTAGTCTTCCTAACTTTCTCAGAGTATAGATTTCAGAATCTCACCCACTGTAATATATATACAGGCGGTTTTAGATATATGGATGGGGAAAACACATTGTATTATAGAATTATCATAACAAGGAAAAAGTAGCATGTTGTTTTAGGAAAATGGAGCAACTATTGAAATACATATAACTGCTTGTAATATGATGATTGATAAGTTGCTGCCACACACAGATCTTCACATCCTGTAAACAACAGGGCGTCAAAACAACACTTGATTAATATGATATAACTTATTCAAAAACAAAGAGAAAAAGGGGGCTGGGGCTGTTGCACCACTTGCACATCTGGTCAAATTTTTTTCGGAGAATACATTTGCATTTAATATTTACAGTTATTAATATTGCCATGTCCTTCTCTTATCCTCCTCCATGTGATCGTCATGCTTTGTTTGCATGATTTAAATGCATGTGCAGGTGTTTATTGGTCAAGGCTTGAACATTGACCCATGTTCAACATTGACTCATCCATACTGTCAGCAATGCAGCCCCCTGCACTAATTTAACACATGGCTTTCTTGCAGACTTGCAGGTCAGAGTGGACTCTGGAGTTCAACGCATTAGAAACTGTGAATAGACTGAATCCAACTATACAGGTTATAATAGGGATATAGACGTATTTAAATCTGTTCAGGTGTGCGCAGCCGGGTCATTTACCTGATTCCAGTCTTAAGTGTGGACTGGTATTTGTAGAGGTGCAAGTTCCCTGTAGGAGCCATGATCGCTGTTGATTGGTTGGCTTGGGTCACATGGGTATGGGTGGCACTCATTATAATCCTGTTCACCTGTGTGAGGTGTGAGTGTGTGGAAGAGAGGGTGACACGGTGCCGTTGTACTTTTTTGTTGACCGCAAGATTACAATTGCTTCGATTATAATAATGTATATGTCTGAGAACAGAGTTTTTTCATTAAACTACCATACTACGAAACAGAGCTTTGGATATCAGCAAGTACTTTTTTAGCGTGTCATACAACAGCAAACAGGCCCGGCCTCAGCCTCTCAGCGACTTAGTTTGTTTCCTGCTGTCGCTACATTTTGTCAACAAAAAAAACAACAAGCACAAAAGGCATAAGGCGATCATCATCAAACAGCGCATGGATTAAGGATCTACTGGATGAGAATGGAGATATGGAAATAATTCACTGAGGTAAGCACTGGCTGTTAATAGAGACTGCAGTTTGGAAGCCGCATTCAACGCGGATCACAGACAGGTAAGCCTTACCGCTGAATGTGCACATATTCACAGCTGTGTGTCTCCACTGTATAACTCCGCTCTGCCGCATGGAAGTCGCGCTGCTCTGTTGATGTGGCCATATGGAAATGTGATGCTTTGAAGGAATTGTCTTCCGATCATTGAGTGTGTTGCAATCAGACGAATGCACTGAGGAAGCTTGAATAAACTGACGGAGAAAATGAGTCAAATAAATGTTGACGTTGAAGGTGTTGAAATGGACTATGGGAAAAGAGAACGCACACTCACTGCGAAGGCATTGGTAAATAACATCGAAAAACTTCAACAGGAACGTAAAACCAGTGTGAACAAAATAAAAGCACTCATACCAGAAATAAAAGGACACATGAGAGAAAGGGGAAATGCCTCACATGTGCAAACTCATTTAGAGAAATTAATTCAACTGGGTGAAAAAGCCATTATTTCACATGAAATGTTGATTCCTTTACTCCCAGAGGATGAACTGAAGAAACAAGAAGAATGGTTTGCCAGTATCTTGGAATACAGTGAAAGCTTTCAGAGGGACATTAAACAGTGGTTAAAAGAGCCACAAGAGGATTCTGCCACAATAACTGCTGCTGTGTTGGATATTCCAACTACAGATGACATGCAAGAGGATGTACAACCAAGTGACAGTGTGTCAAACGTGGAAATCGGAAGAAGAGCAGCCCGATCACAAAATTCTGCTTTGGGGAAAAAGTCTGCAACTTCTACTGCTTCGTCTGCATGCCGTAAAACAGAGGCTGACTTGGCAGCTTTAATGGCAATAAATAAACTATTAAAGTACAAACATGAACTGGAGGAGGAGGAACGAATTAGGAGGAGAAAGGAGCAACTTCAGATGGAGGAGGATATTGCAGCACATGTGGCTAAATTAGATGTGTTGCAAACAGGGAGCATCCTAAGTGGGAAAAGTTCAAAGACAAGGCATTCGGATGGAATTAACTCTTACATCGAACAAAGAAACATTAAACCACAAGTCCTCTACACTGCTAAGGACAATATAAATACTCCACAAATGTTGCTAAACCAAAGGGAGGCTAGCAATGACTTATTGGAGCCAACAACACGGCCTAATAAGAACATTTCACCTTGGTTCCTTTCCTCAGAGCCAGTATCCCAGAAAAAATCCACTTTGAAAACACAAATGAATTATGGAGATAGCTTGAACGCAAGTGAAAACAAAATGAAATAACCACCCTGTTAATACAACAGCAATGCCTTTCATCCTTGCCAAAGATAAAGATTCCAGTTTTTGATGGCGACCCGTTAAAATATCACACATTTATGAAGGCTTTTGAGAATGGTGTTGAGAAAAACACAAACAGCTACAGTGACCGACTCTACTTTCTGGAGCAGTACACTCAGGGTCATCCCAAAGGACTTGTTCGAAGTTGCCAGCACATGGATCCAGAGAGGGGATACGTCAAGGCTAAAGCTCTAATCCAGGAGCAATTTGGAAATGAGCAGAAAGTGGCATCTGCATATTTGCAAAAGGCTCTTTCATGGCCTCCTATAAGAACAGACGATGTTAAGGCTCTGCAAGACTACAGCTTCTTCCTTAGAGCGTGTGCAAACGCAATGGAAGAGGTGCAGTATTTGCATGAGCTTGACATGGCTGCGAATATGATGATCATAATAAGAAAGTTACCTTACCATTTCAGAGACAAGTGGAGAACTTTAGCCTGTGAGCTACAGGAGAGGAACAGCCGTAGAGCAACATTCTTTGACATCACACACTTCATTGAGAGACAAGTTAAAATCTTAACCGACCCAGTATTTGGAAACATTCAAGATGCTCCCTTCATAACAACAAATACTGCTTTAAACAGATCACAGCCTCGCTCACATTTCGTAGGAACTAGCTTTGCCACCACTGTAGCTCTTGTAGAAAAAGAAACCCAGACAGATACTGAAGGGAAGGAACACATTCTGACAAAATGGAGGACATGTCTGTGTAGCGGAGGAGGAGGTCACACCTTGGACTCGTGCCATCAGCTTGAAAAAGGAACACACAAAGAGAAGATAGGCTTCTTGATGGAAAAAGGTGTCTGTTTCGGCTGTTTGTGCATGGGGCACATTAGCAGAAATTGCAATAAGCGAATTTCCTGTTCAAAATGTGGCTTCAAACATCCAACCATACTTCACATCCCTTCCAATGAAGCAAGACACAATGCTGCTCAAGCCAAGAATACATCAGAGCTATCAGTGGACAGCGCACTGGTTTCAAGTGGCCTTACAGGGGCTGGTGATGACAATTGTAAACTTCCCATAGTGCAAGTCAAGTCAACGAAGGGCAGCAAGATTTTCACCACCTATGCTTTCTTGGACCCAGGAAGTACAGCAGTGTTTTGTACAGAGGATTTGATGCACGAGCTCGGCCTAACTGGAAAGAAGGCGCAGATTAGTTTACGAACCATGGGCCAAGAAAGGGTCGTAAATAGCCATATTGTGTTCGGACTAGAAGTGGCTGGCTTAAAAAATGACAATTTCTTTGAACTGCCACAAAGCTACACCCAAGAGTGCATGCCTGCCAGCAGTGGGAACATTCCTAGACAAGCGGACCTACAGAGATGGCCTCATCTGAAAAATTTTAATTTGCCTGAAATAAATGCAGGGATTGGACTGTTGATAGGAACCAATGTTGCTAAGGCCTTGGAACCATTGGAAGTCATATGCAGTGTGGATGACGGACCCTATGCAAGCAGGACAATCCTGGGCTGGACAGTGAATGGACCACTTAAAGGAGTGAGTGGGAATGCAATGGACTTTGACAAACCAGAAGTATATGTGAACAGAATCTCAGTTGTGAATTTGGATGGACCTTGGCAACAGCAGTTCAGCGCAGACTTCCCTGAATGCAGATTGGAGGAACAAGCTGGAATGTCAAGAGAGGATCTCAAGTTTAAGAAGTTTGCAAAGAGAGTGTTTTTTCAGCAAGAGTCGAAGAGGAAGTGTAAAAAGAAAAGTTTTAAAGATGAGAAGAAGCCTCATCTCAAATCCCAACAAAAGCCCTCTCCTTCAACGGCTGCTCAGAAAGGCCCCCGCTGCAAACAAAGAAATGGAGAACAGGATGAAGTGGACCAACGTGCTCTACAAGGCCGAAGGACTCAAAATCAAAGACGACGAGGACATGCTGAGCTCCTCGTTAAAGGAGTGGGGCGATCAAAGCGAGAATATCGTGGAGAAGATGCAGAAACGGCAGGAAGAGACAGAAGAACATCTGACATCAGGGACATCTTTTCCACAGTATTGACTCTTTTCGACTGACAGACTTAAATGACACTAAGGATTATCTTTGACTGAGCCAAGGTGGTGGTACCTTTTGGCCTAACTGACTTGTGACTCGTACACAGAAAAGAAGAAGGAAAACTACACATACATGAACTGCAACTGAATGGACTTGATTACTAAGTTATAATTGTCACATGTCTCCCATTTTAATTGTTAGTAATTATTATGTATACTATCCTAATAATTAGAGGCTGGTGTGTAGGAGCCATGATCGCTGTTGATTGGTTGGCTTGGGTCACATGGGTATGGGTGGCACTCATTATAATCCTGTTCACCTGTGTGAGGTGTGAGTGTGTGGAAGAGAGGGTGACACGGGGCCGTTGTACTTTTTTGTTGACCGCAAGATTACAATTGCTTCGATTATAACAATGTATATGTCTGAGAACAGAGTTTTTTCATTAAACTACCATACTACGAAACAGAGCTTTGGATATCAGCAAGTACTTTTTTAGCGTGTCATACAACAGCAAACAGGCCCGGCCTCAGCCTCTCAGCGACTTAGTTTGTTTCCTGCTGTCACTACATTCCCCTCATGGGCACTGCCGAGGTGCCCTCGAGCAGGGCAACGAACACCAAACTGCACCTAATTGCTCGATAGAAAAACATTGAATGATTTAGTACTTTTCTCCTGATTTGTGTTTCACATATGTGACGGCTGTCGCCTCTCCGGTCCTGGTAATTCTGTTTTGCTGTTTATGTATGTAAATGAGCTCTGTAGTTGCCCCAACGTCATTGGCTGCCATCTCCTGGTCCGCCGCCGAAGACACTGATTGGAGCACGCCGGGCTCTACGCACTCCAATCCCCGTGCAGCCCCAGCGCACACCTTCCGGAGATGACTACAAAGCCTGGGGGCACCTATCACTCGGGACGGGAGGCTCTGCTGCAATCAGACGCCTCACGCATTTTGCTCCTGTGTCGTGGACATTTCAGACTTGAGATAGTAGACCGTGTTTGACTCTTGTGATCCGTGTTTAGTGTTGTGTGTTTGGTGTGTTTATACATGTGTTTAGAGTAGCGTGTTGAGATATGTTTAGAGCAGTGGCGTAGCCAGGAATTATTGTGTGGGTGGGCCTGGATAAATGTAGATGGGCCAGGGGGAGACATATTAAGCGTGGGGTCTGAGCTGAAACTTCATTAATTATTTTAATGATTTTTTAATGCACTAATAGAACATAAGCATAAATTAGCAGTGAAAACAAAAACATAGGCACGGCGGCCTCAGAATGTGTGTAAAACTGACATCCACATAGGGATGGGTATCGTTAAGGTTTTAACGGTACTACTACTTTTATCGATAGCGCTTATCAATCCGGTCCTTTTAACAGTACTTTTATCGGTTCTTTTGGAGAAAAAAATAAGGTAAACTAACTAAACAAATTGTGAACAAAACTAACATTGCTTTTTATTTAAATTAAATACATAATATTTCACATCAAAAGAAACAACAGTGTTTTAACAAATCGTATTAAATAATCTGATGACAGAATTGTAAACAGAATAGCTGAAACTTTAACTAAATAAATAACTCAGTTACCTCTAATCATTAACCCATGTTTGTATAATGGAGTTAACTCCGTGTGTTGCTGCTGGCATACATAACACCTGACAGCGTTACTCGTGGATGGGGCTACAGAGCTACTAGAAAGACAGTCGAACCCGGTGCATTCCTCCGTCTGAATGTGTTGCACTTTTGCTAAATGTTTAGACAAATTGCTCGTGTTACCGCCCTTACATGCAAAACTCTTATTGCACTATTGGTAACGAATATTGTCCACATCGACACGGCTATAGTTTAACCACACCTCGGAGCGCGTTCTCTCCGCCATCTTCCTCCGTGTGTGTGTGTGTGTGTGTGTGTGTGTGTGTGTGTGTGTGTGTGTGTGTGTGTGTGTGTGTGTGTGTGTGTGTGTGTGTGTGTGTGTGTGTGTGTGTGTGTGTGTGTGTGTGTGTGTGTGTGAATTGGGTGTGTGTGGTGTGGTGTGTGTGTGTGTGTGTGTGTGTGTGTGTGTGTGTGTGTGTGTGTGTGTGTGTGTGTGTGGTGTGTGTGTGTGTGTGTGTGTGTGTGTGTGTGTGTGTGTGTGTGTGTGTGTGTGTGTGGTGTGTGTGTGTGTGTGTGTGTGTGTGTGTGGTGTGTGTGTGTGTGTTGCAGCTGCGTGTGTGTAAACTGCCCTGCCCCCTCGCACACAGACGGGGGAGAGAGATCTCTTGTCTGGATTGGAAAGATCTAAAATACTAAAAATAACACATTTTTGTTAGGATCTGTCTGTGTTGTAGTTTTGTATGTCTGGTTATGGGTATTTTCATCCTTGTATATTGTCTGGTCCTTCTTCCTGTGTTTTTCCTCCCGTCGTTAGTTTCCCTGGTGTGTCTAGTTGTCTGATTGTTTTCACCTGTGGCCCTTGTGTTTCTCTCCCCTGCCCGGCTGTGTCTCGTCTTGTGATTACCCCTTCCTGTATTTAGTCTTGTCTCTTCCTGTGTTCAGTGTCGGTTCGTCTTGTGTTGTGAGTAAACTGCGGTGAGTGTTCTGTTCTGTCTCTGAATATTGTAGCCTTGAAATAAAGGAATTATTTTGTCACTTAAATCTGCATTTGGGTCCTGCTTCCTGCACGCCGTAATATTACGAACCGACCAACAATGGACCCAGCGGATTTTAATTTTGATTTGGACTTGTTATCCCTAGAGTACACTCTTCAGTGTCATTATGCTGAATGGAGTAGAAACTTGGCTAAAAGGGACAAAGAGGCTGTCCTCAAAAAGGCACAAATGGAGGTGGACAACATGCCATGGTTGAGAGGCTCATTGCCTGAGTTTCTCAGAGTTTTCTCACGCAGCCCTGAGTGCCAGTCTCCATTCTCTGAGCCTTTCTTGGGATCCCGCCTGGCGTTTGGAGGTCCACGGAGCCTCCAAAAGACTTCTAAAAGACGCAAGGTCAGGAAGCCAGCTCGTACTCAGGTACCGGCCCATACAGCCATGTTTCCGGCTTCAGAACCGGACCTTACAGACATGTTTCCGGCTCCAGAACCGGACCTTACAGCCATGTTTCCGGCTTCAGAACCGGACCTTACAGCCATGTTTCCGGCTCCAGAACCGGACCTTACAGCCATGATTCTGGCTTCAATTCCGGCTCCAGAGCCGGCCCATACAGCCATGTTTCCGGCTTCAGAACTGGATCATACAGCCATATTTCCGGCCATAGTTCCAGACCTAGTACGGTCCCCAGCAGCCATGGTTTCAGCCCCAGTTCTGGCCCGAGCAGCCATGGTCCCGGCCCCAGTCCCGGCCCCAGCTGCCACAGTCCCCTCTCCAGTTCCCCCTCGAGTCCCATCTCTAGCCCCTCCTCTAGTCTCTCCTCTAGTCCCCTCTGGAGTCCCCTCTCGTGTTCCCTCCTCTAGTCCCTCCTCGAGTCCCCTCTCTAGTTCCCCTCTCGAGTTCCCTTCTCTAGTTCCTCCTCTAGTCCCTCCTCTAGTCTCTCCTCTAGTCCCCTCTGGAGTCCCCTCTCCAGTTCCTTTCTCTAGTTCCTCCTCTAGTCCCTCCTCTAGTCTCTCCTCTAGTCCCCTCTGGAGTCCCCTCTCGAGTTCCCCCTTGGTTCCCCTCTCGAGTTCCCCCTTGGTTCTCCTCTCGAGTCCCTACTTGAGTCACGTCTCAAGTCCCTACCCAATGTCCTGGTCCGTTGGAGGTTCCGCTGGGGGTCCTGCCAACTCCATGTCTGTCTCGTTGGAGGTCCCGCCGTCTACTCTCCTGCCGGGGGTCCTGCCAATCCCATGTCCAGTCCCGTTGGAGGTCCCCCGAACTACTCTCCTGCCGGGGGTCCTGCCAGCCCTGTGTGCTGTCCCGTTGGGGGTCCCGCCGAGGCCTGTCCCACCAGCGCCGGTTCTTGTCTGGCCGACACCGGGTTCTGCCCGGCCTCCTGAGAGCTGCGGTCTTCGGCCTCGAGTCCGGCCCCCTGAGAGCCGCGGTCTTCGCCCTCGGGCCCGACCCCCTGACTCTTCCTGCCACTACTGTTTACAGTCGGAGAGGTCCTGATAATTTATTCCGGTAAATTACTCTGACCTACTAATTGACCTTTCCGAAGTTATTGAGTCTATGTAAGGTTGCTGCTTGGCTCAGATCCACCAACGTCAGCAAGATCTCACCTCTTCCTAACCCCCCGAAGAACCAGGTTCAATTAACTGCTGTTTCAATTCAGACAACTCTTTTTTAATCTGTTTAAGGGATCCCGAAGGATTTTGATATCAGTAAATGGAGTGTGCTCCTACCTAAGTGTGTGTGGCAGGGTGCAATCTTACCTTTGAAGCAGGAGAGGAGAGCACAGGTGTCTTTTAAATTATCCCAATCCAACTGGTGGGATTCAGTTTATTTGAAGAAAAATAGGTCCAAACTAATACAGGGTTTTTACCTTCTCTCTTTACAACATTATAATCATACTAAAAACCTGGTGCTGTGATCATGTTCAAATATGAAACTTTAATTCACAGTCTTACATTTATTACCAAAATGTTTTAATTTCAACTGCCCAATTCAGTTGTGACATTTTAAAATTCTCCCGATAGAATTTAGAGGTATTTCCTCGTAAAAAGACCGGTGACCATAAAAAGCGCATTCACCAATCAATTCACATCAGTTTCATACCGTTTTTTCGGACACAGACGGTGGATTAACACTCAAAAACCCATACCTGTCCGCAATAATTCGGGGGAGAGATTTTCCCCACAGGTGGCGGTATTTATAATATTCATACACTTTTTCCGACACAGACGGCGGATTAACACTCAAAAACCCATACCTGTCCGCAATAATTTGGGGGAGAGATTTTCCCCACAGGTGGCGGTATTTATAATATTCACAAACACATCTCTCATCAAATCATTCCACTCAGCCAACAACCAAGAAATTCGAGAGATATTTACCCCGTCTGGCAGAACCTTACCGAGAGCTAGTTACCCAGCTCTGAAGGACACAGCCTACCGGGAGAGAGTCTACCAGGGGAAACCCCCCTCTCTCTCACGCTCTCTCAAAAAACCAGTCTCTTTATGCTAAAAAAACTGGATCGAAAACCCAAAAAACAAACTCCTCCTCTACACCCAATTCAGTTGAAAACTGTGCATGCCCTCTAATGTACAAGGCTGAACATGCCTCGACATGTTCCATAGCTTTATGACATAAGACACACCTTCTCATGTTAGTGTGAAAAGGACATGAACTCTCTTTGGCCTCTAATGTGTTTCTCCTTAAGCCTGGAGCCCCCCCTCCCTGTGGACTGCTGCCAGAGGAGAGGGAGAAAACGGTCTACTCTCTTATCAGAGACACCTTACATACTCAACCTAAACAAACCACTTTGTTTTGTTTATACTGTAACTATAGAAAAACCCAAAATATGAAGCATTTTCATCGTGGGTTATACAAGAATATAATTGATTATATTTGATTATAACTAACTTTCGTTTTTAAGTATTAAACATACTATGAAAACTCACAACACCCTCTTTTCAAAACGCAAAGTTATCAAAATAGCAACAGAAAAAATTGTAAGCATACATACATATTCAAAAACCATCAAGAAGCATTCTCATTATGGGTTTATACAAGAATATGATTGATCATGTATGATTTATAATTAACTTTCGTTTTTAAGTATTCACTTCATACCATGATCTCAATTAACTTTCGTTTTAAGTATTCACTTCATATGAAAATCTCAACACCCTCTTTTCAAACGCAAAGTTATCAAATAGCAACAGATAAAATCGTAAAAACACATACATATTACATCCGTAAAACCCCAAGCATCAATATCATGAAAAGTTCTTATGTGTAATCAGGACGACCTTTTGATGAACCTGGTGTGAAAAAACACCGAAAACATAGTACCGTACAGGAATGTCCTTGGACGAGGGGCCCATCTGTTGTAGACTCCTAAATCCATGTTGCTATCTGATGTAAATCCTTGACCCTGACCATGGAGGGGTTGCAGTTTTTCACTGGACGACATCTCCAAACGAAAACCAGATAACTCGGTCGACAGTTGTTATGGATTTTTTAGACCTCGTCAATAATCGCTCATGACTTTGTGACAAGGTCAATGAGTCCCCACACAATGATAGCACAAACGAGGAACCAGAGGCATATGAAACAGCTTAGCTGGCACTCGCTCATGACATCCTGTGTGCAGTGTGAGATTAGGTGTATGTGGTGCCAGTGTGGTGCTGGTAGTACTTGTTGTCGTCTTTCGTTGGTGACTAGGACACATCACTTGTTGTCGTCTGTTTCTACCGTCTCTCCTGGCCTGTGACTACGACCTTGCAGTGGCTGGCGTGGACCCACGTGGCTCTCTCGGTGACCTTGACCGCTGTCTGGGTGATGAGGAGCACCTGGTAGAGACCTTGCCAACGGTTGGATTTCCAGCTCTTTCTCCGGAAGTCCTTGACCAGCACGAAGTCACCGGGTTGGAGATGGTGAAGTGGACCAGTGGCAGGGGGTAGGTAGGGTTGCTGCTACCTGGCGTCTGATATCTGACCATGCAGTTATCAGGTAGTCGTCATCCTTTTCTGGGAAATCCACTGCGATCTGAGTGGCTCAGCGGGTAGAGATGCAGCCTGTCCCACAGAGCTGGAAGAATCGTCCTCCTCCTCTGGCGGGGTCATAGGTGACTCAGCCGCTGATCCATTCTGCACCAGTTTTCTGGTTTCAGGAATTGGCTTTACTGGAAACCCTGTGCCTGAAGTAGTTCCGCTTGGCAAGTTCAATTCCTCTTGGTAGATTCCAGAGGTACTAATATCATCCATATAGTTATGATCATACACGTATGCGACCTCTGATTCATTAATAATTGTTTCATTTGAAACAATTTCCCCCAGGAATCCTTCCAAGGGGTCTGGTACTCCATGTTCCTCTAGAATTTCTATTGACAGCAAGGACATCTTTTTGGCTTGGGCACCCGGGGAGACCTCTGAATCAGATCGCTCTTTTCTCTTACGAGTCTCCTCCTTTTCACCGCTTGCCCCTTCCGGTCCTTCTGCACAGGTTTCCTGGGTCCAGGAGTCTACTTGGCTTCACTTGAGGCACTGTGACTGAAGTTTCCCCGCTAGGCAGGTTCAAATCCTCTTGGTAGATTGCTGAGGTATTAATCTCAACAATATAGCTAAAATCAAGTTTAAATCATTTCTCTGATTCATAAAAAGTTGTTTCAGTTAAAATAAAAACTTCCCCAAGGGTTTTCTCAAGAGAGTCGTGTATTCCATTTTGCTCTGGAATTTCTATATACAGCAAGTTGATTGTTTCTCCTCTTACTCAGTTGGCCTCTAATGGCGGAAAGCACTGGGCCATAATTTACTCTTATCAGTTTAACGACCTACACCTTCATGCTGTGTGAGAACCAGCAAAAAAGAAGGAGATGTGCTCAAAAAATCAAATTTATAAATGAATACTCTTTTTAGGGTGTAAGCGTATAACTGAAAAGAAAACTAATAGTGTAAAGTTAAAAAACAATGAGAAAAATAATATAAAGGTTATTTTCCATTTCCTCTTTGATACTGAGGTATTCTCCATTCAAGCTCTAATGATCCATATGCTAATAGACAAAGTTTCGTCTTGCCATCCTTCTTTGCATAATTCACTATAGATTCTAACAGTTCTACTGCTAAATCCTTTGCATTGGAGCTATTGCTTGTTACTCAGATTTAAATTCCCTCTTTTGCTCTATAAAATATCCCTTGGCACAGAATTTACCAAGACAAATTCTAACTTATTGCGGGAAGATCCCACAAAAAGCCATCCTCTCCTGTGGAAGAAAACACATTAACTGCCACGTGTGTGTGCAAAACATGTCATGTGATGTGAGACTGATAGCATCAACAGTGGATGGGTAGGCCGCAGTCATATTCCTATCTGGATTCTAAACTCAGTTGGCTTGGGTGAACCGGTCCTCTCTTCTGGAGTGAAACTACTTTCCCAGAAAATTGACTTCACTGTATCCAACCCTTCTGATTTAGTTTTAAGCTAACCCTTCTCTGGACTTTGCCCCTTTCTGGTCACCCATACACAATTTCTGAACTTAAACGGAAAAGGTGTGATAGTTAGATATGACCTGACCTTTGCCCTAGGTAGCTTATATGTTCCGCCATTTTAGCAGACACTGTGTTCCAGTTACTCTGGTCAGAGGATAAACATGTTTATGACTCCCTCCATTTATCAAAGGTCACAAGGAAATACTTATTCCCACTGGGAGTGCGGGTCAGAAAAGGACCTGCTATGTCAGCACTAATAATGGTTAGTGGTTCTTCCTCTATTATTTTAAGATGCTCAGGATGAACTTTCTTAAACCCATCCACCTCTACACATTGAAGACATGTTGACCATGGGTGTTGTAAGTGCAATCGCAGTTTTGGTAAGAGGATTTTATTGTGGAGACAATATTTTCTCATCTGAAATAGGCCCACATGGCCTAAACTGCTGTGTAATTCACGCACAACCTAAGGAGCTTCTTCAGGTGGTACGTGAATGCTTCCACCCTTTTTCCATATTCTGGGAATATGGCAGTCAGGTGGTTAACTCGTCCCGTGCTTTAAGCAAGGTAAAACTTCTCTATTACCCTGATAGTCAAATTATATCTTATATGTATGGCTATGGACATGATTCCATTGTACATGCCTGCCTTTAACTCTGCAATAAGACCCTCAATAGATGGGCATGTGTCAGCGCTTCACCTTTCACATTTTTGAACTGCCTTTGTTCCCAATTATTAAGCTCTTCTTTACCCGTTTTTTAACAATAATCACTATCAGTAACAATACGGATGTGTGTTATTTTACCTTTTTTAGCAAAAGGAAGTCCCTCAACAAATGGCCTTTTCCTCAGCAGTCTGTACCTGGTATTGCACCCTTTTGCTTGCAAAGTACTTCACCTGATTTAGTTTTCATTATAAAGGCCCAAGTGGCTGCTTGGACACCTTTTCGCAAACTCCCATCTGTAAACAGTGTTATCTGTGGAGTAGCGGTTTTTCTGTAAGGGTTTCAATGTTTCCCTTTGTGGCTTACTTCCTGAGGTCCTCTACACTCCACATCTGGATCAGACATCATCATCTTCCATTTTCTCCATCTACTCATCATTGTTTCTGCTCCCTGAACAGTTTGTTTAGTAGCTTCAGATATTGAAAAATAAAGAGTGTATATGCACATTTTGGTACCTTGAGACATTTCCCTCAGGGCTGGATAACATCTGAATGCAAGTGCAAGATGCTTCTCTTCAGGAGAGAATTATTCCTCTGTTCCTGATCAAGTCATGGACATGAATAACACAGATTTTCTATCACCCTGGTTCCTTATCTCCACACCTCCTCCAAAATCATTCGTGGCTAGATGAACTTCTCAAGTTTTCTTCATATCTCACATTGTTAGTTTCTGAGAATTGGTCTCAACATACTATTTTTTTTTTTTTTTTTATATTTAATATTATTGTTCTGGTGTTAAGATACTTTTTTGAATCTCCCTCTTTTCTTAACAACTGGAGCTATGTCTATTTTAGATCCGATTTGGTTAAGAGTTGATTTATTCATTGGTGAGAGGAACACTATTTCCCTTGTGCTGGGGTGGGGGATGGGTAGCTTGCTTTGGGAGAGTTCCTTAAAATCTCCAGATCTTCCTCTGTGCTGAGGCCATAAAACTTTTAATGGTCTTTCGTGGTCTGCTCAAATTTTCTTCCCCTCCAGAGGTTACGCCTGTCTTTGACCCCGTGTGCTGCATGTTTCTGCAGCACCTCGGGAGCAGATTTTTTTTCTTTTTCAAAAGTGTATTCTCCTTCATGAGCAAAATAGCACCACATTTAACTCTCCTTGACTTGTCTTTAAAGCGTTCTTTAAGGCTTGAATTGAGTCTTCTGTTGTGTAACGGAAAATCCCATTCCCAAAAAGGGGTCAAAAGTAAATAGTTTAGTTAATTTTGGTAAAGTATTTGAGCTTTAGCTTCGCAAAAACTTTCTCATATTAGTTTTGAAGATATTGTTGGGGCTTGATATCTGCTGATAGTTCCCACATAGGTTTTTTCTTAAAAGTACATGCAAAACAACCGGTATTTTTGGGTCATCTGATCACCACATTGCCTTCTGACAGTTTAATAGTCCTTATCATATTATCACACTGTGCTTGCATGCTAGGACCTATTCTCTTTTCCAGAGCTGCTGCTATTTCTCCTGCATGTTTTAGCTTCCTATTAGCAGGGTTCACTAACCTGGTTTGTTGATCCAGTTTTAGGATTTTCAATATTTGACATTATTTATTTCCAACATTCCTTTTTTCCTGAATATCATGTCTAACAATGTGTTTTTTTTCTTTTTTCTAGGATTAGTAGATACTCATAAATGGCATTTGTGAGCTTTTATCCCTGTATGGTGGAGATAGGGTCTCAGACATTATACCACCTGCTTGTTGCTCTCTGTCCAAAACGGTAGTCTGACAGGAAACGTATTTTGGTCGCGGTACGCCCGTGGGTCTGGGCTAAGCTGACCAGGGCTGGCAGAAGCTCCGGATTTTGCTTCTGTGTATCCCTCCCTGTGTGGTTGGCTCCGAGTCATTAAAAACTGCGTTCTAACCTCGTCCGCCATTTATTTATTTTTGTTTGTTTGTTGCAAGGTACCGACAGGCCCGAAGGGCAGCAGCCTCATCCGTGGCCGAGGCAAAGCAGCGGGTGTGGGAGAAGTTCGGAGAAGACATGAGAAGGACTTTCGGGCGGCACCAAAGTTGTTCTGGAAAACTGTCCGACACCTCAGGAGGGGGAAGCAGGGAACCATCCAAGCTGTGTACAGTAAGGATGGGACGTTGTTGACCTCAACTGATGGAGTGTTAGGGCGTTGGAAGGAACACTTTGAGGAACTCCTGAACCCGACAACTCCGCCCTCTATGTTAGAGGCAGAGCTGGAGTATGACGGGGGATCAACACCAATCTCCCGGGGGGAGGTCACTGAGGTCGTCAAACAACTCCACAGTGGCAAAGCCCCGGGGGTGGATGAGATCCGCCCGGAAATGCTGAAGGCTCTGGGTGTTGAGGGACTGTCATGGTTGACACGTCTCATCAACGTTGCGTGGAAGTCGGAAACAGTACCGAAGGAGTGGCAGACCGGGGTGGTGGTTCCCCTTTTTAAAAAGGGGGATCAGAGGGTGTGTGCCAATTACAGAGGCATCACACTACTCAGCCTCCCCGGGAAAGTTTACTCTAAGGTACTCGAAAGGAGGGTCAGGCCGATTGTCGAACCTCAGATTGAGGAGGAACAATGCGGATTCCGTCCTGGTCGTGGAACGACGGATCAGCTTTTTACTCTCGCAAGGATCCTGGAGGGGGCCTGGGAGTACGCTTATCCGGTCTACATGTGTTTTGTAGACTTGGAGAAGGCGTATGACCGAGTTCCCAGGGAGTTACTGTGGGAGGTGCTGCGGGAGTATGGGGTGAGGGGGTCTCTACTCAGGGCCATCCAATCTCTGTACTCCCAAAGCGAGAGCTGTGTCCGGGTCCTCGGCAGTAAGTCGGACACATTTCCGGTGAGGGTTGGCCTCCGCCAGGGCTGCGCTTTGTCACCAATCCTGTTTGTAATATACATGGATCGGATTTTCGAGGCGTAGTCGTGGGGGAGGGGGTCTGCAGTTCGGTGGACTAAGGATTGCACCACTGCTTTTTGCAGATGATGTGGTTCTAATGGCTTCATCGGTCTGCGACCTTCAGCACTCACTGGATCGGTTCGCAACCGAGTGTGAAGCGGCTGGGATGAGGATCAGCACCTCCAAATCTGAGGCCATGGTTCTCAGCAGGAAACCGATGGACTGTCCACTTCAAGTAGGGAATGAGTCCTTACCCCAAGTGAAGGAGTTCAAGTATCTCGGGGTCTTGTTCTCGAGTGAGGGAACAATGGAGCGTGAGATGGGCCGGAGAATCGGAGCAGCGGGAGCGGTACTGCAGTCGCTTTACCGCACCGTTGTGACGAAAAGGGAGCTGAGCCAGAAGGCAAAGCTCTCTGTCTACCGGGCCATTTTCGTTCCTACCCTCACCTATGGTCATGAAGGATGGTTCATGACCGAAAGAACAAGATCGCGGATACAAGCGGCCGAGATGGGTTTTCTCCGCAGGGTGGCTGGTGTCTCCCTTAGGGATAAGGTGAGAAGTTCGGTCATCAGGGAGGGACTCGGAGTTGAGCCGCTCCTCCTTCGCGTCGAAATACAAGAATATAATTGATTATATTTGATTATAACTAACTTTCGTTTTTAAGTATTAAACATACTATGAAAACTCACAACACCCTCTTTTCAAAACGCAAAGTTATCAAAATAGCAACAGAAAAAATTGTAAGCATACATACATATTCAAAAACCATCAAGAAGCATTCTCATTATGGGTTTATACAAGAATATGATTGATCATGTATGATTTATAATTAACTTTCGTTTTTAAGTATTCACTTCATACCATGATCTCAATTAACTTTCGTTTTAAGTATTCACTTCATATGAAAATCTCAACACTACCTTCGCCCCTCCATAACCCCCTTTTCAAGCTCTGCCTTGCCCCTGGGCTGTCAGCCCAAGCCCGTCCTCCAGACCCCCTCCACCCACCCTGTTGGCCCTAGTTTTGTGTCCCTCCTCCGGTCCCCCTCCACCCACCCTGGTGGCCTACGTCCTTCCTCCGGACCCCCTCCACCCACCCTGCTTGTGGTTTTGGACTTTTTGTGGTTTTGTTTTGGGACGTCTTGGATCCGTCCCTTGAGGGGGGGGTACTGTTAGGATCTGTCTGTGTTGTAGTTTTGTATGTCTGGTTATGGGTATTTTCATCCTTGTATATTGTCTGGTCCTTCTTCCTGTGTTTTTCCTCCCGTCGTTAGTTTCCCTGGTGTGTCTAGTTGTCTGATTGTTTTCACCTGTGGCCCTTGTGTTTCTCTCCCCTGCCCGGCTGTGTCTCGTCTTGTGATTACCCCTTCCTGTATTTAGTCTTGTCTCTTCCTGTGTTCAGTGTCGGTTCGTCTTGTGTTGTAAGTAAACTGCGGTGAGTGTTCTGTTCTGTCTCTGAATATTGTAGCCTTGAAATAAAGGAATTATGTTGTCACTTAAATCTGCATTTGGGTCCTGCTTCCTGCACGCCGTAACAATTTTGCTGTCTTTTTGCATATTAGAAACGGAGTTGGCAACACTTAAACTGCAATGTAATGTTTGTTTAGCAATAATACATACGACATATATCGGGGGCCACAGGTTGTTTATCCTTGACAGTCGCACAGTGGGCACACACTGAGTGTTTTCATATTCAGCAAATGTGTACACGCTAAACTGCAGACCTCAAGAAGAAATAATACTTTCATTCACTCACGGCAAAAGTTACTTTACTTACTATAAAAACTCACGGTAAAAAAATGCACTCCCTATTCCATTGTCATGAAGGTGGAATCTAACTATATCCAGAATAAGTTTTATTGGATCCAGGCTAGAAACATGTTTATTTCTGCTGTAAAGTTGGGCATTTTAACATGGGGTCTATGGGAATTGCTCCTTTTTGCATCCATCCCCTGTCGGCCACTAGATGAACTGCAGTTTGTGGCACTTCCTTCTGGGCTTACCGGCTCTGCGCTATGAAGCGCTGATTGGCTGTGGGTGGGCCAGACATGCATGTGGGTGGGCCCAGGCCCACCCGGGCCCACCCGGGCCCACCCACAGCTACGCCACTGATTTAGAGTAGCGTGTTTTGTTTCCCCTTGTTAGCTGCATTTCCCTGTGGCCTCCTTCCATTAGTAGTGATTGGTAGTGATTACAGGTGTGGAATTAGGCTCACGTTTAGAGTCCTCCTGTTATTAGCAGTTTACCTGTGCCCTTTTGGCTCCTTTGTTTGGCTTAGGCTACATTTGCTTTCATTTTGTTTTACACCTTTTTGTTATTCCATTGAACCCTATTATAATTAATTACCAAAACCATCGTAATAACATAGAAAATGTTCGTTATGAAATTATATATACACTGTGTTGTAGCTTAGAGGTTTTTACAACCCACCTCGGCTCCGCGTGTCGTTTTGGCGAGCCTGCTTAAAATCATAAACAGGAAGGAAATCAGAAGATACCAGTTAAACAATAATCTGTTTTAATTATAAAAGGTAAAAATACAATGCCATACAATACAATAAGGAGTACTCCTGCCCTGGTTCGCGTGCTGTTCAGATTCCGGTCTTGACAGCAGGAGAAGAGAGAGCGATCTAAAGACACAACGGGCTTATATGCAAAGAGAACGGGGAGGAGGTGTGCCGGATTCTCCTCCCATAGAGTCCATTCATTGGTTGATATAAAAGCGACGAGCCAGCAGAGGACTCACAGAAACAAGAGTCTTTTACCATTTAAGATCAAACAGACGCATGGGGTGTACTTTCACACACCCACACATTTTGCAGAGACTTCCCTCTCTGTGGCCCCCCTCTCCCCTTAGTACAATGTACACACAGTTTCACATACTTTGGTTATAGTTGACTAATACAAACAATATATGTACAACTTTAATAACAAGGAAAACATTACCTCTGCTCTCAAGCAGTAAAATAGTAGAATATCAGCCTCTATAGAGAACGCAAACCCATTTTCCCTTAGTTGTGTCACACATTACATTACATTACATTGCATTTAGCTGACGCTTTTATCCAAAGCGACTTACAATAAGTACATTCGACCAGGAAGACACAACCTTGAAGAAAACAGAATCATATAAGTACATCAGGTTTCATTGAGCCAAACATTTCAAGTGCTACTCAACTGGCTTTAGGTAAGCCAGTCCTTTATTAGTATAAAAGTGCTTCGTTAATAGTTCTAACGCTCGAAGTGGAGTCGAAAGAGATGAGTTTTCAGTTTGCGGTTTTTGGAGAGTGCGAAGGAGGATCTGATGATTCACCGTGTCGAATGCAGCAGACAGGTCCAACAGGATGATGACAGAGGAGAGGGATGCAGTGTGCAGTTCCTCCGTGACAGCAATGAGAGCAGTTTCTGTGGAGTGACCTGCCTTGAAACCAGACTGGTGCGGATCCAGAAGGTTGTTCTGATTGAGATAACAGGAGAGTTGTTTAAAGACAGCGCGTTCAAGTGATTTAGACAGGAACGGGAGGAGAGAGACAGGCCTGTAGTTTATAACATCAGACGGGTTGAGAGTGGGTTTCTTTAGGAGAGGGTTTACTCTTGCCTCCTTGAGACTGTTTGGAAAGTGACCAGAAGTTAGAGAAGTGTTGATGAAATGGGTGAGAAACGGTAGAATATCAGGAGCGATAGTCTGAAGGAGGTTTGAGGGGATAGGGTCCAGAGGACAGGTGGTAGGGCGGGCAGAGGTAATGAGGGTAAGAACCTCACTTGGAGAGAGAGGGGAAAAGGAGGTAAGTGTGTTGGTGGAAGGAGGGTCTGGTGACCCAGCGGTGAGTAAAGGTGAGTCAGAAAAAGAAGAGCGAATATCATCAACCTTTTTTTCAAAGTGGGTAACAAAGTCGCTTGACAGAAGTGAGGAGGGGGGAGGAGCTTTTGGAGGGTCCAAGAGGGTGGAGAAGATGGACAATAGTTATTTAGGATTGGAATAGGAAGATTGGATCTTATCTTGAAAGAAAGTGCTTTTTGCCTGAGAGATCGAAGCAGAGAAAGAGGAGAGGAGAGTTTGATAGGTTAGGAGGTCGTCACGGTGTTTGGATTTCCACCATTTCCGCTCTGCTGCCCTACGGACGGTTCTATTAGCACGCAGTGCATCATTTAGCCAGGGAGCAGGAGGGGACTGACGAGCCTGCCGAGATGTGAGAGGACAGAGCGAATCCAGAGTGGATGAGAGAGTAGAGAGGAGAGTTTCTGCAGCAGAGTTTGGAGGCAGGAGATGGAACGAATCAGAGGAAGAGCACCGACGAGGCAAAGGTAGAGGGGGAGAGGGAGCGAAGGTTACGGCGGACAAGTGCAGGATGGGAAGAGATTAGTTTGTTATGTTTGGAAAGGGATAGAGAGAATGAAATGAAGAAGTGATCGGATGTGTGGAGCGGGTTTACAGAGAGGTTAGAAGTAGCGCAGTTCCTTGAGAATATGAGATCAAGGACATTGCCAGCTTTATGAGTCGGTGGGGACGGAGACAGTGAGAAAGCAAAGGCGGTTAACAGAGATGTTAGTTCGTCTATCTTCCCCGTCTGGAGGTTGAAGTCTCCGAGAAGTACAGCGGGAGGGCCAGTTTCAGGGATGAGTGAGAGGAGATTATCTAATTCCTCCAAGAAGTCCCCCAAGGCGCCTGGTGGACGGTAGAGAACAACAATGGTTAACTGTAGAGGATGGGTTACTGTGACGGCATGGAATTCAAAGGTGGAAGGAGTGAAGTTAGGTAGCTTGAAGAGGGACAAGCTCCATTTGGGAGAGAGCAGGAGACCAGTGCCACCTCCTCTGCCAGTGGGTCTGGGTGTATGGGAGAAGGAATATGCAGTGGAGAGAGCTGCTGGGGTGGATGTGTTGGATGGAGTAATCCAGGTCTCAGTGAGAGCAAGGAAATCCAGAGACTGCAGGGAGGCGTAGCCAGAGATGAAGTCAGCCTTAGGAACAGCTGACTGGCAATTCCACAGGCCACCAGAAACTAGATGTTGGATCTCAGTGGAGCACGTGGGATAGACGAGAGCAGGCCGGGTATATCGATTAGGAGATACACGGGGCCAGTGATAATTGCGAGAAGACACATGAACAGGAATGGAGAAAATACACATGATTATAGCATGAGGGGCTAGAAAACTAAAGAAAAGATAAATAAGACACCAGCTCAATCAGAGTAGGATTTGCCTCCTCTTTGCCTCCCTCGTGACTCCCGCAGGACTCCAATGTCTTTGTCAGTCTTTGACTCCCGCAGGACTCCAATGTCTTTGTCAGTCTTTGACTCCCGCAGGACTCCAATGTCTTTGTCAGTCTTCGGCTGTCTGACGCTGAAGCTGACGCTCCAGGAAAGAGCTACCCGAAATGGACGCCTGATTGCTCAGTTTACACAGCTGTAGGGCCATGGCCCTCTAATTAGTTAACTATCTACAGCTGATGGGCGACAATAGACTGGCCGTGCCTATATTAATGCAGGCTTGAGTGCTGAGACCTGTAAAGCAGGTTTCGCCTGAGCAGATCTGAGATTTAAAATCTCTCAACCGCGATTTAGCCGTTTAAGCTACAATAACAATTTATAAAAAGTCGAATAAATGAAACAGAGAAGTCTAATTAAACAAGAATATAACTTACAGTGGTTGCTGCGTCAATAGGTAATGTCGTCACCGGGTCCAGATGCACACTGAGTTCATCAGATTTTAAATGCGGTATTTAAATGCTTTTTAAGGTACAAAATGACTGAGTCACGCGGTTGTACTTCACGCTATCAATAGACTGGCCGTGCCTATATTAATGCAGGCTTGAGTGCTGAGACCTGTAAAGCAGGTTTCGCCTGAGCAGATCTGAGATTTAAAATCTCTCAACCGCGATTTAGCCGTTTAAGCTACAATAACAATTTATAAAAAGTCGAATAAATGAAACAGAGAAGTCTAATTAAACAAGAATATAACTTACAGTGGTTGCTGCGTCAATAGGTAATGTCGTCACCGGGTCCAGATGCACACTGAGTTCATCAGATTTTAAATGCGGTATTTAAATGCTTTTTAAGGTACAAAATGACTGAGTCACGCGGTTGTACTTCACGCTATCAATAGACTGGCCGTGCCTATATTAATGCAGGCTTGAGTGCTGAGACCTGTAAAGCAGGTTTCGCCTGAGCAGATCTGAGATTTAAAATCTCTCAAACGCGATTTAGCCGTTTAAGCTACAATAACAATTTATACAGAGTCGAATAAATGAAACAGAGAAGTCTAATTAAACAAGAATATAACTTACAGTGGTAAGTGGTCGTCACCGGGTCCAGATGCACACTCATTTTCCTTCTTTTACCATGTAAGGTAACACAGACACATTGAGTGTCCTGCACGAACCTACATAACATATACAGAGAATGCACACTAATTTCAGAGATCTGAGCTATCTTCAAATAAGGGCATTCCCCTGCTCACATCTTACTTTAAATAATGGTTTTAATCATATTTCCAACTCCCTATTATTATTATTATTATTATTATTGATACAAAGTAATTAAACACACACATATATTTTAGACATGTATCATTCTAGCTACTTGGCATTCTGTGTTTAGATAAGAATGTGTCCTCTCCCCACATCCCCAGTCTCCTGTCATGCCAACCTGCTCCTTATTTCACATAAGTAATTTAAACACATTTAAGCCAACTACTGCACAAAGTTTTGGCAATTTAGTACTCACAACATGAAAGAATGAAACAGAAAGAAATCAATAAAAACACAAGCATCAGTATAATTGAGCAGTTATGATACAGCCAGATGGCTACTGCAACACACACACACATCCTACTCTGCTGCCTATAGCATATGTCTATATAAGGGTATTTCCTCTCTGTCTCCTTCTCTCTCATCTTTCCAGCTTCTTGTTCATATAAACTGCTACTATTAAATACAAAGTAATTAAGTACACACATGAATATATAAAAACACACTTCTTATATATCAGGGGACATTAAAATGAATATACCAAAAATTACACTGTATTAAACTTCCTGCTATAATATTTTAATTTAATTCTCTTCAACTGTAAAACATCACAGCCCCATTTAGTTATGTCAAGTTACATTGTCTCTTTAATTCAAAGAGCTCTGACAAGTTTTTGATTTTGAACTCAGCTTTTCTAGTTTTAGAAGGTTAAACTTACATTTAATCACCGTCTTGACAATTTAAAAATGTTGTCACATTGACTCAACTTGCCTTAGCAAGTTATCAGTTGAAAAAAGAAACAAAAGAAAAAGGCGGGAAGGCAGGTTTGAGAGCTACAGAAAAAAACGTATGCTTCCACATTTGAGTTTAAAAAAAAACCCTCCTCCCTAAACTGAATGCAATGTTTAAGCATGGATGTAATCAACTGGTATATCCTAAAGATGTCATGTTTTAATTCGGACTAAAGTAAAGACACATTTTGATCTAAATGAGAGGACTACTGCCGCTGGCGGAGGAATTATGTGCACCTGCAGCGGTGATCCAACGGAGGCGGAATGATACTATATGCCCTGGCTGCGGAACGCGGAATGGGGCGGGGTCGGATGTGGGCGGGGCTGGACGTCCGATGGGCGGGGTGTATGGATATCCTAATGACACAAACAGCATCATCTGCTGGACAACTACAAGAGTGAATGGAATGGGGCGGGGGCGGATGTGGGCGGGGCTGGACGTCCAATGGGCGGGGTGTATGGATATCCTAATGACACAAACAGCATCATCTGCTGGACAACTACAATAAGTACAAATACAAATCTGCACTCGACTAAATATAATTAAAAAACTTCATACTAATTAAATGCATGAATGTATTTAAATATGTGGTATAAAAAGTCATATATTCTATTAGTGTATTTAAGTTCATTATTTAATATTTGTTTTAATTGATATATTAGTGTATTTAAGTATATTATTTAATATTTGTTTTAATTGATTATTCATTTAGTTAGTTCTGTGCATACTCATATCTAGTCCATATATTTCAAATGATACGTTGCACTGCATTTCATAGAATGATAGAAAAAGTATTTATTATTTACAACATTTATCATATAACAGAACAATCATTAAGATAACAGAACCGAAAAAGCAAATACAGTAAATATAAAAACCAAACCAAGTATACAAAAAAAAATGTATACAACAGTGAAAGGCTTTGCTGATGCAAACATTCAACCGCGCTCTTCAAAACAGGCATGAACCTTAAGGTTTTCTTTGTCAATGCACTGCTCAAAAAACATTAAATAGTCCGACTCAAATTTGAACCTGAACATAAATGGGTCCATCCTGTCTTCCCAGCTGTCTTCGTCCCGCAGGTTGCTGGCTTCACCAAGGTTATGGAGAGCTGCTTCTCTGTCCAGTGGGGCCATGGAAAGAATTTGTGGCAGGATGACTTTATCTCCCATATTCTTTGCAGAGCACCACTGAGATGCCGCCATAGCACTACTTATAAAGGGGTGATTCTCCTACAGCAGTGGTTCTCAAACTTTTTCTGTCATTCCCCACTTTGAACAGGTGGGCCTTTTTAAGCCCCACCTGTTCCTCTTAAGCTTAAATTTTCAATCTTAAAATTGTCAAATGTATCGTTCTATAACAGTCTCCAACCTTTTTTAGGATGAGAGCTACTTTCCAAAACTAAAACGAAAAAAAGAGCTACTTTTACTCCTCTTTTTTGTTGCACATTTTAACATTATTATATGCTACCTTTAACCTTTGTGTGCTGCAACTGACAGTGGCTGACAGTTAACAATAGTTTGCAGCTCTTTTTGGTAGCAATACATGTATGTATGTATGTATGTATGTAGTGCTTATATGCTTATAGATGCAGTATATTTACAGTGCATATTTAAGGCTATTTCTGCTGTACACCAGTATAAAGGTAATACCTCAGTTTTCTACTTGTTTACTTTTACCCTTTACTAGTATTTTAAATATGTATCTTTCTACCTTGCTTGTGCATCACTTTCCTTTGGGATAAATAAAGTACCTATATATACATATGTATGTTGTCTGTTCACATGCATTTTGTTTGTTGTTCAAGTTATGCCCTAACATTGGCTTTTACCTTTATGTTTCACCGTTGCATGATTTTGTATGTGGTTAATCACCAAATGCCTTTCTGCAGTCTTATAAGAGCAGAATGGGCACTGATAAAAAGGTGAATCGGCAGACTGTAGGGGCAGTGGCGTTTTTATATGTACAAAAGTGGTGGGGCACAAAAAACTTAGATGTCTATATATAAGCTTCTGCAGTGAGGTTCATGGCTGGTGAGGCTCTGACTCTTCAGGTTTACAAATATTATATTTTGACCTAAATCAAAATATCATATTATTTTCAAAAGCTTTTTTTGTCTGATGCTTCAATTAATTTTAAACAGACAGTTCAACAAAAGGATACCCAAAAAATGTAATTGTATCATTTAAATATTGAATTGTTCTCTCTTAGTAAGATCCCATTTTCAATCAAATTGCAGTCTTACCTTGACATGAAGATGAAGTCCATTTGCCTATCCTTCTGGACAAAAATCTCTATTACTTTTTTGTAAAAGTCCTCCTTATGTTCTTGTAGTTTCAAAAGTCTATCATAAATCTGATCTAATCAATAGATTTATGATTCGAAAATTATAAAAGTAGGGTAGACATGTGGATATTATCCGGCTGAACAAAACGTGCATTTATCTAACAGGTTTGTTTCCCACAGATCTTATTTTGAGCTATTTTCTAAAATTCTATGGAGAAATATCCAGTAGCGTGGGGTGGGGGAAAATGTAGGGGAAGCCAATGTTTTTGGGTCGGGGGGGGGGGGGGGGGGGGATGGTGTGGTCAATAACGTAACCAGATGAGTGATTACAGCGCCCGGTAACATTTTACACACATTTGTATCATACAGATGCAGGACTTGTACACGCCTGTTATCTAAGCGACAGGTCCGCATGCACTCTCCAGCTGAAACTCTCTCGTCTTATTAATTTAAGCATTTTCTTATTAATTTAAGCATTTTCTTATTAATTTAAGCATTTTCTTATTAATTTAAGCATTTTCTTATTAATTTATGCCAACCTCCCCCCACCAATGCAATACCAGCCGCTCAATGCGCAGTGCAGATTCGGTAATTAATAAATAAGAAGCATTCATTCACAAACTAAATCAGGAGACCTTTAAAGTTTTACGTTCACATCAAAGTATCAGTATGCGTTGTGTTGATAATGGACGAGACCCGCCGAGTCAGCGTAAAGTTGAGACGATCTCTGTTTAATGTCTGAATCTGATAACAGATCAAATGATCAGTCTTACATACATTTCCCTCAGTGACTCCTCTCATTGCTTGGAACGTTTACAAAAAGGGAAGAGGAAACGTGAGGGACACAATATATACAAAAAGTAAAATCACAAAGAAAGGAAATTAAAGTCCTCACAACAATAAACTCCTGAGCACAGCTCTCCGACCTTGCCAGGTATTTAACATTCAATAAAATGAAGAACACAGAATACAATAATATAAAACACAGAATGTGTGTGATTATACAAAATTAAATTAAATAAACCCCACTGCATATTTACATCTGTTACACTAACACACACTGCAAGTGCAGCAACAGTCCTCGTCTCTGTAATTAGTTCAGTCCGTAGTCCAAAAGTAACACAAAAATATAAACAATCTCATCTATTCAGGTGATCGGGCCCTATATGGCATGCTATCTGCGGTGCTGATTTTCGGATAGCAGCACCCTGTGCTAATTAAACAACTGCAATAAAACAACTACATCAGACTGAACACCTGCAGCTAAATCCAGGCAAGCAATGCACAATAACCAACAGAACCACATCAGAAATTGCACACATAGCTACACGGGCAGTTCAGGCAACAGGTATGCACAGAGAGAAAGGGGTGTGCATTTCACTCACCCTATTTGAAGAGGAAGGCCATTCTCCTGTCTTTCATGGTAGCGAAGTGGTCAATATCAATGTCATAGAACTTCCCAGCGAACTTTAGGTCCTCCACAACAACAGAGTCAATGGATATTGTGGCTAGGTTGACAAGTCTGTCCTGTCCACACGTGTTCCTCAGATACGTTTTGATCCTTTTTAGACAGGAAAAGGAGCGCTCTGCTGATGTGCTGGTGGCTGGTATCGTGAGCATGAGCTGGAGCAGCTTGTAGACCTCGGAGAGTGTGCCCTGTAGGTCATCCTCAATAAGAAGCTGTATCAGCTCTCCTGGTGGCTTGTGAAACAACCTGTTGTTGTACAGCGTGTACAGCTCATTCCTTAACTTCTGCTCATCAAAGAATGGATACGTGTTGATCAGCTGAGCCAGCTCACTGCTGGGAAATGCATCAGGGTTGCAGAACGATGTGAATGATGTGTGTTCCAGTATCCGAAAAAAGTGCAGGTGCTCCATATCTGCAAATCTTTGGGTCATGTGCAACACTATGCCGTCAACAATCTGGAAGTAAAGACGCCGGAAAGACACAACCGTTTCCTCGTCTCCTTCTTGGTGCTGGTTAAACCCTTGCTCCAGGTCGTCCCAGCCGCGGCGACGTCGTTTACGTCGGGGCACAGGATCGCCGACTGCTTTGACCGTGTCATCGTAAATGCGACTGAATGTCTCATCTGTTCTTGTGGCTTTGAGAGCGCTGAGAGTGCTCATGATCCGATCCTGGCATTTTTTTATGTCCGCCGTCTTGCTTTGCAGAACCTGGAAGAGTGGTTCTGTGAGGCCGAAAATGGACTGAAAGACCCCGAGCAGGAAGGTGAAGTCAAAATCCTCAAGTTTTTGCTTCAAGGAAGCACTCTGTGCAATGGTCTCTTTGTCCCATCCCGGCTCTGTCATTATCCTGTCAAAAGCGATACAGAGCGACCCGCGTCCTTCATGGATGGCGTGTACTGCGCGGCTTTTAAAATTCCACCTCACAGCAGAACCCCCTGGTACACGCACAGCTCGATCAACTTCAGACAGTAGTGCTGATCTCTTACATGAACGTGAGAAAAAATTGTGGAAGGCATCGAGATTGGCAAAAAACAGTTTGGCTGCTTGGATGTTGTTTGTGCCTTGTGCTAAAACCAAATTTAATTTGTGAGCATAGCAGTGGATGAATAGCGCATTGGGGCAGTGTGCTTTCACTAAAGCCTGAACGCCACCGTGCTGTCCACTCATGCAGCTTGCTCCGTCATAAGTCTGACAAATCAGTTTGTTTGTTGGGCTGTAGTTCCCGATGGCTCTCATGACAACTGATGTTACAGCTTTTGCATCTCTTTCTAAGCTGACATCAAAAAAAGCCGAGGAAACGTTCACACACACTGCCTTTTTCATTCACATATCTGATTATGATAGTGAGTTGGCACTTATTGGAGATGTCTGATGTGTCATCCACTTGTACAGCAATGAAAGGAGAAATGTGTATTTCTTTATCAGTCTCATCCTGGATACAACGAGCTATGCTCTCAATTATGTCATTTTGTATGGTGTTTGACATACCACTGAAGACTGTTGACGATCCCAAGTGCTCCGCGAGTGCAGTGTCAAACTCTGCAAATGCACGTACCAGCTCTACAAAATTGCCCCTGTTAGAGCTGCCAGCGGCCTCATTGTGTCCCCTGAATGCTTGCTCTTGACGTGCAAGGTACAGGGCAGCAATGATGAGTTTCCTCAGAATATCCCGGTTCTTTTTTACTTGTTCGTTGTGCTTCTTTGTGCTAATGGTTCTTGCTACATCCAGAGCCTCGTCAATCCTGACGCGTCTAAAAAGCTTTAATTTCACAGCACAATCTATATGATTTTTAGATTTACCGTGCCTCTCAATTGCCCGTGACAGGTTGGCAAGGTCGATTAATCCTGAAGTTGCCCAAGGATTGTTCAGGGAGCACGAACCCTTGTCAAAAAGAAGACATGGCCAGCAAAATAGACGCTGAAGTTTAGCGCTTCCAGTTAGCCACTCCGTGCGGACATAATTGTCCTCATTGAACGTCCGATTAGATCCCTTATTCCTCTGTGTACACAGCTCGAGTGTGGGCGTTGTCCTGCCATCTGCTTTAATTTTTAGTTGCTGCTGTAGCGGAAGTTTAGTGAAGTTATGCTTAATTAAGTACGCCAAATCTCCTCCCTCCATAATGCTTCATTTGCTTGATCATTTCTAACGGCGGTGATGACAGTTACAGTATTCAAATTGATGTTGATGTGATTGGATGGCAGTGTCCAATCAAATCGCCAGCCGCCAGCCGCCCCTGAAGGGAAGCTAGAGGCGGCTGGCTTCCCCTGGCATGGCCCTGACCAATCACAGGTTGGCAGGGGCATCACGTGGGCCTCATCTGATTGGTTAATCCCTCAATTTTTTTTCACCAAGGGAAGCTAGATTCTGCTGGCCTCCTCTCGCAACAGTGAATGCAATCTACTGTTTCACCATGACATCTAGAGGGGCGCTGTTTCACTCTTTGTAAAATACTCAATGAGAATGGGGGAGAGACGGAGAGACGGTCCGGCAGGAACACACAGGAAAGTAGAATTACAGAAACAAAACAAAGTGTTTTTATTTATTTATTTAAGTTATAACTACAATCCGAAAAAACAGGGGAAGCCTGGCTTCCCTTGGCCTCCGGGAGAAAACGCCACTGGAAATATCATTGCTTTTTTGTGGAGGGAAGCCATGCGCAGTTTATTTCCGGGTTTTAGGACGCCTCACTGCAGCTCTCTCTCCTCCTCTTCACACACCACACTTTTCGCGGCACACGTACTTACAGCCAATCAGCTCTGAATTATGTGAGATGACGTATGGTGGGGATGGCAGCACTATGCCCCTATGGAGAGGCGAAGTCACGCCCATCTACTTCCGGACCATGGGACCCCGGAAGCGAAAAATGTACATTGAATTCAATGGAGAGAGAACACGTATCTTTTGATCCCGTTTGAATTGTGCCACGAACTACACATATGATGTTTGTCAATCTTAAACAATCATTTCCATGTCAAAAAAGTCACATTTTGTCGTAAAACTGCTGAAATATAAGACTATGAAAAATACGCTACTACAAAGACTACAAATCCCAAATCCCATTCTGGGTCGCGTAAGTGATGTCACAGGCATGCTCAGTGATTTATAATAAGACTCGTAATTAAAGCGAAGAAGAAGAAGATCTCATAACTGATTTATTCCCTCCAATAAATTATAGATCGCTAAAAATAAATTCACTTTTACAAGATGCCTGTGTGCTTTGTACCAGGTTGTAGTCATAAAAGTGATCATACCACTTGCTCCTTCTATCGATTCCTGTCTGATGAAAGGACCAGGAGTCGCTGGATCAGACATATCAGGTAATATCATAGGTAATATACATGTTGTGCATGGAACATAGTCAAGTTAGCTACCTAGCTAGTAGCGACGAGTAGCGAGCACATTAGTTAGCATTACATTACTTAGCCTTGTCATTTTTAGTAGCCTTACCATGAAGTTATTATTTTATTACATGAAGTAAACCAAAATGTTAAACAGTAACCAAACATGATGGTAAGTATTTCGTGAAACATTTGAAGAGTAGCCTACTGCGCCCTCCACCGGGTGCTAAGGAAGCAGTTCAGGGAGAGTCGAAGGCAGGCATGGAGCTTTGCATGTCATTCTTCTGGACGTGTTTCATTGTGATGACAATCTGTTTGTTGGAAAGACAGTCGTTGTGTGCTTATTGAGAGAAAATTGTTAGAAGAGGTAATTATTCAAAGTGTTGTTACTTTAAAGTGTTGTTACTGACCTTTTTCTCTTTTATTTTCTTTACCTCACCTGTAACTGCTGAGACGTTGAGGAACATGCACTGACCTGCTCTGGCAACCTGATTTCCACTGTACGTAATAGTATTTGGTCATGGTATATTATTTATATACATCAAAGGCACAATGCACCCCCCAGAGACACACATGTATTGAGTGTGATATTTTGCATAGGTTATGTGAAATCATCTTTACATACTAGAAAACTGTAGGAGCGGCAACTTGTTTTGAAATTGAATTTTTAATATCCGATAATAAAGTTGATCTGTTTTCTTTATTCTTCTCTCTTCCCAACTCCATCCATCACCGTTCTCTGTTCCTGCAGGTCCTGCTTGCTAATCAATGCTCATATTTTCTTACACAATTACAAATAAAGTCATTGTATTGTATGACATGAAGTTGTGCTTCATTCGGAGTCAATAATAAATTAATTCTGCCTTCAACTGCGCAATGATTGTGGACTGCACCGACATCCATGTAGCTGCCCCCCAGTAAGATGAACCAAGCAAAGAGGGTCACCATCATGCCCAAGGACATCCAGCTGGCCCGCCGCATCCGCGGAGAGAGGGCTTAGACTGACCTGAGACCAGCACACCCAAACACAACAGCTCTTTTAAGAGCCACCTACAGTTTCAAAGAGTTGCAATCCTATGTTATTATAATGATTAAACTGGTTCATGTATCACTTAGTTTACTGAACCGTGATGAATGAAAGTGAAATGAGTGAGGTAGTGGTTTACTGAGGTTACAGACATTAATATATGAGTAACAGGTCAGTGTAAACACAAGCTTCTGTCAATTATGGATCATTCAAACTATTTATATAAAAATATGTAATAAAGTTCTAAAACAAGTATTCGGTATATTCCTTGATAGCTTTTGGAGAAGGTTGTTTTTAAGTTTACTATAAAATCTATCGTTTCAACTGTTTCACTTTATAAAAAAGGAACAGGTGAGTAGAGCATCATTGAGTTTCTTATTCTGTCAGTAAATTATCCAAATGAATGTTTTTCATTATTTTAGTCAACCCTAAACAAATTGATTGTACCTTTTAATAATGACCTTACATGGTCGGCAAAGTTAAATTACCTTCAGAAAATCAAATCTGTTCTGAGAAAAAACTAATAAATGTTTAAAGATAGGAACTTGCCATTCCACTGAAAAACAGTCCGTAGAGATTTAAAGGCGTAGTTGTAGTTCAGTCCAACTTTCATTTGGATTCATTTGATAACAGTCAACTATTTTCATAAAGAATATATATATTTTTCAAAGTCAACTTTATTGTCAATCTTACTCAGTTTGAGAGACCAAAAAGACGTTTAAATAAAATTATAAAATTTACAGATATGTATACAAATATATATATCCTATATACACCATCATGTATAATGATGGTGTATGATGTAGAAGGAAGTGTGGTAGATAACAAGTAAATATAGAGTTACATACAGATCCATGTTACAGCAAAAGATGGAATAACTCAGAAGCACGCAGTATAATAATAATTACATGCAACAATTAAATAACTGCTCAGCATCTCCACCACAATCCCAATCTGCTGTGTCCCGTTTTCCTCCCCTCTGCATAACACCCTATCACACATACGAAACACAACGCAGAGTCCGAGGGTGTTAAGAGTATGTTTATTGAAATGTCCTCCTCTCTACTGGCCAACACAGGGAGCATATGCTGGGTGTAGAATTGTTCCAGGAGGAGGAGATTTCCATGCCATGCAGGGTCTTTGGGGATGGGGATGATGATCGCCTCCTTCGTGGTCCACACAACAAAGTAGCAGAGACTCCGGTCTGTGATATGGAGCTGCCCTTGGACCTGGTGCCAGTATGGGTGATTCTCCTTGAGAATATATGACCCACCCTCCTCACGGAGACAGAAGGATGGTAACTGGACTGCCTCCGCGATGGTCATGTTCCTCTGGCTGTGTGGACACTTCACCTCCAGCAGGGCAGATGGCTGCACAAGACCATCGGGTGATGCTCCCAAAACACCCGACTCACTCACAAAGAGACCAGACTCGATTCTAACACTGTCACTTGATAGGCCTCCACAAAAGCCTTCACCTCTTCGGCCTCGTTTACAACCCCCCAGTTGACAGTTGGCGATGTCTCTGGCCAGTGGGTTGTATGTCTCCTCTCGCTGTTGGTAAAGTTGAGACACCGGCTGGACTACTTTGGAAGTGCCAGGCTTCCTCCACTGGCACTCAACATCTGTGGAGCTGATCTGCCACATGGCAAATATTGCCAATGCTGCAGCGTGGCTGCATTTGTACATCTCCTGTGCACAATCACAGACAGCGCTCTGCATCGCGCCATCGTCTCTCATGCAGATCTGTAAAAATAAAGTAAGTACCATTTGTTAACATGCTATAATAGATTGAATGAGCAATAAATACAAGGATGGTCCGGATCTGGGGGTGGGAGGGTTTATTTTTCCATAGTTTTGTCCTCTTGTCTGTTGTTATTGTTTGTTTTTTCTGTATTTTTTGTAATTTGTGTTGTATTGGTTGTGATTGTACATTGTATTTTTCTAACTGTGTATGAATACATTTTTGAAAAACATTTGATCAACAATAAAAAAGGATTTGGTCAGGATCTAGACTCAGTGTGTAGTTTATTAATTAATCAATGCTCTCTACATTAGGAAAACACATACCGGTGTACCAGAGGGAGTCACACACAGCTGTGCCTAGATAACCAAAATCCTTGAATCTACACACAGCAAATAAACTCAAATGACACAACGAGAAAAAGGAGATCACGCATACAGTATAGTCGATATAAAATTGGCCGCTTCAATCTGAAGAGCAACTAAAACAAAACACGGGAGTGTACCTTGTTCTTGTGAACACTAATGTTATCCACAGCATACACAGAGACCACGAAGTTCTTAAGGAGAAAACTAGTTGCTAAAACAAAACACGTTAGTGTACCTTGTTAGCTAATGTTAGCTAGCTGACATTAACGTTACACATTGCACTCATATTACTCACCGAAACCTTGTAAAGCCGGTCCCGCTGCTCTTACAGAACCGACTAACTCCCATTTCATATAGGTACAGTTCTCAACGTGCCCAGACTTGTAGTAATTTTCACCTCGTAAAATACTTGTATTCTCATTCTGAAAGAATGTGGTGAAATGTGATAACGTGACGGCCATCTTTATGTTGGTGACGCGTATTGTGCGAGACCAGAGACCTGTAGTTCACTGAGCGGTTTCACACGAACAAATTTGTAACTTCACAGTTTTACGACACATTTTTATTTTTTTGACTTGCAAAATGTTCTTTTAAATTGACAAACATCATATGTGTCATTCGTGGCACAATTCAAACGGGATCAAAAGATAACCTTTCTCTCTCCATTGACTTCAATGTATAATTTTCCGCTTCCGGGGTCCCATGGAGGCTTTCGGAAGGGGAGGGACTTCGCCTCTCTATGGTCATTATTTTTTTGCCATACACATTAAATAGGACAACACTCTGAGCATGCGCAGTGTAGTTTTTAAAGTCACCATTGACTTAAACAGGGAGAGGGAGGGGCAGGATCGGGTTTTGTCCCACATGGCTCAAAACAGCTCAATAGGCACACACTGTAGACACTAATTAGAAGAACACAGACTAAAACAGCAATGTACAGACGAATCAGATGATTAAACATGATCTTAAAATATATTTTATATATTTTTTAATTTATTTTTTGCATTTTTTTGTAATCATTACTTTTAATACTTTCTGCTGACACTAGGTGGGGCTGTGCCCCACCTGCCCCTAATGACCCGTCGCCACTGTGTAGGGGCACAGGTTCTTCTCCCTCAGTAAGAATTGTATGGTGTCTGAGGAAGAACACAAAATGGAATACATTCAAATCAGAGTCTACATGTATCAAATGTTGTTATTTCTTTAAGCAGATCGATTCAGTTGGTTTGTAAGAATTTAAAAACACATCAAGATGAACAATGTAGATATTCTACATCTATGGATTCTTACGAACACTTCAAGACCAAGCATGCTGCGCTAACTTATTGGTACGGCCATACAGACAACTTACAAGGTAGGAACTTGGTAGCGAATGTCTACTGGGTTGCATAATACATAATTTATTACCTTCGGTCGTTCCCTTCCATGATAATGATGATGTATAATCGTCTTCAAATGTAATAACGCGGACAAACAGACCAACTAGGTGATCACATGGTTCTTCTATCTTTTTCTATCTTCTTCTTCTTCTTCTTCTTCTTCTTCTTCTTCTTCTTCTTCTTCTTCTTCTTCTTCTTCTTCTTCTTCTTCTTCTTATTCTTCTTCTTCTTATTCTTCTTCTTATTCTTCTTCTTATTCTTCTTCTTATTCTTCTTCTTATTCTTCTTCTTATTCTTCTTATTCCCGCCCCATTCCGCGTTCCGCAGCGAGGACCTTCTCGAATGATACGTTAATCTACAATCTGAAACCGGCTAGGACCGTTACGGTTACGGAGGGCATTTTATTTCTGCTGCAAGACAGTAATGGTAAGTTTTAATGATTTGAAAACCTTTAATTATTTGCCGGTTTGAAAAAATAACTGTTAATATTTTTAACTTATCTTAATTTACTTCGACATTTAGGTTTGCTTTGACAATTAAGTGGTAAATTTGCTAGCTTAAATTGCCATTAGCAACGTTCGCTGTCAGCTAGCTACACAGTCAGGGATAAGAGCGATACTGTGTTACTTTTAATGGCTGTGCGTGCACTTTGGGTTTAATATTGACCAGTAAAAAATACAATTTATTATGAACTGTATACACTTAAAGACGTGTAATGTGGCGCATGCTGCAGACCCTGGAGGCAACTCAAATTTTTGGAGGGAGATCTACCTTGTCTCCTTTTTTCTCTCCACTCTGCGTGTGTGTGTGGGGGGGGGGGGGGGGGCAGGGCAGAGGAGACACGGAGACGACATTTGTGTTGTTGGGTTTTCGTGTGTCTGATATTCAAACTATTACTTTATAAGTTTAAGTATCATACAAAAATGTCATGAGAGTAGCTTAGCTTTTTCGGGAATAGTGCGGTGCGTAATGTACGTAGTGTGTGGGCATCCAAGAGCAGGTGATAGAGCGTCGGGAGCTGGGTGGGGTGTAGGATAGAGAGAGGGGTAGAGAGAGGGATAGCAGTAGCGCTTGAGTTTAAATCTAATGTATGGATCACGCCACAACAGGTATGGGATAATGTGCAGCGACGCGGTCATTATGGGGAAAATAACACCCGAAAGGCTGATCAGGAGCCCGACGCGAAGCGGAGGGATCTAGATCTGCATGAAGGGTGTTCTTACTTTCAAATTCTATCGCACTCGAGCTGGTTTCTCCAAAATTACATAGTTGCCCCACCTTTAAGTTGCTGATAATACTATTACATAAGTAATGGAGTATAATATCATATACTCCATCATTTCATTATAATTGAGGACTTTCAATGTGGTACAACTACTATTACTGGACTATAGGATATTATACTTCAACAACATAAAGCATAGGGCTACTATTTATTGCCATTATGTTTTGGATTCCTCTCTTTAAATGACTACAGCTGTTACATGGTGCTCTTATTTTTCTCTCACTTCTGTCATTTCTCTGTTTTAGCTATGTGCCGAGTTCAGCAGAATTGTCACCAAAGACCTGCTGAAATATTTCCTGGAAGGACTAGATGCCATGGTTCCAAGTCTGTTGGAGGCTTACAAAGCTGCTGTAGCATCTGGTTGGCCATGAGTGTTGTTCTGCAGTGTCTTCAGAAAGAGGCAAGTATTTAACAGAGAAACTATTACCAACAATGTGCAAAGATAAGGATTCTAGCTTGGCTATCATATTTACCTACCCTTGTCTTTTCCCCCCCTGGAGGACACAAACCAGAACAGAAGAACGGCTGCCCTACTCGGTCTTCCAATATGTATTGCAGAGGATTCCTCCAACGTTATCAGGATGTGTGATGTAAGCATGGGTTAAATTGGGATTTGATATGTGGGGGGGGGGGGGGGGGGGGGGGGGTCGAACATCTCATGATTTTACCTTAAGGGCTATACTGTATATGAGGCCCTAAGCCAACTGCTCCATTATCTGTATCAAATGCAAACATTGATGCCACCAAATGACACACTACAAATAGCAATTACTTAATTTGCATTCATTTACATCTTAAATTATTAATGTACACTAGGGGTGTAACGGTTCACAGAAGTCACGGTTCGGTTCGTACCTCGGTTTGGAGGTCACGGTTCGGTACGGTTCGGTACAACAAGAAAAAGCAAAAAAAAGTCCCAAATGCATAATTCCAGGTTTGTTGTTATTTATGTTTGAACAGTAGCAAGTTACAGTTTAAAAATAAAGAACTCTGACATTTTGAATAATTAACTGTATTAAACAGTTAAAAACAAACCATACACAGTACACTCAGATGGCCATATTATCTATAATGGCTAATGTCAAACAAAAAGGTTTCATCAAGCTGTAAAACTAAAAAGAATGTCTTGAAAATATGACATCATAAATAATAAAAAAGTGTTTCAAGAGCGCAAAGTCGTTGAAAAACATGCCAAAAGCTTCCGTTATTTATTTTGGTCTCTCGGCTCTCATGTCTATTGGCTTCTTAAAAACAGCGGGGATAAGCTGTTGAACTGCTGTTGTCTTTTGCCGTGCTCCGGTGATTGGCAAATCTGGGTGATGCCTTCTGATATGATTTAGCATGTTTGGCGTGTGTTACCATTAGCATACCGCACCACTGTAGAACAACGGCGACACACCTTGCTCGTCCGATCCACCACTCGCACACTTAATCGTTATTGTAGTCCACAGGGAACCCGAAATGTTCCCACACAGCTGATTTAAAAGAAGCAGGTGGGTTCTAGCTACTGTGTGTTATCTGAAATCGCCATACTAACTTTTCTTCTTCTTGTATTTAGTTCGTTTTGTTGTGTTTCTTCTTGTTCTTCATTTGTTGTTTAAGGGCGGCTGGCAAACAGCTTTTAGGCGCAATACCGCCCCCTGGATTATATATAGTGTAGTGGATACTGCCCTGAATGACAGACTTTTTTCCCACTCGTAAAAAAAAAGGTGTATTCGTCGTGTGACTGCGTGTGCCGAACCGTGACGTCCGAACCGTGACGGGACGAATACGGATACCGTTACACCCCTAATGTACACACAAACATGTTTACAAATATCCAACCTTCGAATTGCTATTTTAAATCATAATTGCTCTGCACACTTGCTAGAGAACATTTTTGATGAAATCTCAGTTATAGGGCTGCGAGATTATGGCCAAAAGTATGCTGTACATTTCACTGTAAACGATTGAATCATTACCAAAAATCGATGTTATTATGACCAATCAGAACTCAGCTTTATGCACTCACACACATACATTTAGCTTGGTTTAGGAAACGGGCTCCGCGTTACAGGACGGGAGTCCGGGCGGGGGGGCTGCGGGCTGCAACTCCTGATCAGAGCAGAGACACACGCTCACTAAGCCAAAAAACTATATCCGGTCACAGAGATCTGCTATTTGAAAGTAAAGTCAACACATATTGACACTAAATATAGTCTGTATTAAGAACGAAAAAAGTTTTAACATATAGTTTTTTGTATATGACAAATTTGCGAGGGTGACGATGTCAGAGCATCGTCCTATGTGCCGGGGCTTAGCCCCGGACAGTCCCGGCCCAATTTAACCCCTGGATGTAAGTCACTATATTACTATCAGGGTTCGTACGGTCATTGAAAACCTGGAAAAGTCATGGAAATTCAAAATGTAAATTCCAGGCCCTGGAAAAGTTATGGAAAACAATATTTTTCCCAAAGTTTTGGAAATGTAACTAAAGTTGCGTCAAATATAATTTACATTTGATCTAATCGCCGAAATAATCTGCGGTCGCGAGCTGTTATGTGCCATCATGACGCGCATGGTGTTATTTTTTAATATATGAAGTGCGAGCTGTGTGCTCGAGTCTTCCTGCCTGTCCCTGAACTCTGCTGCTCCGGGATGAGGGTCAGCTACATTATCTACGGTGCGTTCGTTAACTGTGCGAAGTCACTGTGGCACAGACTGAGCCGCTGGTGAACAGCTGTTAGAACGGGCCTTTCAGGTGTTCAGAACAGAGCGGCAGAGCCTGATGTGAACTGAAAAGTTTTTCTGTCGCAATATCATTTAAGGCGAGACACGGCAGGCAAAAACATCGTTTTTCAAGTACTGGTCAATTTTGAGATTTTGTGCTATTTTGATTCCATAACATGTTTTCTTTCAGGCATTTGGAAGGAAAACGTACAAAATACACATTTAAGTGTTTATTTTACTATAGTTTGTCTATTTGCGTCTGTAGATTTCTCCTAAATTCACCAAAAGTTAGCATTCTAACGTAACATAAAGTACCGCGACCGCTGTGTGCACCATGTCAACAGAGGTATCGCTGGAAAGCTCCGTCTCTCCTGCACAATCTCATCGGATCCAAATATGGTCATTTCCTTTGTATCAGCAACCAATCGTGAAAGCACAAAGGGGTCTTAAACCAAGAAACGAAATCTCATTGGCTGGTGTCAATTTCTGACAACGTGATTTGTTCAGATGCGTCACGTGGTGTGCTAAAACACTTCCTGGTTAGCTTTCAGCTAGAAATTGAAATCTCAAAATGCCAAAAGAACGGCGAAAAAAACGTTCACAGAGAAGACGACAACAATTGTCACTTGCACGAAGCAAGGTTATACAAAAAAAAAATGACCCTGAACATGAAATACCTTCACGGAGTGCGTCGATGCGCAAGCTGTCATCCAAAGAACAGGAAGGTTTAGCTAGCGCCTCACTGCAATCTTTAAAGGTCGTTTTCTCAAAATGAGTTTTTTCTCCTACTCTGAGTTCGAAATTTCAACTTCAGTAGCACGTACATACACCAAACCTTCCAGTTATATTCCTATCAATATTATGAAGGCTTTTACAGAAGGGTTTGTTCATATATAATTCATAGCCTGAATTATACAACATTGTATACCTAAAAACATGGCGAAAATGGATATTTTAGGGCTGTTGACAGTATTTTCGGATTTATGGAGTGATAAAAAGAGATATCCAATATCCCTTCTGTAAAAGCCTTAGATACTAATATGACTACAAAATGAAACAATAATTTTGAATCTGGCTATATCCAAAGTTCAGATTTCGATTCCTGAAATGTGTTAAAAAATGTGCATATTTAATGAGATAATGGATAATTTGCATATTTAAACATGCTATTTCAGAAAACTTGTAATACAAAAGACAATTGCCTTATTGTAAGTAATTAACTGGAGAAATTTCTAGCTGATACCTTTAAGTTAAAAAAATTACCCTATTCACCTGGGGTGTCTCGCCTTAAGGAATCGTTGAGCTAGCTAGCTAGCTAGCATACATTGTCACTATCTGCTAACGTTAGCTTTAGCCTTCGTTTTCTAATAGTTTTTTTCATAGGCTATAAACAGAGGTGGTATCAGTATAGATATTTACTAGAGTAAAAGTAGAAGAACTCAGATCTTGTACTTAATAAAAGTAGAAGTACTCAGATCTTGTACATGAGTAAAAGTAGAAGTACTCAGATCTTGTACTTAATAAAAGTAGAAGTACTCAGATCTTGTACTTGAGTAAAAGTAGAAGTACTCAGATCTTGTACATGAGTAAAAGTAGAAGTACTCAGATCTTGTACTTAATAAAAGTATAGTACTCAGATATTGTACTTTAGTAGAAGTACTCAGATCTTGTACTTAATACAAGTAGAAGTACTCAGATCTTGTACATGAGTAAAAGTATAGTACTCAGATCTTGTACTTGAGTAGAAGTAGAAGTACTCAGATCTTGTACTTGAGTAAAAGTAGAAGTACTCAGATCTTGTACCTGAGTAAAAGTAGAAGTACTCAGATCTTGTACTTGAGTAAAAGTAGAAGTACCAGAGTGTAGGAATACTCTGTTACAGTAAAAGTCCTGCATTCAAAATGTTCCTCAAGTAAAAGTAGAAAAGTATTCTCATCAAAATATAGTGAAAGTAGCGACAGTAAAAGTAGTCGTTGTGCAGATTGGTCCATTTCAGAATAATATATATGATATGTTTTATAATGATTGATCATGAAAGTGTTCTCAAAGCTGGTAAAGGTGCAGCTAGTTTGAATGACTTTGTATACTGCAGGGTAGCTTGCGGATGTACCTCTGAACTGTAGAGGAGAAGAAGAACAAAGTAGAAAAACATTGAAATACTTAAATATAGTACAAGTATCTCAAAATTGTACCCACGTATAGTACTTGTTGAGTTTATGAACTTAGTTACTTTACACCACTGGCTATACAGATAGAAAGACTAAGCCTTGCACAGAGGCATGAAAATACATTTTCAAAATGCTCAACAGTGCTGCCAAAATGATAAACTGACTGCTACACAATTAAAATAAATGCGTTTATATATTTCTATTAGATGTGATTCTTTGGCATTTCTGTAATTACCTGCTACTTTAGTTGTTCTGACTGCTAACATCCTGTTATTCCTCATTTTAAAGCCGATATTCCGTGGGGTCGGGGGGCTCGGATCCTTGTCACCTTTTTCATACCTGATGAGTTTGCATCCCTGACTACAGTTGCTTCAGCGTGTAGAAGCTAGTAAGCCTACTATTTGATTTGCTTTACATAGGCACAACATATTTCATATGCAGACCTTATTTTCCTGTTCCATGTTCAAATAAACCATTTTCAGTGGTCATTTGTTTTTGGTCATGGAAAATTAGGTAAAGGTCATTGAGAAGTCATGGAAAATCATTGGTGAAAAAGTGTATGAACCCTGTACTATATAATCTACATTTACTTTTCTCTCGCTTAATTTGAGGTTTTGCCATAGCCAATATAATGCTCATTGTTACAATATTGTGTATTGTTTAAGTATTACTATTGTTAATTAAGGAATTGCAATAATGACTGAAAAAGTGATGACCTTGCAATTTTTCGTGTTTTTATTTCAAGTTTGGAACAGTCAATTAAGATGTATGTGTCTTTGTTATTAGACTCATGGAGAAACCCTCGATGTGATCCTGAAAGGAATGCAGGTTGGACTGTTGATTGGACATGAAGGCCCTCTGCTTGACTCATTTCCTCTGGAAGTCTTCAATGTGGCTGTGGTGGTAGAAGAGAAGATCATCCTATCCGAGATGTGCCCACAGGCTTCACCATGTTAATGGGGGCAATCGACTGCCTCAACCTCGAGTACCCCCGCAACATGAAATAATATTTTGAGTTCCTTCAAAAGGTCATCATGACCATCAAACCAGACCATTGCTCCACAAGAATCCATGGACTCAGAAATAAACTGCTGAGATATCACCTCTAAACAAATGACTATGTCATAGCTCCTGGAAGAAGGGAGTTTCTGTTTTGGACTGTTAGTCTACATATTGTTCTTGTTTTCAGCAGTGTAGTTTGTAAAGTGCATGTCAGATATGAACGCAGCTGCTGAGATTGTTAACAAATGAATGCACATTTCAAGCCCTTATTGAAAGGAACCTGTTTTTGGGGTCTCCTACATTGTTCAACTAACATTGTTCATCTATTGTTCACCCAACAAACATAGTTTGTGTATCCAGCAATATAGTTTGTACAATGCCACAGTTTGGCACTCTACGCAGCTCGGGTATGGTCAGCAGGCCAAAAAAAAGAAGACAAAGAGGTGGTAAACCCTTATGTTTTCCTGAACTAAATGTTTGAAAATAATCTTTTTAGTCATGAAAGTTTATTGTATGGTTCATTCTCATTTTGCCATTTCCATTCCTTAATCATTACCAGACATTGGAACAAAGACCCGTTTGTGTTACAAACCCACATGTGCCAAACCCCTCACCCACAGGAAGACAAAGGACCTCTTGACCTGTGTCCTCCTCACATTACAGGCAGGAGCATATGCGACTTAACGAGACACAAAGAGATCTCCTTAAAATATTCTCTGACAGACACCAATTTGTTTCCTATTGCCTAAACCTCCAGGGCTGTACACAGTTTAATACTGTCAACTTCGAATTTTGGGAAAAACGAAAACGTCTTTTAAAACTACAATTCCCAGTAGAGACGTGCCATAGAGAACATGTTGCGAAACACAATAGCCAGCATGTGTAGTTTTCGGGGGGCGTCCGAGTCCAGTTTTGAATAGTTTGCCGTGGTTTCGTTCCATTTCAAAGAGCTTGAAGCTCGGCATAACCTTGGCGCACTGCCACTCCAACATCCAATCCCAGAGCTTGAAGATGAATCACAGGGTTTGTCGCAAAGCGGACAGGCGTCGTCACAACAATAGCTGGGGATTGTGGGTAGTGTAGTCTCTTTGGCGCTCCACATTTCAGAGAAAACAAGTTGTTTCTCAGAATTGAAGAGGAAAAACACAAAAGCATTGTACACAATTTAAACCTATCAATGTCGTTAAATTAACAAAGATAATATGGTGTTTGAGTAGTGCAGATATCACTGTCAAATCAATCGACAGTAAGGAGAATACTTACTTCCGGGTGTACAATTCTCCGTTATCCAATGGGAATGGACGCTCACATTGCCTTTTAAGAGCTGCCGACATAAATGGATGCGGTGCTTCCATGAGCGTCAAATACCGCCGCCGATGGGAATACATTGCAATCAGTTGAAAGCTCTTTGCGTCCGTTTATGAAGCTGAAGGAGCCTCGGCGCGTCACAACTGGACGCCACGGGACCCTGACCAAGCGTCGCTCCTGGACGCTTAGGGAGTGAGAGTGTGTTGACTACCACAACCCCCAACCTCCAGGCTAGACTCTCTAATATACCTGCTGCAGAGGAATTTGAGTTGGATGCCCACAAGTCTTATATTTTGAGGATTACCTGACAGGGACACCACAGTATGTGAGAATGCAGAGCTGTGTGTCAGCATGTGTGTTACCTCCCTTCCTGTACACAGTCTACAAAACTAAAGGAAGTGGATATTAATCAGACCACAAGATGATTCTCAAAAGTCGGTTTATTTAAACACATGTAGTCAGACCAAGAGTCTTTACGGACACGGCTTATAATGTAAGGATTTATGTAACTACAGTTTATCAAAGAAATATAAAACTTTAAATCAAATTATAATAAGAATACAAAAGCATAATAAATATGGTTATCAAATCAAATCAAGTTTTATTTATAAAGCACATTTAAAGTGCTGTACATGTAATAAAAGCACACTACAATAACATATGAAAGAAAAGACAAGAAATGTACAACATTAATATAAAGACTAAACACAGGAAAATGTCAGGTATCATGCTCAGCTCTGACTAGAAGGCCAGAGAGAAGAAGTGTGTCTTCAGTGAGGATTTAAAAACCCCTAGGGTCTGGGCCGACCTCACATGGAGGGGCATGTTAGGGAATAATTCTCCTGGACTCCTAGATATCTAACCTTTTTGCCCTTTGACGTTTATGACCAACCCTGACGTCTGTTATCTCCTTTAAGGAATGGAAGGCTCCAGCTATATGTTGTTATTCCCAGTTTATGACCGGGCAACTCTCGGTCACAAATGGTCGATGATTGTGAGAACGCTGGAACATTTCCTTCTCTGTGTTTGTGGACTCCAAGGTGTAATCTTCGAGGCCATGAGGGTCAGACAAGTGATTAGTGTTCCCAGATGTTTAGGCTATCTTCAGTGTTCCCAGATGTTTACGTTATCTCCCCCAATATGTTGATTACTCTCTGTAAACCATTTAAAAGGTCTAGCAGGAGAGAGGCGCTGCAGAATTGACGTGGCAACCCTTCCGTGCAGTCAGAACCACTGGCTGTGCGAGTTGTGATGTGAATCCTCCGGCCGATACTCCTAAATAAACCATCAGTGTTTGACATCAAAGCTCCAACTCTCCTCGTGTCTCTCTGAGTCCTGACTCTCCATTGCTACAGAAGTTTCCCTTGCAGGGCAGACTGTTCCAGAGCCTAGGGCCAGCTGCTGCGAATGCTCAGTCCCCTCGGGTTTTGAGCCTGGTATTGGGCACTATCAGCAGCAGCTGGTCAGCAGACCTAAAAGCTCTTGCTGGGGTGTGGCGATGGAGGAGTTTGGCTATATAGGCCGGAGCCAGCCCATTTAGGGCTTTGAAAACTAATAAAAGGAGTTTAAAATCATTTCGGAACCGAATTGGAAGCCAGTGTAGTGAGGCCCGAATTGGGGTGATGTGGTCACGCTTTTTGTGGCCAGTGAGAAGACGCGCAGCTGCGTTCTGGACTAGCTGCAGGTGTCTAATTGAGGCCTGGTCCATACCCACATACAGAGCGTTGCAGTAGTCCAGTCTCGAGGTAACAAAGGCGTTAATAACCCTTTCTAGGTCGTTAAAAGATTTAAAAAAACGACTTGGTCTTGGCAAATAGTCTTATTTTTTTTTAAAAAGCAGGTTTTGACTACGGAGCTGACCTGCTTGTCGGATTTAAAAGCGCTATCGAAGGTCACTCCAAGGTTCATAACAGAGGGGAGGACGTTTTTGTTGAGAGAGCCCAGAATATCAACCGGAGAGGCTGACAATGTGATGTATCAAATCAGCATACAAAACATTAATAATGGAATGTGGAGACAAGAATTACGAAACCTCCACAAATCAATATCAGCTGAATAAAAAGTTCCTAGACAAACAAACAAACAGATACGAGCAGATGGTCTGCATTTGCAATTGTGAAGATGATGCATAGATTTAAAAGCAACTTAAATTAACTTATTGATTTTACCTTTTTCTTCTCACTCATGATTTGTAAATATTGTAACTAATAAAAATACATTAGTGAAAGTAAAAACATTAATGAAAAAGAAAAATGCCATTTGCACCCAGTATTTAAAGATGTAAAAGTTACAAATTCTATCGATAAAATGCAAATATCTATAGGGCCTTGCATAACATTTAAAACAAGAATAAAAAGAAAAACAATCTCTGTACCAACATGTAAATATGTGTTGGGAAAATACTGAATGTACTCTTCCAATATCAGAGTAGCACATGATAACAAGGCCCAACTGTAGCTGTGTACATGAAAGGATGTATGATTACAGAGAAGAGCGTCAGGACACACTGTTGTAGGCATATGATAGCTATGTGATTAACATGATGATTCAGTCTCAATGGAGATAGACATATGACAAGCATGATCATTTCTGACGTGGGTCTTAGCTAATCTAAACTAAACATTGAATACTGCTTTGAACCTGTATTCCTGCATCTTGTGACTGTGTAACACCCTCTCTTAAGCATGTGAAGGACACTTATGGGAACTAGTTGTACCAAATGCTCTGTATGTGATGATGACTTCCATAAACTTGACAGGATAATAAATACATGTATTCTGATATTGAAGCTCAAGCCGGTGACGAATGATATTTTTATAACAATATGTAATTATTCAGTTCTTCCTTAATTTTGTAAAACATTTTTTATGAAGCGAAAGTTTTTGCATTGTGTCATTGGTGATAAAGGGGACTCACATTATGCCAAGCTCCACATCCAAATGAAACAAAATTAAAATGGAAGAACCCAAAGCAAACAGATGAAATACAAATTCAGAAGACCAAGTAGTGTTACACTTCCTGTTATCCAAAATGATATACATTGTCAGGGAATAATTTTCCCTGCATGTCCTCCTTCGCCCTCTGACGCAGATGCCCAACCTTGGGCAACCACTATCTCCCTTAAGGAGGGGCTGCCCTAGCATTTTGTTGTTGTTACCAGTTTATGACCGGGCAACTCTCGGTCAGAGATAGTTATTGTTGTGGGACACCTGGAACACATCCTTCTCGGGGTGTAGATGACCGCGAGCCATAAGCGACAACAAATGTGATTCAGTTTCACCAGCTGTTTAGTCTATTGAAGAATGTTGATTACCCTCAGCGAACTATAATTAAAACCTCCTACCAGAGAGGAGAACCCTCAGAATTGATTTGGCATCTCAATCGTGTGATCAGATCGTGGCCCATGACATGTCTTGTGAATTCTCCGGCCGAAGCTCCAAATAAACTGTCAGCGTTTACCATCAAAGCTCCAGCTCTCCTCGTGTCTCTCTTGAGTCCTGTATCCAATTGCTTCAGAAGTTTCCCCCACAAACATCAGTTTAGACTAAGTTCCACATTTTTACCAAACTTTTGTATTAAGTTAGGAACATTCTATTTGTTTCATATATAATAACAATTGGTGTAATGAGAAAAAGGTCACAAAAACGTGTTTCTTAATAAGTGTTGCTACAATGAAGTGCCCCTTACTGTGCTATATGAGCCTTAAGCTTATTGTGAGCATCCATATATTTGGCAAGTTGCTGTGAAACACAGAAAGTGCTTTAATAAACATCCTGTAAGGCCCCAAACTGAATAGTAAGCAAAGTTGCTCATCGGGGGACATAAGGTCAACAAAGACTGGCAATGTTGTCAGGAAGCCGGCAGATTGAGGATTATAAATTGACGTGAAAAAATACCACATTTGTTAAATCTGTTAGTTGGATACTTATGACAAAGTGAAACAAAATGTAAAGAATAAATAGATGACTGTCTTTGCTGCAAATGTTCAGTTACTTTGTCATTTCTATTTGGTATCTCTTTGAAATAAATGAGTTTTTGTTGAAAAATGTTCCTTTCTTTGAACCTATACGATGCCTGAGTCACCAACGTACCACAGCAGGACAAAGGCTAGAGAGAGGAGCACTGTGCCTAGTAGGTCTCCAAGGGCTGTGAGGTAGGGTATTGAGTAACTGTCGGGGTCTTTACCCTGACGCCACAGGAAGTGGACCATACAGTCTGCTATGCAAAGCAGGCAGAAGACCTGAGAGATGGACAAAAGTGGTGTTGTGAAACAGTGATTAAGTGTGCAGAGGAAAAATTACGACATGTGTTACTTGTGACTCACCTGAATCAGGGAAGCAGACAAGAAGGCAACAGTGAAGAGAGCACTAGGCAAAGTGTGGCCTCCTTTTAAAAGGTGGATAGCGTGTAAGAAGACGATCTGACCGGGGATAACCAGAAGAAGAAGAACCTGAGCACATCGATGGTTTGCTCCTGCCATGACAAAGATAAACATCAGAGAGTGTGTAAGTGTGTGCTCCCTTCACTGTCAACCTTTAAGGTGCGTGTATGTTATTTAAATAAATAAAAAATCGATCTTTACCTGAACCAAAGAAAGTGCGGCAAGGGCTAAAACAGCCTTTACGGTCTTCAGGTACCTCTTTATGTGAGTAATTCAAATGCAGATTAGTGGAAATACGACTGGCCTGAATGGAGACGAGGTTCCCTCCAATACCTGAAAAGAAAGACAATGTAGAGAGCACTCATCTGACTTCACACAGCAACTACAACAAAGGGATCTATTTTACATTATACATTAGTACTTCCTGTAGACTGACTTTGTAAATTGACATAGTTCCCAGCGAGTTCACCTCCAAAATTCTAATTTGCATATTAAGAACATTTCTTGATAGATTCAAGGTAATGGTGTGTTTGGCAGCTGCAAATCTTGATGAAAACACTAATTTCCACAACGCATGCATCAGCAGAAGGAATTTCATAATTCAAATGCAAATAGTCACATTGATCGGGCGTAGAAAAATGTGTCTAGAGGCAGTTCTCCAGAGGGGGGTTGGGGCATCAACATCCGGCGCAGAGAATGAAAATACCAGACAGGGGGAGGGGCAGACCAACAGATCTCACAGAAACAGCTGGATTCAATGCTTTTTTTGAAATCTATTTAACAGATGGAGCTGATCATGGCACTTTTGTATTAAAATAAGTTTGCTCTTACCTTTAGTGCTATTTATCAATCTAGCAATTTAAGTTAAAGTTGCACAGTGTTATACAGGCTCTCCTGAGATCAATAATACTGCTTGTGGCACTTTGAGCCCAACAAGCAGTTTTTACACAATGCACATCTCATATACATATTCTCCACCTTTCCAGGTAATCATTAAATGGCTTATAATGTTGAGTATTGATACTTGGTTAGCCTGTTTCACCGGGACTGGTAAAGGTTAGACCTTGCTATTTTGGTTGGATCCGTGTCTTAAATCAACTCAGCAGTCGCAGACAGGTCAACAAGTGACCTCGGGGAGAAAAGGAAAGAGATCCCTACTTCTCATATACTCGAGTTCAGGCCAATATGCCCTTCCAAAAGAGGGTGACTCACCATTTATGACTGGTGCATAAACTATGATTCCTGCCAAGTTTGGATCGGATACAGCCTTGTCCAGAATAAGTCCTCCAATACTAAAATAAAGACAGACAAAAACATGCATTCCTCCTTATAAAGTTCTACATTTTGACAAACTAACTAATCATTTACTGAATGTATAACTTTGGGAATCCACAACTAAACAAAGATAGTTAACTAGTCTTCAATATGTATGCATGCTTTCTGAAAGGTCAGTAAAGACTAGGGTCAGTACCTGCTGATGACCATAGCTGTTATGATTGGTTCCCAGCCCGTGCGGAGCAGGAGCTGACTGGCTGGATGTTTGGAGGAGATGACCACCCAAAGAGGAATCAGGCATATAAATAACATATCCACCAGGTACAACACGTAGGGATACAGCTCTGTCAAGACAAAAAACTCATTATCTATACCTGTATTTGCAACAAGGATTCAGTTTTTGTTATGTTCATGATCCTTATGGATGAGTTGGTTCCAGGATCATGAGTAGCCTACCATCTGTTGGCCAACAGTCAAATTACATGACCTCTGATCTATGGGTGTCCAATGTACAGTATTATTCCACAATGTTATGGTGTATGTTAAACAGATTTAAATAGACCACCTTGTTGTCCTTGTTGTTTTTACCTATGAGGGAGAAGAACCACTGACTGAAGCAGGCCAGCAAGGCAAGAGTGATGAGATCTCCAAAACTGGCAGCCATCGGTGTGGCCACGTTATCAGGGTTGATACCCATCCGCATGGAGCCAAGGATCACTCCCACCATAATAATACCTACAGACGGATAAAAACAATGTAAAATCGTAGTTTATGAGGTGACATGGGATCGGTACGGAAGGCATTCATTCTGTGGGAAAAATGTTTTGATTTCAACCTGAATGGAACTAAAAGGGCCCTAAACATTTAATTTTAGTATTATTTATTTTCAATGTTAATTGTTAAGAAAATAAAAGTGATGTAGGGGCAGCAGAGGAAATAATGAGTACCTTGTGTGAATGCAGGCCCCAATTTATAGCTAAACATCTGCATATGTGGCACTGAGCTTGTGAAAATTACCATGTTCTACAATTCAAATTGTTGTTTAATAAAAGGATATTGTGTCCCCAAAAGTTGTACAACTTTTCTAGAATTGTTTTACATTTCTTAGATGCGACTCTCCACACTCTCTCTGTTTATTCTCACATTCTTAGCATAATGTCCATCATGAAAAGCAGCTCTTTTCAAGAAAAATAGTCAATTTCCTGAGATGGTGCAGTTTTTTCAAGCCGCTGGACCAAAACACAGGACACAATGGATTTCATAGGTCAGCACCTGTCATTGTATAATGTATGAATCATTGAGCTGAATTGATTGAGGTCAAGGGTGAAGCAGAGGAGATTTGAACAGATGGATTGTGATGGTGTTTCAATGGTACGGCAGATTGTGTTGTTACCTTGCAGCAATGAAGCAAAGAAGGTGGTAGAAACACTGGCAGAACACAGGAGCATTATGTGATGTAGAGGCATCTGTCCTTCTGCCATCCAGCCCAACACAGTCGCCATCAAAGAGGCTAACAGCCCGAGCACTGTGGCCTGAAGCTGTCAAATGAGGGAGCACGTTAGAAATACCCACAACACTTGTTAGATTGCAATAACATGAGGGAAATAATCAAGTAATGATACAAGGACGTTTTTTGACGGACAAAATAGATACAGTTTATCACAAAGCGGCTGTAGCCGAAAGAAAATAAGGTACCTGCTTCAGCGCCAAGTTCCCCATGATCAACATCCACTTTTCTCTGGTGGACTCCATTTTTCCTGCATTCACCTGAAAATATGAGATGTGGCTGATACATTAAAAACTTGATAGACTCGATTTGCTTATGAAGATCATGGGATATAAATAAACGCTTCAGAAGAGCTACTTAATGGATGGATTTGATTTCTTTGTCAACTGGTTTTTCCAAAGTCAAGAATGAATGGATGAATATTGTTTATAATGTTACAATCAGCTAAAACAACAGAATCAACAACAACTGTGAATAACTTCTACTCCAGTAACATCCAACTTAAACATCTAATTATAAATAGAAATACTATAAACAAATACATTGTTAGATTCTTTGTGAACAATGAAAAAGAACGCTTTTGGGCTTTGCTTAATCGACTATATCTATTACGAGTACATATGGCCCGTATTCAACAAAAGCATAAAAACGGATAAAAGACTGAGAAAATAAATATATAATTAAATTGCACAAGCAATTATACATTTCAACAGAAAATCAAACTATACAGGGATTATTTGTTAACATACATTGAGAATAACTTCAATGAAACACGAAGGCCAACCTGTTACTATTCTGTCATTACTTTTCAACATCCCTCCGCTAAGTGGTTCCTACTAAAGATGGACATGTTTAAAAGCTGCTGTTTTTATAAAATGAAACAGCAACCAGAGTAAAAAGTGTCTTTCTTGAGACTATTTTCACCTACAAAGGTTTCCAAACTTAAGGCACTTAAAAGCATCAACGTCACAAGAACGGAATTGAATAAAAACATCCTATTTTTATCCCAATGAATGAAAGTCTTATCCTGTGCAACAGTGTTGTTCATCAATGTGTTTAATTTTTTTCGAAAGTAATGGAGCCATATTACACAGCTGTTAAAAACAAACATTATTTGATCATCATATTCTTTCCCTTCCAAGAAAACATATTTTCAGTTTATGTTTAGGTTGGACTATTGTTATTATCAACTTGTCCTGCGGGACATTGTGCGAGTTGATGTGCTGCTGTGGTCTTCACAGCTCTGTGAGGAGTTTCACACGAGGAGAGAAAATCCATGGTGCAAGAGACAAAAATATAATTCTGAGAAAGAGGTCTAATTTACCCTGTTCTACATATATGTTGTTTACCTCCAACGCTGTTGCTAATTTCTTTACATTTCTTATTTTTTATTGCATTGGTTTTTGGTATTTAATAGTGTATGTAATGTTCTAAATCTCGTTGTTTATTAGTAATTATATATCAAATAAAGAATATAGACACAAAAAAGTCCCTTTTTGTGTACATCATGGTAAAGCATAGGAATGGATTCAATTACAGTGTGTGTGTGTGTGTGTGTGTGTGTGTGTGTGTGTGTGTGTGTGTGTGTGTGTGTGTGTGTGTGTGTGTGTGTGTGTGTGTGTGTGTGTGTGTGTGTGTGTGTGTGTGTGTGTGTGTGTGTTAAAATTCACACTTACAGCAGTGGAGAGTCTCGAGGCTAAAGTCATTTCCAGGTTACCCTTCATGCCTAACACTGCAGGGACCAGGATAAAAAGTTCTGTGATTTCCTGGAACACGTCCCAGCTCTGCCATGAAAACAAACGCAATATGGATGAACCAATAACAACACCACAAACACACAATAAATCATCTTCATTTTCACCTAGGATAATAAAAGACGTAAAAATTAAATTAAAATGTTCTGGCAAAATTAGAATGTGTTCTTTATACAATCTCTACAATTTAGCTTCCACATTTTGTAAAGCCAAGCAATTATGACCTCTTTTAACTGTAAATCACATCTCCTTTACTTTGTTTACCCACCTGCACCACTTCAAGCAGCATCCCAGCACAGATAGTCCCGAGCCCGGCCAGCAGAAAAGGCACCAGGATCTGAAGCAGCATGGAGCGGAGGGACTCAGCAGGTGGAACGGAGTCACCCGTATCCTTTGCACTCGTGGATCTACTGAGCGTTGATCTACCGTAGAGTTGACTCGGGAGCAGAAAGTCTGTCTCAGTGTACTCTGGATCATGATGGATACTTGGGCTGATTGTTGAAATACTCCCATTAGAGATAAAACGTTGTGGACTTCCAGAGTGTTGAGATGCAGATGGGTAGGATCCGTACTGTGGGATGGTGCCTATGCCCACAGAGCCGTTTGGGGACAGTTTGTCATTGTGTGACTCAGGGACAACCATGGTGTAAAGCTGGTAGGATGCTTGCTACTCCTGAGGCTTCTGCAAACTGAGAAACAGTGGCACCAACACTGGTCAGAGCGGTCCTAAAAGGATAAGAGAAACACCAAAAGTAAGAAGAAATAAAACAGCAAGAAAAAACTGGCTCAAAAGCTGTATAAGTTGATTCAGAAGCTCAGCATTTAGTTATAAAGTTGTGTACCACACATTTAATTTCCATGAAAAATCAAGTGTGCAACTTTGGCATGTGGAAAGCTTGGCTGTGTCACTGTGTCAGGGTCATCTGATGGCACAGATTGCTGCATTATCATTCTTCATGCCTGTTCTCATCGGCAACACTGAGGCAGCATTGTTTGGGAGGACAAAGCTCTAGATTTGGAATTCCTAAGAGATGACCAGGTACTAAGCAACTGAGGTTATCGAATTGAGAGCGAGAAAATATCCAAAATATGTAACTGTCAATCATTTTCCTATCAACAAACCTGCTTCAACTGTTTATCACAATGCATCAACGTTACCCTGAACAAAACGTTTTATCCTAAAAACATTACAACCTTTTTAGATAAATCTTATTAAAAATGACTGCTAAAGAAGTAAAGAAACCAACATTATGATTGAGAAACATCATTGTGTCATGTTATATATTCATGGTCAACTTGACCATCAACAATGGCTAGAAAAGGTAACAAGAACCTAACTATTATGAACCAAGACCATATTTTCATCCTTTGAGGCTAAGATATAATGCGCCGGTGAAAGATGGCCGCATTGTCTTTTGGCTCCTCTCCAACTTTGCCCTTTTTCGTATTTTGTTTGTGTTTATTTACTTTTTGCCGTTTGCTTTTAACATGGTTCACTATATGTTTCTGTTTATCTGTGTTATTGTGTTGCACTGTTGGAGAAGCCTGTGACCTAAGATTTTCATCGGCATAACTACACTGTAGCTATGTTCGTATGACAAAATAAAGAACCTTGAACCTTAAGCAGCCTAAGTTATCTGAAAGGAATATTGTGCTCATAAATCTGCAGATTCACGAGGGAATCTCAATGAATGGTGCATCAAACAAACTGTATGAAAGGATTTCTACAGTCAAGCTAATCATCTTCCAGATCACAATCAAAGGTTTAAGTACAAAATAAGTAGCCTACTAGGAATAAAAAAAGTTTCAATTTGTATACCAAATCAATTTTTAATGCTGAGTTTATTTTGGTGTGTATGTGGTCCTTTAGCATATCTGCTAATCACACATACTTCTACAATCAATGTGTCAATATGTGTTTTTATATATTTCAATTCGATAGTATGAACAAAATGTAGAAAATAGTTAGATAAATAAACGAATAAATGAAACAAAAAAGGGCCTTACCCTTATTTTTGAACCATACGAGGAGAAGAGTTCTCTCACTGCACTGCTAACCGTGACTCTTCCTTGTCGACTCTGTCATCCACTAAATAGTAGCTGAGTCTTCAGTGTGACTTTAGCCCAACTCCCCCTTCTCAATCACACATACACACACTGCATATCTCTCTGTAACCCCCATCTAACATTTTCAGTAGGCATATTCAAATACGTTGACAGTGACAGGCAGCAGGATACACACATATTTAACAGTTATTTGTTAGGAGCTGTCCAATATTGGCCTGCTGTGACCATGTAATTGTTATGTTGTTTTATCACATGGAGTGTTTATTTGACCCTTGACATACAGGGTCTATCTATCTATCTATCTATATATCTATCTATCTATCTATCTATCTATCTATCTATCTATCTATCTATCTATCTATCTTTCTGTCTATTTGTCTGTCTGTACGTCTGTCTGTCTGTCGAGTGACATGTCTGCTGGACTCCATTTCCCATGAGCACTAGCAACCATTCACAAAATCATGAGACCCATCATGGGACCGTGTAGCAACACTCTTTAACAGCAGTGTTTTGGGTAACCGAGTTTTGCATTATGGCAGTAGAAACCATCGCCACTGAATGGGAATTTGACCGTTTTGACGACGGTTCACAAAGTAAGTAAAGTCCTGTATAAATAGCAACGTGCTAAACTTAACTAGCCTCCAGTGCTAGCTTACGCTGCTAGCTATACGCTTAGCCACTGGGCTCCGTCTATTTGCTGGCACGGAACAACTCCTACTGTCAATTGCAAACAAATGCTCGTAAAATGGAAACCTTCTGAAATTATTTCACTATATTTGTTATACTTGAACGCGTAGTCTGCTGGTTGCAGTTGATATGTAGAAGTAAATGTGTACAATTAAGTAAAAGCAAAGTTATTTAACGTTATTCACGGCTATCAGTCACATAGCTAACAGCTGATCAGTCTGACAGCCTAATGACACTTGGGTAGTTTTGACAGTGGCTCATAGTAAACACTGCAAAAATAGTGGACACTAACTTCCTCCTAGAAAACAAAATGGACAATGGTAGGGTTTTATTTATTTGTGTGTAAGGTGTCCTGCGGTTATTATGCAGTGCCCCCCACAGATAGGAAATTGTTTTGGATAGGATTGTGCATCTATTTCTCGAATGAGACTTTTACGTTCACATTTGAGCAAGCATTAATGGACATTTACCCTAATCTAGCTGTAACAACATTGGTGTTTAAATCACAGTGAATAGCCTGCTGCACTTGTGTACTTGATCAAACCCTCCACCCTACAGAAATACACACAGAGGTTCAACTCAAGAACTACAGCAAGTTTCTGGAGGACTACACCTCCCAGCTGAGGGGTATTGAGGAAGCTCTGGATGACTCCATAGGAGATGTGTGGGATTTCACTCTGGACCCCATCGCCCTGAAGGTAAAACATCAAACACTAGTACTTGTACATCAACCTGAAAACACTGACATTGTGCTTTCTCAATTCACACACATCTTACTTCCCTATATGTTCTACTCTCTTTTAGCTTCTCCCGTACGAGCAATCATCTTTATTGGAGTTAATTAAAACAGACAACAAGGTAAATAGAAACACACATAATCTTTAGTTTTCTAGACACTTATCTACACAATTGTACTTGTTTAGATATGGCTAATATTGCTTCCATTGTGTGCAGGTTCTGAACAAAGTCATCACAGTATATGCTGCTCTCTGTAGTGAAGTAAAGAAGCTCAAGTATGAGGTAACCCTGCTCAGAACACTTCACTCTGTGCTATTGTGGAATTAGTTTAGTTTGTGTCTGTCTGCTATTGGTTGAAGGTCCCATTATGTAAACAATGAACGCTTATGTCTTTTGATTTCAAAGCAGACCCTACATTCATATTGTGAAAGTAACAAGTTTTACACATCTCATATTAAGAAACAGTTTTTGAAATGAGAAGTTTTGATCTCACAACTATACAACACATGGGTAAAAAGTGGCAATGAAGATGGTGTGTGCACAGATACACTGACACTCAATTAGAGCAGACTGGAACGTTGTTGCAACTTAAAATCTGTTTATTTCTAAAGGCAATATTGAGGCTGTTGAGTGAACCGACAGCATTTCAAAAAAGTTACAAGAGAGCAAGAATAAACAGTTACAGGTTGTAAAACACCTTTTGGGCCGGGGGATTTACGCAAGAGGGTGACCTGATGGCACCAGGTCAATCTGTTTTGTTCCCCCTTCTCCTCCTGCAGTGTCATAAAACACTTCAACCTAAACACCTCAGGATACCATTTGTTAAAAGTAACATTTCAAAGTTAATGATTACTTTATTAAAACAGTAATACCACAATCTCCATATCAGAATACAGCTACATTCAGACAGAAAGTATGAGAAACCTAATTTAAATGTAATTAGTTTCTTGAACATTAACGCGTAATGTAAACATGTGATTGGAGAAACCCAAAACGTCTTTACTTGAAAATGAGTACTATACCTATTTTTAAAGTCTATCATAAATAAAGAATCATAGCATTGTTTGCATCCATGTTCACTATCTTGCGTATTACTGCATATCTTGGCGTGTGAAGGCTACTTGCTGATTAGTGGAATAGTGTGACACCAATGGCAGGATTGTGTATCACATCACTGCTTGTGTATGTCATAAACAAAACAGTGACCCAGTCATAGAGGTCTAAATACATCTTTTCAAACTGTTGTTGAAATCCCTTGTCTGTGCTGTGAGATACAAATTCTGATTCTGTGGCCTTCATTTATTTCCCCCTGCAGGCAGAAACCAAGTTCTACAATGGCTTATTGTACTATGGAGAGGGAGGTAATGTCAGCAATTAATATCTACTTTTACACTAGCTGTAATCTAAGTGTTTCTCAGTCATTGTTGATTAAATGATTATAAAACGTATACATTATGTTGTGTTACAGTGTCTGATACCAGCGTTGTTGAAGGAGAGTCCCAGATACAGATGGGCAGATTTATCTCATTCCTTCAGGTAGATAATGGATCATTTATGTCGTCACTTGTATTTGATTGAAATCCAGAAACACTGATAGTTGTTTGCTTTGTCCATTGGTAGGAACTTTCCTGTTTTGTGACAAGATGTTATGAAGTGGTGGTCAACATTGTTCATCAGCTGGCTGCCCTCTACAACAGCAACAAGTAAGATCCTTCAACTGTAGCAAGTATTCACAGTCAACATGCTGTTCTTGTTGAAATGGCTCGAGTACCCACGTCGTCAAAAGAGCCTTTGTGCACTTCACATGCAGCAGAGAAACAAACAACAAACAGAATGCGTTGTTGTGCTTATTGCATCTTTGGCTCTGTTACAATGTCAAACAAATGATACAAAGCATGTCTCTCATATTTCAGGGGTGCAACAAAAGTCATTGAGTCATCAGGTGTCCATTTTCAGGTGGGTTTAAGATTTTTGAAACAAACTCTCCATCTCTGTATCTCAATCTCTAAATATTTGTAGCATGTCTGTTTGATGTTCCCTCTGCAGACGGTGTACGAACACCTCGGGGAGTTATTAGTGGTTCTGCTCACACTCGATGAGATCATGGAGAATCACGGCACACTAAAAGATCACTGGAAGATGTATAAAAGGTAAACACACACAGTTATGGCAACCAATAAGAAAGGCCCTGAAATTCCCAATATTCCATTTCAAAATTTGAATGTATCTGGATGACCACTAAGGACAGCTCTCAGTGGCTTTAGTTAAGTTGTTGTTTTCAATCTCACTTAAATATACTTGCATTGATTTGATCTAAGACACATTAACATTTATGATACCTGGTCTTTAAACCAGAAATGAGTGTATGTGTATGATAAACGTTTACATACTTGTGTTTAATGTATGATTTAGGATGAAGCCCTCTGTAATTACATCCTCCTGTTGGTTGTAGGTTGTTGAAATCTGTGCACCATAACCCTGGGAAATTTTCCATTCCTGAAGAGAAACTGAAACCATTCGAGAAGCTGCTGCTCAAGCTCGAGGGACAGATGCTGGATGGCATGATACTGCAGGTGACTCCACTGTTTCAGGCCTTGATTATGATGTAGAATTCATTGTCTTAGTTTGAGGACTTTGCTGAAAAGTTGGTGGTTCCAAGTTTGTGCTCATATGCAAATTCCATTGTGAGCATAGATCATTTTAAGTCTAATATTGTGTTGAGGTCCTCTGAGGGGTGTTGAAAACATGGTTTTTGCTACTGTCTGACAGGCCTGTGTGGAGCAGAGATTCGACGATCCGGGGGAAGGAGTATCTGTTGCCAAAAACAGTGCCTTTGCAGAGGAGTTTGCCCTCAACATCCGCACCATATTCACCAATATTGAGTCCAAAATTGGTCAGTTTCTCTTCTCAGGATGAACTGGTTTGTGCTTTCCTGCAGCTTCCAGTGTTTTATGTCTGTGTGCCTTTGTTGTTTTCAGGGGAACCTTCAGAGATTGACCAGAGGGATAAGTATGCAGGTGTCTGTGGCCTCTTTGTGCTTCACTTTCACATCTTCAGGAGTGTCGACAAAAAGTTCTACAAGGCGCTGCTGGATGTTTGTAAAAAGGTAGTTATGGGTTCTTGCCTTTGTTCTCTATCTGACTGCCTCATCTTCTTCTGTTTATTTATTTTAAAAATATCTCATTAATGTGTGTGTGTGTTTCTCTTCCTCTAGGTTCCAGCTGTCACTCTTACTGCTAACATCATCTGGTTTCCCGACACTTTCCTCATCGCTAAAGTCCCAGCTGCAGCTAAGCTGATGGATAAGAAGAGTCTACAGGCCATCAGAGCGCAGAGAGACGCCTACCTGCAGCAAAGAGCTGTGACACTAACAAAGTTAGTTGCAACAACTAAAAAGTGTTTCTTTTTTGTTTTTTTCAATTTTTTCTATTTGTAGAATCTGATTGTTACTGTTGTCTCTTCTCTTCAGGGATGTTCAGTCCTACTACGTGTTTGTAACTTCCTGGATGATGAAGATGGAGTCCATCATATCCAAGGAGCATAAAAGTGACAAGTTGGCAGAAGACCTGAACAGCAGGTGCAATGTGTTTGTACAGGTAAGAGCTGACAGTATTAACAAGGCTCAGCTGGACCACAGAGGGTATTCATGGCATTCACATTTTACACTTTGAAATTCTGCTGCAAATGCTCAGAATATACATGTATTCTCCTCAAAGACCAACCAAATACCTGTTTCTAAGTTTCAGTGATATAAGTACTTGTCTGTAATATGATTTTATTATGTAAAAAGTCAAACAACACTTTTTTTGTACTACTTAACTAACAGTTCCCTCTGCGCTTCCTGTTCTTCACAGGGCATTCTGTATGCATACAGCATCGGCACCATCATCAAAACCACCATGAACATGTACATGTCGATGCAGCGGCCCATGACCAAGACTTCTGTCAAAGCTCTGTGTCGACTGGTGGAGTTGCTCAAGGTGAGTGTGTTCCTGTTTTCCCACCAGTGCCTTGTCAGTTTGATTGAAACTAATAAGCTCATGTGATGTGTGGCTCCTCTCAGGCTGTGGAGCACACGTTTCACAGGCGCTCCATGGTTGTAGCAGACTCTGTTTCTCACATCACTCAGCAGCTGCAGTCGCAGGCCCTCAACTCCATCGGCAACGCCAAGGTAATGACAAGCACACTCAATTATTTACTTGTTATTGACAGGAGGAGTTTTTGCAGTTGTGACGTGAGTGGAATGTTTATATTTTTCTAACTAGAGGACTAACTTTGTGTATTTATTCCCTGAAGAAAAGGGTGATCTCAGATAAGAAGTACAGTGAGCAGCGGCTGGATGTGCTGTCCTCTCTGGTGATGGCAGAAAATGCTCTGAGTGGACCCAGCACGAAGGAGCGGCGCCTCGTGGTGTCTCTGGCACTGTGTGTCGGCACGCAGCTGGTACGTTGGGATAAATTGGTGGTTAATTGGATACAAAACGTTCCTTTGCTTAATATCGAAAAACATCTGCTTTCTTTTAGAAAACGTTCAAAGATGAGGAGCTGCTTCCACTGCAGCTCGTGTTGAAGAAGCTGGATCTGATCAGCGAGCTGAGTGAGAGGTGGGCTTTTTCTTCTTTCAAAAATGAGTTGAACAACATTTCAAGAGCTGGACAATTGTTTAACCCTCCAGGCAGAAAGACAACTTTCAAAGTTTAGATGCTGCTGCTTTGTGTGACAGCTTTACAACATCTCATTTCATAGTCAGCAATTTGGTGTTTTGTGATGTCTCGTAAGAAATGAGCTAAACCACCTCGTAGTTTTGAGAAAAGGCTCAAGGCAAGCTCTTTATAAAACCAAATCATGAAGATGCTGACACCTCAAAGTACCCATTAATCGCTTTGGCAGCTGACTGTCATCGATTATCTAGTGAAACAGTCTTGCAGTCATCTGATACTTGGTGGATGCTAATTTTGGACTTGTCAGCCAATTGATATTTTCTTTGACCTGCTTTAGGCGTACTTAGGGACTGTTTTTGTTTCTTCCTCAGGGTGAAGCTGCAGTGTGACTGTAGTTTCCTTTACTGGCACCGAGCTGTGTTCCCTATCTACCTCGATGATGTGTACGACAACGCCGTGGACGCAGCACGAATACACGTAAGCAGACAGACAAGAGCGAGACTTCTAATCATGTCTGCAAGATCCCAAAATATCCTTTTTCAATTATGGGGAAACCTAACTATCTCCTTGAGTTTTGAAAGTTGGATTTACTGGTTTAGCAGATACAAAGACCATTAATGATCTACAAAGGTATATCAACTGTTATCTCTATGTTTATGCTTTTAAATGTTAGTTTCTGTGTTTGATTGGTTGCTCTGTTTTTCTGCCTTCCTGGATGCTGTCTTTGATTGGCCGGAGCAGTACATGTTCAGCGCTCTGAGGGACAGTGTGCCCTCCATGTTGCACGCCAAACACATGGAATCATGTGACCAGCTCCTGGAGAGCTACGACAAGGAGATCATGGACGTGTTCAACGAGGTGAGAGGTCGAAATAGAGGAACCAGATGAAATGTGTATGGTAGAGGCAGGAAGAGGAAATACACAGTATGGTGTAGAAGTGTACACACCACCAGCATTGCAGTAGAGCAGTGCTTCTCAAAGTGTGGTCCGCGGCCACTGGTGGTCCGTGAGCGCCCCCTAGTGGTCCGTGAGTATATTGGTAACATTTCACATTTGAAATAAATAAATAAATTAGAGTTTTCCGCACTCTCGCGGGAATATCTCCGCAATGGAGCGAGCTTACATTTAACTTTCAATTGCATGATATAGCCCAGCGCAACACCTTCATCACACATGTTGCCACTTGTTCGTACCATTTTCAGGCGATTTGTAATCTGTTCTAGAAATACTATGTGATTTTGGATATTTGTGGAGTTAGGTGGTCGGCGAGTGTTTTTTTATTGGTCAAGTGGTCCTTGGTATGAAAAAGTTTGAGAAACACTGCAGTAGAGTCATTAACCTTCATTTGTACATCTTGTTGTTGTCGTGGATCCGATGTAACACTCACAACATTAAAGAATAAGACAAAGAGGAATCGATAAAACAAAGACACAGAGATGGTTGAAGTTAATTATTATATTGCTGTACAGCTCTATGATGAGACGCATTACCTTGCTCCAAAGCAGTGAATCGTGTAATGCCCTCACAGAGCAAGAGAATCGTACACGTTATATACACTTGAAACAGCATGCGTGACAGACATGTTCTAGCCTTATACAGTCATATATGTTACATCCTCTGTCTCCTCAGAGTTTACATGATCCTAGATTTCATGACGTTATTAAGCAGTTACCACACATGTTAATGTCTACAACTGCTGGTGAAGACATAGATGGGCCTCTTTTAAGTAAACTAAATGAATAACTCACTAGCATGGTTTAAAACACATGATCATATACAGTAATATAGATTATTTCAACATTGTCATTGCAGCACCTGCTGGACAAGCTGTGTAAGGAGATAGAGAAGGACCTGCGTCTCTCTGTCCACACACACCTGAAGCTGGACGACAGGAACCCTTTCAAAGTCGGCATGAAGGACATGGCACACTTCTTCTCCATCAAACCTATCCGATTCTTCAACCGCTTCATCCTCATCAAAGGTGAAGAGAAACAGTTTCCATACATGTACCCTCATATCATATTTCAGTCCTGTTCTCTTTGGCATTTCCTAAGAGCTTCTACTGCACTTATTTGAATGAGTTTTTTCATTTAATGTCAAATTCAGATGCATTCAATGTTTTATTATTATTATTATTGAATGTTGGCTGAGGTGGGCAGCTTGATAGTGCTGTTTCTGTTTCAGTGCAGCAACGTCAGTTTTACAAAAGCACTTGTTTTTTAGTTGGATGAAAGAGTATCTTTAGAAAACTGTTCTTTAAAATGTGTAATTATTTTTTGTTTATGGTGCCATTTGTGTTCATTTCAATTTGTTAAAGAAGGGTATGTTTGCATTTAGGCAGTATACTGACAGCAGCAGACATAACTTAGTTAACTGTTTCATAAGCAATATCATAATCGCAATATTCAACACTGTTATCCACATTTTGTAGCCATACTTAAAAATATATATATAATTCAGCACAAATACACTTGAATCTGTTCAAGAAAATGAACTGTATGTCACGTCTGAAGTTGACACCTGCTATAAGATAATGCTAATTGAGAAAGTGACTTAATCTTATTTGAACGTCTGTACAGCCTATGTGACCCACTACCTGGATAAAACCTTCTACAACCTAACCACTGTGGCTCTGCACGACTGGGCCACCTACAGTGAGATGAGAAACCTCGCCACGCAGCGCTATGGACTCACGATGACGGAGGCCTACCTGCCCAGCCAGACTCTGGAGCAGGTCGGTGTGGCTGCAGCCTGAACATCATGACACGTGGACTTTTTTTCCAAAGTATTAACCGATCCCCTGTGTTTTCTATTAGGGTTTGGACGTTCTGGAAATCATGAGGAACATTCACGTTTTTGTGTCACGCTACCTCTATAACCTCAACAACCAGGTATGGATTTATAGAATATAATACGTTTATTATACGGTTATATGCCGCATTACAGAAGCACGTTGCCCATAAACTACATGTCCCACAATGCATCTCACTTTGTGACATGGCACTGAAGAGGCTGGCAATTATTTACCCTAGACTTCTGCTTTCAGACTAGTTAATTCTGAAGTTATTACCCTATCCCAGGGGCAGGGGCGGACTGGGGGGAAAAAGTGGCCTGGGAATTAATTGACAGACAGGCCCACTTAATGCGCGGCATGTATCGGCCGGCCGGCGACGAAAGTATGTTAATTAACAAAAAACCTATGCATTTAATGTTATTTTGGACAATTATTCATATAGTAATCACATTACCTGAGCCCTTGAGTTGCCTAGAGCAAAATAGTTACAGCATATATTTAGTGATTTTAATGTTAACAGATCATTGATGCAATAACATTTGGACCCAATTTGCCTGACTTGACACATGGAATAAAACTGGGGCGTAGGAAGCATCCTCAATGTGGGTGAGACAATTTAACAGGGGGTGTGGGCAGGTGGTGGATCTCACCTCCTCTAGGGGGGTCCGGGGGCATGCTCCCCCGGGAAGTTTTTTTTTAAATGTTGAAGTTAAATGCATCAATCTGGTGCACTTTGAGAGCAAAATTAGGGACTAAATCTATGGCATTGGCAGTCAGTAGGGGCTTGGACTGTGAGCCGTAGGGTCGCCGGTTCAAGTCCCCGACCAGACCTACATTTGGAGTGTGGACTTCTACTTGGAGAGGTCCCAGTTCACCTCCTGCCCTGCCGTGGTGCCCTTGAGCAAGGCACCGGACACCCCCTTCCCCCCTCACTCCCATTGCTCCCCGGGCGCTGTACAATAGCTGCCCACTGCTCCTAGTACTAGGCTCCTGTACTAGGATGGGTTAAAAGCAGAGAACACATTTCACTGTGTGTGTGCTCTGCATGTGTGACCATTAAAGAGGGTTTCATCCCTCCCAATTCTTCTTCTTCTTCTTCAACACCCATATAAAACAGAACTGTAAACAGATTTACTTTTTCTTTCAACATTTATTTGAACAGCAAGTGGAGGCAAAAGTGACTGCACCAAAAACAATAAACCTGCTAGCTAACTAGCCTAAACTCAGTAACAGAATGAGGGCAACACGTTCTTCTCCACAGCCGCGCCACCTCTGAGTCAGACGTCACTTCCCCCTTTTCTATCCTACGGATACAGCCGTACAGCCACTCCCCCTGAACCCCGTTTCCCTGCCAACCCCCACCCTCCCCCTCCCCTATGCAAGCCCCTCCCTCTGAACCCAGGGCTCGCTACAATACTGTATACTGTATACACAAACTATACAAAAATGCCTTTACGCTTTGGAGCTTGTTTATCCATCTGTAAGCAACTGCCAGCTAGGTCTCTCAGTCACTCACTCCTGATCGTTCACTGGGCAGTGACAGCTGCTACGGGCCTGATGTGTGAAATTGAATCTGATAAATAGAACAAAGGTAGCCTATCAAAACGGGCTGTGGCTGGGCTGGGCCGGAACACTTACAAATGTGGGCCGGTAGGATTTAGGCAAAACACACAGCAACGGCCCACCGGGGAAACTCCCGGTATTCCCAATGGCCAGTCCGCCCCTGCCCAGGGGTCTGCAACCTTTTTGACCAAAAGAGCCATTTTGCCCCATTTTCCACACATTTTTTTTGTCTGGAGTCGCAAAACATATTTGATAGCTTGATAGCTTATAAAGTTGTATATATTGTTACATCATAGGCAAAAACTACAGTTTTTTTGCATTTATTATTTATTACATTATAGAAAACTGTTTACCTCTAATAAGAAACAAAGAATTCTTATAAGGAGAATAATAAAAAAATACACAGGCCTACTTTAAAATAAATTAAACACAGCACTTGGGGAGTCCTCTGCATATTTGAAGAAAATGAATATTACATTACATTACATTTAGCTGACGCTTTTATCCAAAGCGACTTACAATAAGTGCGTTCGACCAACAAAATACAACTTGAAGAAAACAGAATCATAAAGTACATCAGGCTTCATAGAGCAAAAACATTTCAAGTGCTACTCAACTGGCTTTAGATAAGCCAGTCCTTTATTAGTATAAAAGTGCTTCGTTAATAGTTCTATCGCTCGAAGTGGAGTCGAAAGAGATGAGTTTTCAGTTTGCGCCGGAAGATGTGCAAGCTATCTGCCGTCCTGATGTCAATGGATATAATTAAAATAGGGCCCACTTTGAAATAAATAAAACCTATAGCTTCACCCTAAAAATAGTTAACTGATTGAATTATGACTGAAGATCGTCAGCTGTCTTCCTCTTCTGTGTTTTCCCTCCAATAAGAGAGGCTGCAGCACCTTTGACAACTTCTCTCCACATATCAAATATACCGGTAAGCCAGCATCGTTTTCTGTGAAAGCATATAACTCTGTCCACGCAGAATTAAACCCTCTGTGTTCCTCCGATACTTTTCTTTTCTTTGATTTATCCATAGTTTGCTCATCGAGCCGGGGGTCAGGTTATTCACCTGCAAGAAAAGGCGCTGGCGCGGGACCGTAGCAGGATGTGACGCATATTTTAGTTGACCGAATTACTAATTAGTTTTGTTTTGTATTTATGTGTCACAGTATCACCTCAAAATACAAGATACGAAACATTTTCAACCGTTCAACAAAATATAAATAGTCCTACAAATATTTGTATTTTATTTCCTTATTTTTGTCTAAGCTCAAGGGAGCCAGAGCAGAGGGCTTAAAGAGCCGCATGCGGCTCGGGAGCCGCAGGTTGCCGACCCTTGACCTATCTGATAATAATCCAAAGCAGAGGCAATAATGTAATATCATACATTTTTTTAATATATATATATGATATAATTATATACGTATATTTATATAGTCTTAAAATTACAACCGGCCCTTTGAGTGCAACCATAATGCTAATGTGGCCCGCGATGAAATTGACTTTGACACCCCTGGTTTACAGTGTTTTCATCCCAACAGATCTTCATAGAGAAAGCCAGTAACAACAAGCACTTGAACACCATCAACATCCGTCACATCGCTAACTCCATCCGGACCCATGGCACAGGCATCATGAACACCACGGTGAGTTAAGAGGGAAGGCAGGAGTGTGTGTCTTAGTCCGTCTGTGTGTCCCTCAGATCATCACCTGTTGCCTCTCTTCTACCATCAGGTCAACTTCACCTACCAGTTCCTGCGGAAGAAGTTCTACATCTTCAGTCAGTTTATGTACGACGAGCACATCAAGTCCAGACTCATCAAGGACATCCGTTTCTTCAGAGAAACGAAGGACCAGTCGGATCAGAAGGTGAGGAAGGAGCTCAGCGCCTCTTCACCACATCAGTCACTCAAACAAAGCACAATGGACAGATGGTGAATTTTGCACGGTGGAACTCTCAGAAAATGTTGTGCTTTTGTTTGGTCGGATGGTTGTAAAGCCCCAGCCGGAAGTCCAGAGGTTCAGATGAAATGAAGCTGCCGAATGAGCTTGTTAAGTTTTCATATAAACAGACACGGACTTTCGGAAAAAGCCAGCCTCAGGGACAGGGGCCTTTCTAGATTGTCTGTTCTTGGAAGCAATTGGCCCTCTAATATATATAGAAATGTTATTCATTGGGATAAACCCCTTGAGATGCACCATCTCGTTTTCAAGGGGGTCCCGACAATAGCAACAACTTACAGACATACATAAACAAAAAGACAAAATGCAAAACATGACACACAAGACAAACCACATACAGTCTGTTAAGTGAAACAGGGCTCTAATCCTCTTCAAGTTTTAAAAAGTGGTTTCTTTATCAATAGAGAACAATAACGTTGCTCCCTTCCACCAGCTCTTGTTTCATCTATAGTTTTTCATTGCAGTATCCATTTGAGCGAGCGGAGAAGTTTAACCGTGGGATCAGGAAGCTGGGCATCACTCCGGACGGGCATAGCTACCTGGACCAGTTCAGACAGCTCATCAGCCAGATTGGTGAGAAATACATTTTGATCTGTCCTTGGTAGATAATCTTAGATAATCAAATGCAGGTACAGATAAATGTAAACCAACACCAATTTACTTATACTCTGTTTTTCTTTAGGTAACGCTATGGGCTATGTGCGAATGATCCGCTCTGGAGGCCTCCACTGTTGCAGCAGTGCTATCAGGTAAAAAAAGAGCTGTCTCGAGTGCTGCTTCTACATATTTGTGCTCTCTGGCAAAGTTAATATGAAGGTCCATGGTTAACTATGTTTCGGAAAGTCTCTGAAATAAATGTGATTAACTCTATACATTAATGTTTACATAAATACTAGGTCAATCTGATTTAAACTCATGTACGGTGAAGGGTTTTCCGTCATATCTCACTAGCATGTTTGGTGTCTCCCCAGGTTTGTCCCTGACCTGGAGGATATAGTGAACTTTGAGGAGCTGGTGAAGGAGGAGGGGCTGTCAGAGGAGACCCAGAAAGCTGCTAGGTACGACATTTGAAAACCTGCGCTTAAATGCACATTATAATTAAAATGTCATTCGTCTAGCATTACCCTATTTCTATTTTATGAAGATAATGAGAATCAAAAATGTTTGGGCTGTTTTAAGGTCCAGTGTCAGCTCCAATGGGCGTTCAATTGTGTAATTCATTTTTTGGTTAAATATTTCTGTCAAGCACACATTTGGCTGTGCTTTAGATGTCTCCCCCAGTAAAAAAAAATGGTCGAGATATTTTCAGTGCATTTCCACTCCTCTGCCTGCAGAGGGCGCCACAGCTATAACAACAATTTAAAGGTATGCCTCACACACAAGGGGTAGGCAGTAGGCACAGGTAAATATTGTTTCTTCTTCTTCTTCTTCTTCTTCTTCTTCTTCTTCTTCTTCTTCTACTTCTTCTACTTCTTCTACTTCTTCTACTTCTTCTACTTCTTCTTCTACTTCTACTACTACTACTACTACTACTACTAGTGTCCTAGATTCAGTTTTGGGAGATCTGACCAGCAACTCTGCCGAGGGGACGGAGTACTTCAAGATGCTGGTGGCGGTGTTTGCACCTGAGTTTCGCAGCGCCAAGAATATGCACCTGAGGAACTTCTACATGATCGTGCCGCCTCTGGTCAGTGACAAGACTTTCTAATATGTTTGCAGCCTTTATTTAGCGTTCCTCCTCCTCTTGTCTTAATTCAAGTTTAGTTATTGATAACTGATATAGCCATTTTTAAAAACAAGCGGAACTTCCGTCAGAATTTATTTTAATTTAAATCTATCCACATTAGGTCATTTGGACAATCTTGCAGTGGAAGCAATGTTACCGATTTGTGGCTAATCGCTAATGTTGCTTTTTGTGATAATGTGGTTGATTGTGAACATGACTCTTTGCTAATTTGGCTAATTGCTAATATGACTCTTTCCTAATATGGCTTAATGGTAATGAAGCTCTTTGCTACGACATGCCACGCAACTTTTGTTGAATACTCTATTCAGTGATTTGACTATGCTGCACTTTTAGTAATTGAAACAACTCCCTCCCATAGACGGTGAATTTTGTGGAGCACTCCATCAGCTGCAAAGAGAAACTCAACAAGAAGAACAAAACTGGAGCTGCTTTCACAGACGATGGCTTTGCTATGGGTGAGTGGGCTTAAGGGATGAGTGTGTGCTATGCAACATGTCTTGTGCTGCGTTGTGGCTGCTCACTTCCTCTGTATTTCCTCTCTTTAATCACTTTATCTCTCGCTCTCAGGCGTGGCGTACATCCTGAAGCTGCTGGACCAGTACCTGGAGTTTGACTCTCTGCACTGGTTCCAGGCGGTCAGAGATAAGTACAAGAAAGAGATGAACGCTGTGGTGAAGGAGCAGAGCGTCCAGTCTGCCGGCCAGGACGAGAAGCTGCTGCAGACTATGAACCTCACTCAGAAGAGGCTGGACGTCTACCTTCAGGTACAGCCCCTGTGTCATGTCAACCAAGAGACACAACAACCCCATCTAACTCAGGTTTCAAACAGGAAGTATAATGTTGCCATGGACTCAGGTTTTTTGCCTACATTTTTTACAAATTGGATTAGATGTTGGCAGTTTGTAGTGTATCCATGGATGTACAGATTGCTGTCACAAGGTGGCTTTGATGCTGAAGAAAACTTAAAAACGTAATGATTCTCAGGCAGCTTCCGACAATTTCAGGAGGGTATTTTCTATGATTTGAAGCTGATTCATTATTCATAAAAGACAAAGTAGATAATTATATCCTCTGGAAGAGTCAGTCAAACTCAATTTAAAAAGGTTGAATTGTGTCTGAATTCATATCTTACTAAGTTGTGTTAACTGACAAAAAGTATATTCATTTTTCAAAACAAGCGGAACTTCCATCAGGATTTATTATAATTTAAATCAATCCACATGATGTCATTTGGACAATCTTGCAGTGGAAGCAATGTTACCGATTTGTGGCTAATCGCTAATGTTGCTTTATGCTAATGTATTTAATTACATGACTCTTTGCTAATTTGGCTAATTGCTATTATGACTCTTTCCTAATATGGCTTACTGGTAATGAAGCTCTTTGCTGCATGTATATCCTCTGGAAGAGTCAGTTTACATTTAAAAAGGTTAAATTATGTCTGAATGTATATCTTACTAAGTTATGGCTCAGAGTAGGAATACTAACTTTGATGCAATTTACAGGTACGGGTTGTAAAGTACCTTAATTACGTTCAAGAGCTACATGTCACACACTGGTGCTGCTCCAGCTGCTGACCATTGTCCATAAAACAAATCAGCAGGGAATACGACAATCACTAACTTCCTACTTGTTTAGAACACCTGTCCCTTTAACCTCACTCAGTACATTTGCTTACATCTTACCGTGCTGCCAATGGATCTGGCCCTTCCTACATCCAGGACATGGTTAAACCGTACACCGCAGCGCGTGCACTACGCTCTACATCAACCAAACGACTCGCTGCACCCTCGCTGCGAAGGGGACCCAAGTTCCCATCAGCAAAAACACGTGGGTTTGCTGTCCTGGCTCCAAGATGGTGGAATGAGCTCCCCATTGACATCAGGACGGCAGATAGCTTGCACATCTTCCGGCGCAAACTGAAAACTCATCTCTTTCGACTCCACTTCGAGCGTTAGAACTATTAACGAAGCACTTTTATACTAATAAAGGGCTGGCTTATCTAAAGCCAGTTGAGTAGCACTTGAAATGTTTGGCTCTATGAAACCTGATGTACTTATATGATTCTGTTTTCTTCAAGGTTGTGTCTTCCTGGTCGAATGCACTTATTGTCGCTTTGGATAAAAGCGTCAGCTAAATGCAATGGAATGTAATGTAATGTCTATACCTGACAACCTCCGGTGTAGAACCATGGTTCCCTCTCACCTCTTCGTCTTCCTGTCCCTTCAGGAGTTCGAGTTGCTCCACTTCTCGTTGAGCAGCGCCCGGATCTTCTTCAGAGCGGACAAGACCGCCGCCGAGGAGATTCAGGAGAGGAAAGATAAAGGTTAGGTGCTGTAGAGATGATTAATGGAGTCTTTTAATAATGCAATGACTCACTTGTCATTCTTTTAACAGAAGTAGCTTCCAAAGCAGGAGCTCTTTCAGATGGATCGACCCCCGCTGACCCTGCATCAAAGTGACCCCCCCTTAACAGCAGACTCATAACCTGAGTACTGTGACATGGCTAGAGGAGGAAGTGGGAAGAGAAGATCTACAGTAGCGGACTCCACTGAAATATGTGTGTAGTTCAGGGACAAACAGACAATTGAAAGACATTGGTAACGTCCCATGATAAAACAATCATCTTCATTCGAGAATGTGCTCCTGCAGGAAGTGTGATTTTATTTCCATTGTACAGAAACATCAATGTAAAATCCCAACAGCTTTGAAATGTCTTCTTGAATTTGTAGCATTTACGCAAACGACTGCAATTTGAAAAAACGGCGGTGCAAGGTAAAAGTAAAGGCTTTCTTTTGCCCACCTTTTGATACATCCAGTCAGGACTAACTGGATTATTTTTCTACAGTAGAAGCCTCACCTGTATGTGTGTCCTCTGCTGATCAGAGACGAAATCAATCAATGGCATCTGTTTTGATTTCAAAGCTTTGCTACAACTCTTTGTGTCCAATGTACTGAATGTGATTGAATGTCCATGGCTTTTAATGGCAGCTATGTTCTTGATGCCTCTGTAGATTATAGCAGTGACGAGGACTCTTCAGAATGTTTTCAATGTATAATCTTCTCACGTTTGGGTGCCATGTTTGTCTACTGCTAGTTTTTGTTTTGTCCATTTTATACATTGTCTGAACTATAGTGTGTATGTGCCTTTCTAAACTGTGGATACTTGTTTTGATAATTAGTTTTAAAATAATGATCTTAATGCACAAGATTCTTGATCTGTGAGTGTAGCATAGTTACAAGTTGCATTACTTCTCTGCAGCACTGGAAGTTTATCATTTCATTTCCCAATTTTGTATCTATCATTTGGTGCATGGGAAAATGAGGCCACAATTTAGTTAAGGGCATTCCATGAATTGACTTGCTTGAAGAGAAAATGTCTTTCTTAGTCTTTGAAGACTAAATAAAACTTGCACTTTCAACCCAATTGAATGTCTCTCAATTAGTTTGCGATGAAAGAGTTAAGATGTGTAAAAGCAGATAACATGCTCAACTAATGTTTCCCAATGTAAACGTTTACCCTGTGTAGTATATAAAACGTAACGACAATTTTTACGAATGACCTAAGAGAGCAAAAACACACGCACACGCAGCATTTAATGAAAGCCTTTTCTGCTTTAATACAAAGAAAAGAAGCTTTGACTTCAGAAAATACAAGATTGGTCTGGGTTATTTTTTCTCCTCAATTACTAATTTTTCCGTTTCATATGAAATGCTGCCGTTCACTGCTGTTCAGCATCTCGGATTGAAATACCTCCCTTATGATGCGCTGAACTCCAAACTTAAGGGATGATCTCCATGTTTACATTTTCATGTTTGTTTTTTGGGTGAGAATTAGGCCTTTCCTTAAATGACATGTATTATTATTTTGATGTAAGTGCCCGCAGTGCCATGTGACACCCTGTCCAGCAGATCCAGAAATTACCTGTTGCGTCCACATATTGCATCCATTGCTCACCTCATAAAAACGAGGTTAAAGGGAGGGCAACATTTCTTTCAAAATAGATGTCCTATATACATATATATATATACACACACATATATACATATATATATACACACACATATATATATATATATATATACACACACACATACACATATATATATATATACACACACATATATATATAGCAATCATATATACACATTCGTACATATATATACTAAGTTATGTGATGCAAAGAAACAAAAATGTACACATTTCTTACAAAATTGTAACAAAGACTGGAAAGTGTTTTGTTTGCTCCGGAGCAAAGTCGTGTAGCGGTTTAGCCTCTGCGAGGATGTGTCCACATTTGTGAAAACCAAAGCAGTCGCCCAGAGTTGTGTCCATGTTCAACAGAAGTCACAGCGAGAGCCGGAAAGGGAGTATGAGACAGAAATCTGTTGGATGGTGCGAATACAGAGGTTGGAATCAATGGAAGGAAGAAAAATGAAAAGGGTGAGATGAAGAGAGATGCCTTTTGAACGTTGCTTGAAGCCCTGTCCCACAACATGGATAATTATCTGGGAGTGTTCACATAAAAAAATCACAAACAAATTTTGTGTTCTTTTATTACTAAATATAGTGCAACAATAAACATTGCATTTCTTTCACCCTTTCACTTTTGTCTGAGGATGTTAACTTCCTCGCCTTTTTCTGTTCTTAACACTTGGCGAGGCGTAAACCTTGATCTGTCACTGTCTTGTGCCAAAAAGGTCCGTCCTCCTTTTCTAAAAGAAAACAGGCTTCAGATTCAGAGACGTAAACATAACACAGACCCTGCTGGAAACAAGACAAAAAAACAGGAGGAACATAAAGAATAAAAACAGAACAAGTGTTGGTGTTTTGGGCAGCATGTAATTTTGGAAAGGCAGGGCAGTTTTAATGGTGGCGACGACCCCCGCAGTCAAGATAGTCAAATCCTCAAGGAATAAAAACCGAGCTCTGTGAACCACAGCGCCACCTCCTGGACCAACAGTGTTGTGTGCAGGAACCGCTGCAGCCTTTTGGACTGGTCGGGCCTTAGAAGGCCTGCTGGGCTGGGTTGTAGTTGAATGTTGTCGGCACGTGAGGCCTCTCCTCCAGCTTGTCATACTCCAGATGAAATTCCTTAGAAACGCACAAAAAGAGTCAGTAAGAGTTAATGCCATTTATCGCCAGGTGGTGAAAGAGCAAGAGAAAGACAATTTCTTACCTTGGCAACTTTCCTCCAGTTAAGACAATCAAAGAAGTAGTAGGTTCCCCTCTCGTATGCGTTGGTCTTCAGTGTGGGCTCCATGCCCGGCGCCCTCGTTATCCAAACCCGCTCCTCTTTGTGGTACCTCCAGTCCCGGTTAAAGCTGGGGGGGGGGGGGGAGTTATGAACAAGGAATAAGAGGAAAATAGGGAAGAAACGCAGAGTTCCAGAAAGTTTTGATCCCAAAGAGTGACGAGTCGCTGACAGCCTGAAACACAACTTTAAATTGACTTCAAATAGGGCTGGTTAATATGAGAGACTAGATATTGTCTAAGATTTATGATATCCTAAGTGTTGTCTTTCATGAATTGTAGTAAAGTAATGCAATTTTCAGAATGTTCTGTTTTATTATTTGCCTCCCCCCATTAGTTAATATTTCCACATTACTGATGCCTGAATATGTTGTGAAGCACCAATGGTCCAACCAAGAATATGGTCATAATGTGTATATCAAGGTATTTGTCAAAGATGTAGTGGTATATGATTTTCTTCACTTCAAAAGATCTGTCAATAGGGATGGGTACCGAGCCCCGGTAGTAAAGGGGCCCTTGGGCTGAATTATTAAATACCGGGTTCCCGTTAAGCTCAGACGTTATCGGTCTTTTTATCGGTACCCATCAACGTTAGTCCTTAACAGACATTTAAAAAATATGTCATATGTATTATGCTACACAAACATTATATTGCAGTTTTAGAGTCGCCAATTCCGTTTCTAATACCCAAAAACACACACACGGCAGAGATGGAGATCTCCGGAGATGGCGGAGAGAACTAAGCGCTCCAAGGTGTAGTTACATTTTACCTGTCTCCATGTGGATAATGCTCGTTGCCAAAAGTTCAATAAGAGTTTATCATTTAAGGGCGATAACACGAGCAATTTGTCTAAACATTTAGCAAAAGTGCACCACATTCAGATGTTTGACTGTCTGTTAAAGTTTCAGCTACAATGAAACAACTCTGGTGCTGTTTCTTTTGATGTGAAATATTATTTATATATTTTAAATAAAAAGCAATGTTAATTCTGTTTACAGTTCTGTCATGACATTATTTAATATGATTTGTTAAACATATTTTTGTTTCTTTTGATGTGGAATATTATTTATTTTATTTAAATAAAAAGCAATGTTAGTTCTGTTCACAATTTGTTTAGTTAATTTACCTTTTTCAAAAGAACCGATAAGAGTACCCTTAAAGGACCGGATCGATAAGCGGTATCGATAAAAGTAGTAGTACCGTTAAAACCTTAACGCTACCCATCCCTATCTGTCAATAGTTCAAAAATATTAAAACAGACTGCACATGTTCAAAAAGAGTTGTTTGACGTTAAATAAGTAATATTGGTGACATTGGTAAGACAGAAACGAATTGTGTTTCCACCAGAGAAGAAACAACATTATCAAATTTGGACAGGAACTATTTCCAGTATGAACTAAAGAGAAATTATAGACAACGTTTCTGCAGGTGTCACCATTCAAACATTAGTACTCACAGCTCTACTGCTGCCAGGAGCTGCAGCAGGTCTCCTCCATTCATGTAATACAGGTAGAACAACAGGTCCTCGCCATACCGTGCCAGTTTAATTGCTGCCAACTGGAGGCAAGACAGCAGAGAATAAGGAGAGTTAGTTTAGTGGCCACACATACAGGAGCTGAAGACTGAAACTGATCTGAAGCTCATAGTTACCTTGTCTCTTATGTGGATATTGGTTAAGTATTCAGATGGAACGTGGAAGTCTGAAAAGACAACAGGTAAGAGTGACTCATGTCATTTTATTTGAAAAATATAAGGAACATTTACAATTATGCAACGTTAAAACTTCCCTATGAGGGTTTTTTAATAAATGCATCATCTTGGCCTGCCAGTTGTTATATACTAATAAAACATACAGATGCTGTGATAAGCAGTTGAAACAAACCTCGTTTTAAAGTTGAAACGTTGAAATACAGTATATTTTAGTAGATCATAGCCAATGATATATAAAAAATGTGTAGTAATTACAGTGGCAAACCGTGTCTATCACAACTGGACCTTCTGTAGACACACACACCCACACTCCCCGCCACAATTCCGCAACAACTTCATCTTCACCTGTTGCACTTGTCATTTCAACGTTAAAAACAATAAAACGGCATGAATTGCTTCATCTATATCAGGGGTGGCCAACCAGTCAGAGGTTAAGAGCCAATTTTTTTCTATTTTACTGCAAAGAGCCACATCAAACACACAGTCACTGATACCGCTTGTTTCAGTTTTTTGTTTTCTGGAGACAAGATTTCAACCACGTCACTGATGCATCTTTGTGGCATTGGGATATATATTTTTTAAATCCTCTGGAGCAGAGAGAGGAGCTGTGGATTATTGTTATTGATTCATGCATCAGTGTTTCTTAGGGTCAAAAACACTAAACTCACAACTTAAAATGAAAGCGTTTAGTTTATTTAATAAAAGAGCACATGTTCAATGTGAAAAGTGACAGTAGTTATAGATTATTTGCAATTTGGTGCTATGTATATATTTTTAAAAAAATAATAATTATATATATTTTTTAAACACCTTGAATTCCAGGGGGGGCGCGGGGCTCCGTTGGCGGGAAGCAGCGCCCCTCCAAGACAATGGTAGGGGAAACACTGGATAGTGTTTAATCAACGATAGATTTCCCCCCCCCCTCAAAGGTGATTGGTTCACTGCATCACAGGTATTATTGTGATTGGCTCTTGGGCCACATCAAAATTAGACGCGTTGTCATCCTCTCATACTGACTCCTGACACCACACATACACACGTAGGGAGAGCCGGGACGAAAGTAACACGGGACGAAAGTAACGGAGCGATTTTATCCGAGCCCAAACAACTTTGACCGGCCAAATTACGTCAGAATTATCAGCATTCAATACTTAACAGACCTACTAAATATCATGTTTAACTGTCAGGAGTAGCTAGCTAGTGTTGTCACGATAACAACATTTTGTTTTCGATACCAAGTCAAGAATTGCGATTCCGATTCTTTTTCGATACTTTTCTGAAAAAAAAGGGAAACAGTCTTAAATGTAATTATCGTGCTTTATTTCACACCAGAACCATAACCATAACACAAACTTTTAAACAATGAGAACAATAAATAAAACAAAATGACAATAATTCGTATTAAATCAAATTAATACATTTCTTACAGACGGGCCTCGTGGTGTCCGTGGCTTGCCCTCACTGTCAGAGATATAGCTAAAATACTTCCAAATGTCGTTTCTGGCGTCTTTTTTGTCAACAAGCCGAGACGCAGCGGCAGTTGCACTCCCACTTGCAGCCATGCTTCTCGTTTTCTCACATGCTCTGGCAGCTAGCGCGTGCATGAGAGAGGGGAGGGACTTAGAACGTGCTTGAGAGGGGCGGGACTGCAGGCACGGCTGCAGTGCAGGGAATGGAAGCAGAGCGCTGAACACACACGGCTCTTATTAAACGGCGCTTTCTCACCGGAGTACTTTTCCCCGTCATTCTTAAAGTACCGATACTAATGAAACGGAGGAATAGTAACGTTTTTAACGGCAGGGTATCGCGGTACCTTTCAAGTATCGGTACACCGTGCAACACTAGTCAGGAGTCAGTGTCTCTCCCCCAAACTCACACATATACAATTCGATATGAACTGAAGAGCCGCATGAAACTAGGCAAAGAGCCGCATGCGGCTCGAGAGCCGCGGGTTGGCCACCCCTGATCTATATCCTCTGTCTCGAGCCAGTTAACTAGCGGGCCTTCTAGAGCAGTGGTTCTCAACTGGTGGGTCGCGACCCAAAAGTGGGTCGCGGACCCGTTTCGAGTGGGTCGCGGATGTGTGAGTGAAGAAAAAAAAATTGAAAAAAAAAAAAGTGGACTTTTTATTTTTTGGGGGGGAAAAGTCAAACTTTTATTTTGAAGGCCCGATTTTCTAACGCTGTGCATGCAGTCGGCGTTGGACTGGAAGTACCGGAGACCATAAACGGTTTTGAAAACTTCTGTCACATAGTGATCATCTTCTCAATAAAATATCTTTGCTGATGTTTTTTTCGAGTCTTCTGGCCAATCAGAATCAAGATTGTTGCCGGAAGTCCCCACGGAGAATAACTTTGCGGTAGAACTCTTCTTTATACATCCATGGTTACAACTTCAGATATAAATGAACACATAATGAAATATGACCCCCGGTCTGATGACTGACAGGTCACAGAACAATGGGAGCTATCTACCCTTACCCACAATTTAAAGTAAGTCACACAGACCATCTCCTCTTTACTCTTCTCGCAGCAAGATGTCAGAACAAAGTGAAAAACAAACAATGGCATAAAATATTATTAATATGTCGGGTAGTAATAGATTTATTTATTTTCTTCTCAGAGTGTACCAGAATGCATAGTTTATGTTAGTATTTCTAAAAATCTCCTGGGGGACAATCCCCCCAGACCCCCCTGCTGGGGTTGGGTTTTCAGCATGCGTGCCTTTTTATATAGTTCAGCTTTGATTCCATCATCTCATTAAACCTTTTTAAACCTAAAGCATACTTTAGTTCTGTGAAGGGATATAAGGGATATAAGGGATATAAGGGATATATGCACTGTACTTCACTTTTATTAATATTGTATGCTGAAAAGCGTATATATATTACAGCACGATTTTTTGGTTGAATAGATTTGAGTGCTTCAAAATGTTGGGTCGCGATGTATTGACCAAGTAAAAAGTGGGTCCCGAGGCCTGACCAGTTGAGAACCACTGTTCTAGAGTACCCTGGAACCGAGGGAAACTCTGAAAGAATACGCCCATTGGCTTCAAATGAATATATGATTGGTAGATCAAACTGTCAGTCCAAACGTACGCTCTCATTCAGTGCAACGGCCAGGGCATTCGATCAAGGATGTAGAATACCTTGGTTGAAGGATATTCTACCCAGAGACCTGATTGGTTGCTTTCTTTTCTAAAACAAAACCACTGAAATGCGTAGTGCATGGTCCGAGAAGGACAAACAAATCAACGTAACACTGTAATATTACAGATCAACAACAGAGATACGATTCTCATGTATTCATTTTATATAAATTTTATTTATATAATTAAATCGATTTTTTGTTTGTTTTATCTGAGTGTTCCAGGGTATTCTCTGAATACCTTGAAGGCCCTGACGGTTCGCCACTGAGTAATTGTGATATTTGTATACTGCCAAGCCAGGGATGTGTGAGATGATGAGGTGGCTTTATCTTGTTCCTAACAACCTGTCTGGGATCATAAAGATGACTTCAGACAGGCTCTGACTGCCACATCTTAAAGTGCACCAATCATGCTATGTTTAGGCAATAGCATAAGTCTCAGATATATACAAATAAATAAAGCAACATGTCTATGAAGTGTTTTGCTCAAAATACCAAACAGATCACCCATCCTAGCCATGCCTCATACCCCTCTATTTCACTTCCTGTTTCAAAAGTGCTGATTTTGGAAATAAAGCTTTTGAAGTTTGACTTGAGCCGTCCCTTATAGATACTGTCTTTTTACGTTAGTGAGCCGGATCATTTGGCTCGGCTCTCTCAAAGCGCCGGCTGTTTCGGTTCCCAAACGGCTCTTCATGTTACTACAGTTTACCACGGAGCCTCAGTTTCGCCGCTGCGAGGCTCTGGTGCTCGCAGCTCACGCGCGTGCTCCACTAAACCGGTCTTTAGCAGAAATGTTTGTCGGTAAATGAGATGGATCAGATTTTTTCATCTTGGTGTTTTCTCTCTTGTGTGAGATCCACACGTTCACTCCACGGTGTTGTTTACCTTCTGTGATGCGCGAGCTGATGACATCACGTCATCATCATCATCACTTCACGTCAAGACGAGTTAACTTTTTTATTTCTCAACTTTGTGTGGAAAAATGCGGGGATTATGCGGCCTTTTGATAAATATGCGGCCTTTTAAAAAATCTGCGCCATTTTGCTGATTATGCGGTAAATTCTGCGATCGCAGAATCGCGTTTTTCTGGAGGGTCTAAATAATACAGATGCCCGCTCGACTTCATCCACCACATAATCGATTCAGGACGCATTGTACAGAGCAACGGCCTACGCGACGAGCTCGCAGAGACAGAGAGATATTACAGGTGCCATTCAGGTGCCATTACATTTCACATCGCTAAAGATATGTGCCCAGTTAGCACTGTTAGCAACCAGGGCTTTAAGAAACTTGTCAACACGTTGGACAAGCGTTACCCCCTGATCCCACTGGAAGCGTCTGCGCCGCGCTGCGACCTCCTCCTGCGTCATAACCCACCAGGCGCGTTTCAAAACGTTGCGGAAGCGGAGCGTCGTGTGTGCAGCCTCGCAGTTGTTGGATGAACATTCCACTTCCTGCCTGCGCCGCACTGCGTCAAAAATAGGATTCATCCTATATTTTAGAAATTCCTTGCGGCGAGGAGCTTCTGGGACGCTTCGAGCCGCGGCGCAGCGGGTCTGGTGGAATAGCACCCATTGACTAGAGTGGCCGCGATCGCTAAAAACGCCGCAGCCGCGGCGCAACGCAGCGCAGACGCTCCTGGTGGGATTAGGGGGTTAACCGCAGAGCGTCTGCGGGGCTCCTGGTGGGATTAGGGGGTTACCCCCTAATCCCACCAGGAGCGTCTGCGGCGTTTTTAGCGATCGCGGCCACTCTAGTCAATGGGTGCTATTCCACCAGACCCGCTGCGCCGCGGCTCGAAGCGTCCCAGAAGCTCCTCGCCGCAAGGAATTTCTAAAATATAGGATGAATCCTATTTTTGACGCGGCGCAGCGCGGCGCAGGCAGGAAGTGGAATGTTCATCCAACAACTGCGAGGCTGCACACACGACGCTCCGCTTCCGCAACGTTTTGAAACGCGCCTGGTGGGTTAGGATGCAGGAGGAGGTCGCAGCGCGGCGCAGACGCAGCGCAGACGCTTCCGGTGGGATCAGGGGGTTACGCGATGCCGTCTCGGTATTATTTCAGCAGGTCTGCGCTGCCTGCACTATATGACAAATGCCGTGGGGAAGTTGAGAGAGATGTGGCTTCAGCGGACTACTTTGCCACCACAACGGACCTATGGTCTAGCCCAGGGGTGCTCAACCAGACGATCGCGATCGAGGAGATTCCCAGTTGATCGCGAGATGTGTCTAAAAATAGAACAACAATATTCTGTTTTATCGTTAATGTCCTGTAACATAATCTTCCTGTGCCAGAATAATGCACTTGAACGCATCAAAGCTTTGTGATTGGCCGGCGTCACCCCATGTGTCGGGGCGTGGCTGGTGGGCAGTGGGCAGTGCACTATTTCGCTGACGTTGTCCGTGTCAACAGGAGTGACAGTCCGCACACACACAAAACCGCAATTATGGCAGAAGCAAAAAAGCCCAAAATATATAATTTTCACTCCGAGTGGGAGGATAATTATTTTTGTATCTATTCCAATTCAAAGTTCATCTGTCTCATCTGCAATGCGAGCGTGGCTTTACCGAAGAAGGGTAATTTAGGAGCGGCATTTCAAAACAGTGCACAAACGCTCCCAAAAGGTGAGGGACCTGAAAGGACAGCTAAATGCACAGCAGTCCATTTTCACCAGGCCCAACAACAAGAGCAAGGCTGCTACCATAGCATTTTATCGTGTCAGTCAAGTTCTTGCGAAACACATGAAGTCTTTCAAAGACGGCGAAGTTGTGAAAGAAGCATTCCTGGAGGCTGCCGACGCGCTTTTTGGGGACAGTAAAAATAACAGTAGCATTTCAACAGGTTTTTGATATAATAAAAACTCAAGTTAGATACGTTATTAATCAGCTGTAAGTTTTAGTTTGTTTGAACTTATTCATTATAATTATTGTACAAAATTGTATAAGAATGCTAAAATTAAGATCTGTTCTGTTTAAATTGATTATAGTCTATTATCAATTCAGGTTAAGAAACTAGTGTTGCTTGCATCCTATTTTAAAAAAGGCATTTATTTTTATACTCTAAAAAAAAGGGTTTGATTCTATTAATTTTGTCTTTTTTATTGCACTTTGGCAGCAGATTCCTGTGCAGCTTCAGATCTGAGTTGTCTTATTAGTAAGCCTAATTTCTACTTTTGTAGCAACACTATTTTTATATAATGGCAAAGAAAGGGTTCAGTCTTTTCTTTTTTTCCTGTGTCATATGTGGCAGCACTGCCACAAGTTCCTCTTCAGAGAGTGTCTTCAGTACAGATGGCAATATTGTCACCTGCCTGCGCTCATCTCTGAAACCAGACCATGTAAACAGGTTGGTGTTTCAAAAAATCTTTAAGAGATGACATAAGCAGCCCTACCAGCATTTGCCATGGTGGCCAAAACGTTTTTATTTGGTCTTAAATTATAGTTCAACATTTATTTCCTGTTACTTCTGGACCATGACGGTTGGCCAGCCTTCAATGTTTAACTGAGTGGAATATGTTGAATATGTTTTACCAAAATGTTGGCTATATGTTAAGGAGTTTTCAGTAGGTTGTGACAACAACATATTTGATTTCATTTATTTTTGGTCTAATTTATTTGTATTTATCATATTAATAATATATGTTTAGTATGGTTTTGGAAGTGCGCTCCAACATATTTGTTGATCTTGTTTATTGGTAAAATATTATTTGTTTTAAAGTTCAATGAATAATCGCCAAAATAATTGTGATATCAATTATTGACCCAAATAATCGTGATTATGATTTTTGCCATAATCGCACAGCCCTATAGTCTATGATGTGGCAGAGGTAAAGTGTCTGCTGTGACGAAACGCCATATCATGGATTATCAAGGATTATTTCTGAAACAGTATGGAGCTCAAAGGCTTTGGTTGCGGTCGAATAGTCCAAAAATCAGCTCCTAACGTCTAACCCTTTCTCATTTCATCAAATCCCCCTCCTCGACTCCTCGGTCCTCCGGTAGTGACCCGGAAATGAATTTCAGCGCGCCATGTTGAAGGACATCTAATTTCTCTAAATGCACTTCGAGGATCGAGCGTCGAGGAGGCTCTCTGGAGGAGCTCCAACCGAGGAGACACTGATGGGTCCTCCACGGCTCCTTCGTGGCTGCATTTCCGGGAACGGTGGAGGCGTTACGCACGGCCGGACTTATCTCAGCCAATGACAGCTCTGCATACATCCCCTGGATATTATTTTATTAACTGCTCTCATCGCGACGCGATGTTTACAGTGAGAACAGGTGTGAGGTCCGTGCAGAAAGCAGAGCAGTGTGTATAATATATATCACTCAGTATAACAGGCCTACTCTCTTTAATTGCTTTAGTTTAGTAGATATCTACAAACAAAGAGTCGATATTTTTCTAAAACCATTTAGTGCTTCACATCATAAAATACACAACGGCTGTAGCCTGATTATGCTTTAGGAGCTGTAGGTGTGTGTGTGTGTGGTACAGTGTGTGTGTGTTGTACAGCGTGTACGTAGATGCAGCGGACAGACAGTTCTCAGTTGGCTTGATGTCCTCTGCTTACTTTTAATACTTGTAAATACAACTTTTGGCCCGTAATTTATTTTCCTCATTGTAGCGACCAGAGAGGGGGGGGGGATATATCCAGTCTCTGATAGTGTTACGTTATTATGAGAGTGCTCCGTTTGATTCTGAAATTGTATATATTTATACATACATATATATATATATATATATATACATACATATATATATATATACATATATATATATATACATATATATATATACATACATATATATACATATATATATATATATACATATATATATATATACATACATATATACATACATATATATATATATACATATATATACATATACATATATATACATATATATATATATATACATATATATATATACATACATATATATATATATATATACATACATGTGTATATATATATATATATATACACATGTGTGTGTGTGATGGACACACAGGGTGCGTGTGACGCGTCTAGTGCAGTAGCGTAGTAGAATAGAGATGTTTGTAGATAGTGCATGTTGCATGCCGCTTTCTGCTTGCTACTCTCTGCTTACAGCTGCCACCGCCAGCTAGCCCCCCTCGGGGGGTGAAAAGAGGAGCCGAGTGTGTAAGTCTCCTCCTGCTGGTACACAGCCTCTCCACCACCAAGACTCCTGCAGTGCCTCCCCGTGGCCACACATGGTAACCCAGGCTAAACTGGAGGGGATCTCGGAGCAGCAGGGGGCCCCAGAGACGCGGCGTATAGGCCCACCGTCGTGTGGACATGCCCTGACTTCCGTCAACCCCTGCCCCAACTATGGGTAAATAGCCCCGCTGCCTTGTGGGTAAGCCTATTTAGGCAAAGGCTAAGGGAACACAACCTGACAGAAAAGCAATGCACTGGCGGTGCGCTATAGGCGGGCCTTAAAAAACCAAGGACCCGGCAGCCTCCTGCAGCCAGGATGGGGGACTGGTCGTCATGGGTTACCCACGCCACCGGGTGAAGATAGTGCTACTGGGAAGTGCGCATCCCCTATGGCACTTAAAAACTTCCTTGCGCAGGTATCCACCTCTGACCATGGTGAAATACCTGGACCTTACAGCTTGTTGAAGTCTGGCGGCGATGGGGTTCTGGCGACGGGAGCAGGTACGAATGAACTGGAAGCTCTTAGCTAAGAACCCTGCACGGCAGCAGCAGAAGGTATAGGTCGCTAACAGCTCGGACTGAGTGGAAGCTGTTTTCGGCAGACCCCTGTGCGCTGAGCAGCCCTATTTAGGGGCCACACTGTTCACCCCAATTGGGGAAGGGCCTAGAAAAGGTGGCCTAAAAATTGCCCACTCAACCTCGCCTGGATAGGATACCGCACCTATCGGGCCATTCCATTACCGCGGTCAAAATACAAATAAAAATTACGGACGGAAATCACGGAAATCATGCAACTTAAGACTGGCAACATTGAATGTAAGGACTCTCCTGGACTCGTATGGCAGCTCTGACAGACCTCATAGGAGAACAGCATTGGTTGCTGCTGAGCTGAGTCGCTACAACATCGACATTGCTGCTCTGAGTGAGACCAGAATCCTGGATGAAGGCTCTCTAACAGAGGAAGGGATGGGCTACACGTTCTTCTGGAAAGGTTACCCGTCGGGAGGACAACATCTGCATGGTGTAGGACTAGCCATCAAAAACACTCTACTACCAAGACTCGCTGAAACACCTGTTGGCATTAGTGAGAGACTAATGACCCTCCGTATCCCCCTGGTTAAGAACCGCTTCGCCACACTTCTCAGTGCATATGCACCGACCCTGCCATCCGAGAGTGAGGCCAAGGACTCTTTCTACCAGTCACTGGACGAGGCTCTTCGCCGGATCCCCAAGAATGACAAGATTTTCTTGCTTGGTGATTTTAATGCCAGAGTGGGACAAAACAGCAGCATATGGAGTGGAGTGCTTGGCAGGCATGGAGTTGGCCAGGTTAATGCAAATGGGTTGAGATTACTCACTCTCTGCTCTGAGCATAACCTGACCATAACCAACACTATCTTCCAGCAGAAGGCTAAATACAAGACTTCGTGGATGCACCCTCGTTCCAAACACTGGCACCTGATAGACTATGTCATTGTGAGGCGAAGTGACATCAGAGACGTTCACATCACCCGTGCCATGAGAGGTGCAGAATGCTGGACAGATCACCGTCTGATCATGGCCAAGGTCCACATGCAAGTGCGCCCCCCACTGCGGCTACAACGACCCAGAAGGAGGCGACTAGATTGCACCCGCCTGGAAAACCCTGATGCAAGGAATGAATTTCGTTGCTCCCTGGCTGAGAAACTAGGGGGGATGGAGTTGTCCTTGAGCTCATCAGAGAACACCATGGACCAGAAGTGGAACTCTATCAGCTCGGCTCTCTATGAGGCAGCAGCCCAAACAATCGGCTATAAGAGCAAGAACCACCAAGACTGGTTTGATGAAAACTCGACTTGCTGAAGGACATGCACAGAGCACATCGGGCAACGCTAAAGAGCCCCTTGTCCAGTAGCACCAGGCAGCAATGGCAGAGAATTCGTCGGGAAGTACAAAGGGCTACTCGGGTCATGCAGAATGAGTGGTGGACTAAAAAGGCACACGAAATCCAGTCTTTTGCCGATAAAAATGACACGCACAACTTTTACAATGCTGTCAAAAAGATCTACGGCCCAATAAGCCGCTGTATCACTCCCCTGAAAACAGCAGATGGCCTGACAGTCCTGAAGGACCAGCATAGCATTCTGCTGAGATGGGCTGAACATTTTGGTACCCTGCTAAATCAGGACTCTGATGCAGACCCCACCGTCCTTGACGACCTGCCTACACTTCCTCCTATGCACAATCTAGACCAGCCCCCAACCTTCCTGGAGGTCCTATCAGCTATCCGTTCCCTTAAAAACAACAAGTCCCCTGGTAATGACAACATCCCTGCTGAGCTATTGAAACAAGGAGGCTACCTCTGTACAAGAGCATTACACAAGTACATCACCAAGGTCTGGGCTGATGAGAACGTCCCACAACAATGGAAAGATGCCAATGTTGTCACCATTTACAAGAACAAGGGTGACAAGGCTGTCTGTGGCAACAGCAGGGGTATTTCGCTCCTTGCTGTCGCTGGTAAGGTCCTGGCAAAGGTTATGCTCCAGAGGCTGATTAGAAACACCACCGAGTCAATACTGCCTGAATCACAATGTGGATTTAGGAAGAGCAGGAGCACGGTGGACATGATTTTCACAGCTCGACAGCTGCAGGAAAAGTGCAGAGAACAACATCAGGACCTGTTCATGGTCTTTGTCGATCTCTCCAAAGCCTTCAACACTGTCCAGAGAGAACTTTTATGGGAAGTCCTTATCAGGTTTGGCTGCCCCAAAAAGTTTGTCAACATCCTCCGCCAATTTCATGATGGAATGACTGCTCGGGTGACCATAGGAGGACAAGAGTCTTCCCCCTTCCCTGTACATACAGGAGGGGTAAGGCAGGGGTGTGTATTAGCACCAGTACTTTTTAACATCTTCCTGCTATGTGTCACCCAGCTCCTCCACAAGGAGATTGAGGACAGTAGCGGTGTGGCAGTGGACTTTCATCTAGATGACAACCTCTTCAACATAAGGAGGCTCCAGGCAACCACCAAACTGCAAAGGGAGAGAGTCATTGAGCTACAGTATGCAGATGACTGTGCTCTTGTATCTCACAGTCCACAAGACCTCCAGTCTGTTCTTACTGCTGTGGTGAGAGCGTACAGCAGGATGGGACTGACCGTCAACACCATCAAGACGGAAGTAGTTTGCCAGTGGAGTGCCAACATCCCATCTACACCACCTACCTTCACTGCTGCTGGTGAACAATTTTATGTTGTACCATCCTTCAGATACCTGGGGAGCATTCTCTCTGAAGACAACACCATCGACAATGAGGTCCAAAACAGGATAAAGCAGGCATCAGCTGCTTTTGGGAGACTCCGGCGTAGGGTCTTTCAAAACAAGAACCTCCATCTCCGCACGAAGATCTGTGTCTACCAAGCCATCTGCATCACTACCCTCCTTTACAGCTGCGAAGCCTGGGTAACTTACAGCTGCCACATCAGGGCCCTAGAGCAGTTCCACATACGCTGCCTTCAGCGCATCCTGGGAATTACCTGGCGTGATCGTGTGCCCCACTCTGAAGTACTCTCGAAGACCAACAGCAGGAGTATTGAGGCCACAATTACTCAGCACCAGCTACGATGGCTGGGCCAGGTAGTAAGGATGCCCTCAAACCGCCTGCCTCGCAGAGTGCTATATGGCCAGCTACACCATGGTCGACGCTCTGCTGGAGGGCAGAAGAAGCACTATAAAGACCAGCTGAAGACTGCGTTAAAGAAATGTAGAATCAGACCTGAGGCCCTGGAGGACGCTGCTGCTGACCGTAACACCTGGCGCCAGCTGTGCCGGGATGGGACCCAAATGCTGGAGGAGGAAAGGACAGCCAGGAGACAGGAGAGGAGACTCAGGAGGAACACGCCTACAGTTGCTGTTGCTACTGCCACCACACACACTTGTCCTACCTGCAATAGGATTTGTGGGTCCAGGATAGGACTATTCAGCCACCAAAGAACTCACCGAAAAGTGGACGTCATCATCGGATTCGACAAGCCATACCATAAGCAAGTAAGCAACCATAAGGAAGTAAGCAAGTGTGTGTCCGCATCTGTAGCCTGTTATTGTCTCATTATACCGCACTGTGAATGAATCAAAGTAAATATATAAGTCGTCATGAACACATCTGTCCATCAGACAGAGGGCTGCTGTCATCATTAATGGACGTCTCTTTAAAATGACCGCTCAGAGGAGAGGAGTTCTCATTTCTCTAACCGCCTGCTGCTTCCCCTCCTCTCTCCTCGGTTCCCCTCCTCGGCACCTCCGCTCGCATCTTCTGTGGGCGGGACTAAGTCTCGAGGATAGGAGTCGAGGAGGGGAGTTAGAGAAATGAGAAAGGGCCCTTATCGTCTATCCCTTGACCTCTGTGTGAAACGTCACGGGGTTAAGGGATAGTGGATAGGATAATTCAAAAGGACTTAGGAGAAGAGACTGCGGTATTTTAGAGAATCCGACTGCACTTTCACTATCCAACGTGTTTATGATGCGCCAGCGGACGTCATGAATGTGCGTCTGCTGCTGTGGGGAAACTATGGAAACTACAGTTTTCTATACAGCGGACTACAACATGGATGTATAATAAGAACAACGGACTACTGTAAACTCATCTAGAGACTCTGCACCGTGCTCTGATGCTGTTGTTGTATGCTTTATGAACGTGGACAACAGAGAAACATATTCATGACCAAAGATGGAATTGAAATAAAAAAGGAAAGTGAAACTTATGCTCGTCACCCTCTCCCTCCGGTCCACATTAATACAAATTATCCCAATACGTATTTATTATAAACGTTAGTCCTTAACATCTATCACTGTGTATATCACCAAACATCTTTTAAAAGTTGAGCAAATCCCACACAGCTCAGTGAAATGTTGACTTTATTTGATCATTTCAGTAAAAACTAACGTTCATATTTCTCTTTTTGATTATAATACTGATGAACGTTCAAAACAAAGCACTTTGGCAACTTACCACATACGTTTTAAAAAGCTTAATAAGCACCGTAACTTTCATGATATAATTTCTCGGTCATAATCGGTTGTTTCCGTGAACGGCTGAATGTTGTGTGACGGCAAATGCTGCGGCTGCAAGGCATTGTGGGGCAGCATTTTCTCCTCTCCTTTCGGTGAGGGAGGTCCAGTGATTCCTAAGCTAAAGGAGGTTATAAAGGAAGTTTGAAACCTCCTTTCCTATCATTCTAGAGAATTCGAACGGCACTTATCATGGCTGCCACTGAGGGACTTCCGGGTCATTTCACTCCGTTAGGAAGGTTCCTAAGCTAAATGGACTATTCGACTGCAACCTTTCTCTCTTGCCGGTTATACCACAAGGTGAGTTCCTTTTTATATCCAGCTTCATCACACACACATGCTCTCCAGTACAGGTTAGCTCTGAGTGTTAGCGATGCTATTGTAAACACCGACCATATTACGTCCAAAACAGTCGGGCATTGTTTCTGATAGCAACTTTCTGATAGTGCCGTGGGTCCACATTTCCGATATTACGTCATATCGGACGCAAATCTGAATCAGCTCCGTTGTACCCCCGTTTTTAGAGATTTGAGTACGGAGGAAAAGAGAGGGTTTTATTTTCTGACGCTGCGTGAGTTCCCTAACACACCGGGGACACATCTTTATGTATAAAAGACATCAAAAAGTGCATTTTGCATGATACGTCCCCTTTAAAAGCTATTGCTGACTGCCAATTCATCACTAAATGAAGTCAGGTATTAAACATTAAAAAGTCATCCTCCCGCTTATAATTCACACGAATGTCTTACCAATGTCTTGAGGTCGACATGGCGACGAGGCCCAAGGCGAGGCGAACTTAGGGTACAAGTTTCTGTCAGGAAAGAAAGCTGATGTGAGTTCTTGACACTGGACATTGAAACGGAACAATTTCTAGACATTTTTCATATAAAACAGATATATTGGACATAAAGTAAGTGTAGGTTGTGATAAATGTTATTTTTGGGACAAGAACATTTAAAGAAGTCATGCACAGAGCCAATTAAGAGCCAAATATGTCCCACTGTCCAAAATGGCATGTCAGCTTGAATAAAGAGGGGTTAGGGTTTAACTAAGATTTATTCAGTGAAAAGAAAACTTCATGCAATTGTAACCATGGAAACCCTGTGTATTCATCATGTTTTATAGGTTATGGAACATTTAAATGGGTTGCGGTGTTTCATGACGGGGTTTTTGGACTAGTTCGAATCATTTCTAGGCCATACACCTGGTGGCAAAAAAAAAACCTTAAAATGTGACTGTATCTAGGGTAGAACCTCTGTCTTACTCTGGTGAGTTTAAGTTGAGTCCCAGTGTCGTGAGGTCACTTCCTAGCGCCAGATGGACCATCCCCGGATCAGTCTCTGCCGCCCGGATAAACGTCAGCAAGCCAATCATGCCGAATTGGTCCGTCACCATTCCTGAGGGAATATTCGTCACCCGACCTGCAGCAGCCGGATAATTCAGAGTTCAACAAAGCGCTGGGCTGCGGACTACACTTAATACTTACTGTCAATACATTACCTCCATATTTAAAACCCACACTTTGTGCACGTATTGGAGAGCAAACCAAGCCAATTTTTTTTCTTAACATGTCATGGTCACATACAGACTAATGGAAGGATGATAATGGTCTGTACCATTTTGAACATATTCTTTGTGGTTTCCTCACTGAAGCCTATCCAATAATTATCTAACCCCAAATGCAGGGTAGAGAGCCCAACTGCCTCACCCAAGTTGTGCGATTAAGAAGGGATGTCTCAGTGGAATTGGAGCGATACGATTGGCTGAGGAGTCTCACCATCGGGCAACACCTGGATCCCTTTCTTCTGGTTGTTGTTCTGTGCTGAGGTCGTCTTGTCTCCCGGGAACTTCGGTCCATCTGCATTCGATGTGCTCTTGGTTACGGAGTTCAAGTTCTAAAATCAAAGAAAAACAGTTGAAATAAAAAAACTGAAATAAAAATAAAAATATTTTTTTAAAACCCATGATGATTAACAGACATCCCTTCCAGATTGTGCTGCAGAGACCACCAGTCGCTCACACTTACAGTTTTGGCGTCATCGTTGCTCAACGAGGGGTCCTTATAGTTCGGGCCAGGCAGTGCAGGGAAGTCCTCGTTGTGGATGGAGAAATCCTGCGTCTGTTCTGTTGAAGCCTTTGTCACCATGCCAACTTGATGATGAACACAATGAAGCAGAGATTATAATTCCCCGAAGTGTAATGAGCAATTAATCACAACAAAAAGGTCATCACAAGCTATTCTGTGGATGTGCATTAAAGCAAAGCCTTGGCTAGTATTATCAACCCAATCAAGGAGCTAATATCTATTTCCTTTCCTAGGGGAGCCTACTTCCTATAGATTTATGTGTGTAACAGTAAGACACTTTCTGCGGCCTAATGGCCTACCATAAGGAGCCCGTCCAGCCAGTGGGTTGAGCACCGGTGTTGGGTTTCCCGTCCCTTCTCTCCGACTCCTGTCTGCTAACGCAGGGAAGTCTGACAGATCCAGTCCCGTTACATTTTCACTCCCATCTGCAGTAATAGGAAGGTTAGGAACTTGTAATGTCACCTTCAACTCAATGTAACTACTTGAGATTGTAATTGTATTCATAAATAGCCCACCCTCCCCTGAGTAATAACTGCTGACTAAACCAAACAGCTAATTTGTACAGTAGCTACCTACCGTCAGTTTCAGCAGTCAAAGATTAACATTATGTCCAGAAAATAAATGTATTTTCACCAACAAATACCAAAGTTTGATTCTAACTCTGGCCTCGCGCTGCCGGCACTTAAAAGCAGTTGTGCCTCTTGCTTAGAGAAGACACTGTAACTTTATTTTACAGTGAACCAGGTCATCACATCAACGGTCCTGAAGGTCCTCCAGCAAGGTGTGTTTATGTATGTAATCCTCACTTTGTTTTAATGTATTCAATTTAAACCACAGAAGTTTTTGTTTGAATAAAAACCCCAAACTAATGATCCTTTGGTATACCCACCTGAGGTAAACACACTAACCTGTGCCATTGAAGATGCTGCTCGATAACGAGTTGGGCATCCCAAAAGCCTGATTTCGGTTCATACCAAACCCCGACATGCTGCACAGATGAAAGAAAACAAAACAAAGCATGAGCTTCAAAAACAGAACCTTCCTTAAAATAAAATAAAATAAAAAAACATGTATATGAGAAACTGTAGGGAACAAAAAGAACAGCAGATCGCTACAAAGACCCGTCTACCTGTTTATGGTGAAGGGCTGGCGCGCTGGCTGCTGTTTGGGCATACAGATGATACTTGGCGAGCTTCGGTTCGGACTGCCCAGCCCCGAGCTGCTCATACTATTAGTCCTGCCGCTCATCCCAATACTTTGACCGACCTGAGAGTGGTTTAGCATGTTTCTCGTGTTCATTGGCAACGACCCCCTGTTAAAACATCAACAGGTCAGGTTTAGAGCTCACGTCATGTGATTTGCTGTTCTATTTCCAGGTTATTATTTATTGTTATAAGCCACATAAGTTTGAATCCAAACTCAGTTATCAAACTCACAAAAAAGTGAGCACTTTTATACTAACCTGCTTGGTGATGGAGGGGTATGGAGGGACATGGTGGGGACCCCCGTCGTGGGGGTGATATGACTTGGTAACTGCGAGCCTTGCGTTAGATTTCGATTTAACTGAGGCGTACTATTCCCCATGCCTCTTACTGAGAAGCCGAGTGCACCTGCAGAAAAACAGGGAGAGAAACAAATACTGTCAGACCAATCAGACAAGATGTCTCTGCAATGTGTCCTGCATTCAAATGCAAGTAGGTTTTAAGGTTTAATAAGACTTCCTGAGCTAAACTGGAATGATGCAAATATGCTATATATGAGAAAACTGATTTGTGAGTGTAAAGGAAAAAACAACACTTACTTTGTGGACCGTACAAACTCGCACCAAGCTGCGACAGCTGACCCGACGACGATGGCGAGGGAGACGACAGCATCTGAAGGAAAACATTTGAGGACTAGAAAGAGTAAGATAACTAGAAAACGTCTCCAATGGTGTCAACACTTGAAATGAGAGAAGTTTGTGAATAATGACAAAACTCACATCTTTGTCCGACCGATGTGGGAACATCGACGGCTGGCTGTAGTACATGCTTTCGTCCGAGAAGTCATTATCGACTACCTCAACGAACTCGACAAATTTCTTTCTAGCACCAAACATGCCTTATGTCACCTGAAGAGGGAGAGAGAGCAGAGCTGTTGTCAAAGATTTGCGAGGGAAGGAAGTATGGTCATGGGTCAAAAACTGTACAAACAAAAATACAATGTAACAGTAAAGTTAACAATTATAATCTAAATACACCGATTCCACTTCAAAACATCAAGTTAAAAACATCTATGTTGTTTTTATAACAGTAGACAACCTATCACCTGGATGTTCCAACACTTTACTGATATTATCAACTTTTATAAACAAAGGACACGGTTTTTCATCAGTGCACATTTTAATCAAATTCAACTTTCTGAATGCATAATTTATTTTATTTTTTTCCTTAAATCCCTTTAACACGTTTGGCATCTTGTGGATGTTTAATACAAAGTGTTGAACAGTATGTGTGTCTACTTTTGAATGATGTAAACGCCTTAAGGAAGAACATTATGATATTCTATAAGAACACACTTTTCATCTCATCTTAAACATGTATTAAATAAGCTGGCAGCTCAATTATTTTCCTTCCTTAACTACTATGCTGAATGATAATTTCCAAATAGATTAGTTACCTAATTTGACACTGTTGAGAAATATACCAGCAGCAAGGCTAACATGCTAGTTAGCCAACTCCAGTGTAGTTAGCAAGCTAAGTGCTTGTAATCAATCTGTGTTAGCTTAGCAAGTGGGCTGACTTAACAAGGAGCCAAGTACCACAACATAACGAAACATTTCACACCAACACACAGCGACTTGTCTACCAAGCAGCGGGCACTATAAGGCAGTAATGTGGGCCTTTTCTGCCTCCATATAGCCAGTCAGCTGTGCTTTTTCTCGGCACAGTTTACGCTCCGTTTGCAGCAGCAGCAGCGACAATCTGCTGAAGCTAAAGGCTAACGATTCGCTCTGTATCCAAACCTGGGGAAACAGCGACGGAAATCGCTTATACAGAAGGCCTAATTATGACCCAAACTGTGTTAATATGACTACAAATAAGTAAAATATCCTCACCGCATCAATTTCCCTTCTCTACGTTAGATCCAAGATGGCTGTGTGTATTCACAATCGAAAGAATGATAGCCTTTACCCTCTGACCTTACAACCGGCTGACCACTTCCGTACACAAATCTGAAAATATGAGAAAGTGCACTCCGTTAGTCCCACAGAGACTAAACAGACACCAAGAACTGAACAAAACAAAACACATAGAAAAGTGTTTGCTTTTAGCAGGGAATATAAATAAGGCACCGCCGTCTCTACCTCCTTCCTGTGATCATAATAACGTGTCTTTGCATTACAATACTGTGAATCTGCATTCAATACAGACATAATATGCCTCTGTTATTAACATTGTCAGGATATCCAGATAAAATATATTTGGTCAACTGTGTTCCTCAAGATATTGGCATTAGATTCCGATTTCAAGCTGTTTTTTCTCAGGGCCTTACCAAACAGGCAAATTGTCCACCAGGGGACCCTAAAGTTCCCTTCATTACTTTGTATTCATTTGTTTTCTAGTTGTTTTCTACTTACAAAACCCAATAAGCATTTTTTGCTACATATTTCCCCTGACAGGTTGATTAGCATGATCCTCAAATATTGAGTTGTTATTATACATATCCTTTTGTTGCAACATTTGAATTAGAGTGACCATGTATTGCTGCCTCTTAGCTTTTAAGTAGGTATGATTAAACCTGAAGGCTCATGGACCTTTTTTTCCACCACAAATGTTGACTAGTTATGGCAGAAAAAGCAGGTCAAAGATCAAATGAATAAAGACAAAGGGAAATTAATAAGACATGTGCTCCTCCTGCTATTACATAGAAACATTTCTGGCACAAAAAAGGTTTACTAACGTAGTTACATTGTTATTTCTGTGTACTCGGTATGGGTTGCACTGTTGCCTGCTTGAGGCGCCCACGCAGTGGATAAGGGGAAGGACAAGTGCTAAAAACAGTCTGTCAGTGAGTTAAAACAGACAAGGGCCAAGCAGTGTCCCCTTCTGATAAGGAAAATTAAATTCCTTCTCAGTATTATCTATTTGGAAAATAGCCCTAATGAAGGTATGCAACATAGCATAGTAAATCACACCTCAGGCAGTCCAGGAGTAAACCCTGCTCCAGGAAAGATAAAGAGGAAATTATATTGGGCTTTAATGCCTACATTGAAAACTGAAATATGAGCACCTGCATTTGGAGGGGTATGGCACTGATGTCTTCACTCAACAATGATTGCACAGTTGATGTTCAAACAGATGAAATGTGGCACTGACAAAACACAGACCTGCAGAGCCATGCACCCTCCACCACACCTCACTACACCTTTCAGTTTTCATGGGGACCTGTAAATTAATTTCCCTTCCCTTCAAAAACACCCAATCATTTACTTCAATTGAGGTCAGAGCAAAACACAAAAAACTCTCTCCCTGTGAACATTGACAAATTCTCGAAATTATTCCACATTACAGGCCCACTTGTCTGGCCCAGTGGAATACACCCAAAACTGCATCTGGGCCCGATTATAACATCATGTAAATGACCTTCACTGCTCTTTCATCACAACGCATGGTTGCTTGTACCCTGCCCCTCCCTTTGTCTCCCTCTCCCACCTCTGTCATCTCAGAGAAGAAGGGGGGAAAGTCATTAGGCACAAATGGGGAGGAGAGAGCTAGTGGTTGCTATCGCCATGAAAGTCAGGGCAAAGCTCAGAGCCACTGAGCGATATGAGAGGACTACACTGGGGAATATCTGCCCTGGGAAAATAATGTTTTCAGCCCATTAAGTTGGATAAACAAATGGCTTACTGTAGGTGCTGAAAGGCGTGGACACCAGCAGGAAAACAGTGGAAAGTAAGTGTTTTTAATTGTCATACGATCATCTTTACGCTTAATATGGTCTCTGTTTCCTTGCTGATGGTTGTTTTCTTTGTTATTTTCATGGCTTTTCTCACATGCAAGGGTGTACTTCAACGTCATAATCAAGTTATTTCTGATATGCAGTCTCATATGCTAATGTAGTACAACAAAGATGCATTACATTGTTGCAACTTTGTTTTGTTTTTCTCAAGATCAATAACTCCAGAAGGGCGGTGGAGCAGCATTAATGGGATGCCATGATATTTACTTGAAGACGCCAACTGCCTACCTCAGTGAAACCCTTTGTCTGGCACTAAATTGATGAGGAGGACCAGTGGTGTTTCAGAGGCTGGTAGAGATGGGTAATGCCATGCGGGGCGTAGTTGCGTTAATTCCCTCAGAGCGCTGTCAACGCTTCCTGGTGGGGGACCTGAAGGAGATGCCACTTGATCGGACCCTGGACCTCAGCAGCCGGCAGTTGCGTCGGCTACCTGTTGCTGCCTGTGTTTTCGGTGAGCTGGTAAAGCTCTACCTGAGTGACAACAACCTCAGCAGTTTACCAGCTGATCTGCAGGGCCTGAAGAAGCTGCAGCTCCTTGCCCTCGACTTTAACTGCTTTGAAGAGCTCCCTGCAGCTGTTTGCAGACTGCCTCAGTTGAGCATCCTTTACCTGGGCAACAACAGGCTCTACAGTCTCCCCAGAGAACTAAGAGAGCTCACAGAGCTTAATACTCTGTGGCTGGAGACTAATTGCTTCACTGTTTTCCCTCAGGTGATTTGTGAGCTCCCTAATCTCAAGACCCTGCACCTTGGTTATAACCAGATACAGAGTTTACCAAGAGAGCTTGGAGTGCTGGAAGAGCTGAGAAGTGTCTGGATTGCTGGGAACCAGCTGGCAGCGTTCCCACCAGTGTTGCTGGAAATGCACTTTCTAGCCGTCATTGATGTTGATCGGAACCAAATACGCTACTTCCCCTGCCTGTCTCACATGCTGGGGTTGAAACTTGTCATCTATGACCACAACCCCTGCTTTAACGCCCCGGTGGTGGGCGAGGGATGCAGGAGAGTCGGGCGCTGGGCAGACAGCTCAGATGATGAGCAGGAAGATGATGGGTCAAAAGCAGCGGGTGACACTACAGTAGAGGTCACAGAGATACACCCTGAGGAGGAGCACAACATTTAGGGTCAACGAACAAAGTGACCTGAAGCTGTGACGAGGCGTGGGTGACATTCAAGTGGAACACTTGACGCTGAGTGGTGTGTTGTACACAAGGCTGATGGCATGTGGTCTATATATGGTAAAGGAAAGTCGTTGTAAAAACTATGTGAGTCAAAGGGGACGTTTGATAATGATTCTATAAAATGTTGGGGCCTTATTTGAATTAGTAAAACTCTGTAAATGGATTCAATGAAAGCTTCAGTGACATTGGAAATGTAATTCCCACCAACATCAGATGTTCTGTAATTCAAACATTTTAAACATCTTTATCTCATGGTATTAAACATATATCTTGTGATCTTTCCAAGTTGTGTACAATGAATCCATCAGAACTGGCATTTGTACAGTATGTCGACTTGATAAACTGTGTGAGTGCAAAAGACTTCTGTTAAATTGACAGCGCAGTTGGTCGGTATGGCAGAGATGGTGGAAATAGAAAGGATTCATTACACTCATCTGGTTGAAGCTGAGTATGAGATGATATCTGTACCTACTGAGGCCAAATACAGTGAGGTTTTTAATACAAGTGATGGATGGTTTTAATACAATTAGTGCACTCCTTATCCAGACCAATGCATAATTAATCGGATAGATTGGGGCTGTGGCTTTGAATAAAGGCTGCTAATGGGCTTCAATATCTTCAGCATGAGGTTCAGATTTGAAACAGATCGTAAATGCACTTTTCCAATTCCTCAGCATACCAGGAAAATGTTCTGCTAACAAGATGAAATGTCATCCCACAATGTATCATTTCAGAGATTTGGAATGCTTCTTAACGGAGTGTAGGAAAATAAATTAAGGTTGCACACCAGCCCTTTTCCTGGAAACGGGATTATTTCACACAGCATGAACACACTAAACTACTGTAAATTGAATGAAACAACTGTTTTATTTTTGCTGCATGTAATCCTAGAGGTTCTACGAACATGACATCATTCTAAGTTATACAAATGCTGTTCAGTGTGTGTAAAATGTACAAATCTCGATACTGTTACACTGCCCCCTAGCATACCTAAATTCAAAGACGTCACTAAATGTGGATTTTACAGTACTCTGGCTCTGGGTGTGACTAATAACTGGGCGCAGCGAGGGGCACTGTAAAATCTAAAATTGTGTTTTCATCAATGTGTATTTAATATCACACTTGATCAATTCTCAATTATAAATTGTCAATTGACAAGATTAGTCAAAACACTTACTGATTTTTAACCTAATGAGGATTTTATCAGAATGATATGAAAACACATTTTCAAGGTTTGCCTTATTCTATTATGTTAAAAAGAAAGGACTTTATCGTATTTGTATATGTGGTGTTTGGAGTAAGGAAATGTTTAATTATTGTTCGATAATCAAAATTAGCTAATTCAAAGATAACTTTGTTTTAGTCATTGTCATGTACACTTTAACAAAATAATGAAGTGTATTAATAGACATCCATTTTGTTTGAAAAAACGGTTACTGTTTTAAAAAATATTCTCTGATTTATTAACCTATACATTATCAATATACACTTCTATGAGAGTAATATAACTAAATGTTTGTATATGGTTGTCAGATTTGGGTTTCTAAATCTTAAATATATACAATCTCTTTCCTTGTAGGACTTTAATATGTTGCCACCCCTGTTAAAGCACAAAAATGTAAAGATATTTGCAAAAACAAAGTAATATTTTGAAGCGGCTTTATTGTTTGACAGGAATGTCACCCAAACATAAACAAGAAAGTTCATTTTTGATTGTTCAACACATGCACGTAGAGACAGTATAACATTAGGTCATTTGCAAGGATATTATTCATGACACAATCCAAATGTACTTACTATGATTACATCATATTTTACAATATCTTTGGTTCCGAACCCAACTTAACTGAACTCAAACTCTTAAATACATTTTTGCTTTAACCATAAACCTCCATGTGTTAAACACCTTTACTTTATAGCTCTCACAACCAGTATTTCAACAAAGTAACATCACTTACTGTTCCTTAATATTAAATACAAACATGGTTAATTGACAGACATATATTACTTAAAAGATCCATCTTACATTTCTTGGTGATTTGTCGTTATGAACTGAAATTGCAAAGTTTCAACTGCACTGTAACATATACTGGATAGAGAGGAATAATGACGATGCAATGGACACCAAGTAAAAGCGTTGAAACGTTTACTTCATATGCTGTGGCTGTAAAACCACCGTATTTACTGAGACAAAATGCCTCTTTTTGCAAGCTTAAAATGTATATTGAATCACAACATGTTCTTTATTTACCTCAAGCCGGACGCATTGCACATATTTCCAAAGGAGGTTATTAAAACAAAGACACTTTATGGGATCATTTTCCAAATCTAATTGGTCTGAGAGAGCCTCGGTGAATCACAGGGCTTGGTTTTGTGGATTCTCTAAAAGGGTGTGCAACATTCTTTCGACTGAAAGAACCATTTTAAACTTGCGTTTCAAGTATGCTGAAGCTACATTAGAACCCTGTCTACTGATATTTGACCTGGTAATACAGAGTGCGTACAGGCATAGAAGCAGTAAAACATGGACAGGTTCAACTAACTTTAAAAGGCTGTATTGCAATATTTGTGTAACAACTGAATAGTAATGCCACATTCCTGTAGGCATTACAATGGACAGTGGTATATCCTGCTATAGGCTTCATGAAAAGAAAGATGGAAAAACATAAGACTTTATAAGTGCTGTACACAATAAGCAGAAAGAAATGAGAAGAGCTCAAAGTTGCAATGAGGTAAAGTCTCCTCAACACGAGATAATAAGCATTCATTTGTTAGCTAAAACAACACAGGTATTTAGTTATCATGCATCTGCATCTATCCATCAGTGGGTTTGCTGAAGAGTGATGCAAAATGGAGCATATACTATTGGTGCTTAGGTTTTTTGCAGCGGCGTGGGTCACAGGCTCATCCAGGGCCCGGTTCTCTGTCGCAGGGTGTTCTCACCCTGGGAAGGCAACTGGCATCCCTCCAACCCGTCTGAGCCGTCTTCCCCCGTGGGCAACAAAGAGTCATGAGACCCTTCCTCTGACTCTTTCTCCTTGGTATCCGGTGCATCAGACCCTGAGGCATCTGGGATTTCTGGGGGCTCCTTTGACGATGCTTCCACCACCGTGTCATTTCCCTGAAAATCAGAGGCCTCGTTCACAGAACCAATCACTTGGGGAGAACAGAGGTCCTTCTGTGAATTTTCCTTATCCATGCGCTTCCGGGCCTCCTCTCTCCTCTGCTGGATTCGGGTGTTGTCCCCCATCATAACCCTTACTCTAACTTGCTCTGGAGGCCAGATCCCCCCCCAGATAAACTGCAGGTAGCTGAACAGCACAATGGCACTGAGGAAGGCTAAGTTGGTGGCCACGCCAATGACTGCAGATGTCAGGGGGAAGTTGTACAGAGCATATCTTATACCAGTGAAGTAAGCATGGATACGGAGTTGAGATGAGTAGACCTGCACTCGTTTGGACTGGATCTCAATGACTGCACCAACAGAGGGTTGATAAGCGTTTGTCTTGTAGTCTGAGAAGAGCTCAACCTGAATGAGCTGCTTCTGCTCAGACATGCCAGTCAGAAGGAAAGGAGAGAACAGTAAAGTGCCCAGGCTCTGCAGAAGGCTGGATCGGTAATGCAGCATTGTAGATCGGCCCACTGATGAGACAATCTTCCCGCCCTTGGTGTAGCAAGACATCTTGACCATGAACATGCCCAAGTGTTCATTGACAGGGGATTCGGGCATCTCTAACTCTAAAGACACCCGATAAGGCTGACCGTAAGCCATCACTTGGTCCCTCTCGTTCTTCATGAAGGAGATGTTGGCCATGGGGAATGAACAGAGTGTGGACTCCGAGGTATCACAATCTGAAGTGTAGTAGAAGTGCACAGGGGTGGAGAAGCTCACAGTGGGCATGTAGGAGTAGTAGAAGCTTCCATAGAGAAAGATGGACACCCATAGTAGCAGAAACAGGACACAGAAGAGGATGCCAGCCTGCAATATTGTCCGCCGGGCTTTGAGGAGGGTCACAGCTGCAACATCCTGCATCCAGTGTAGCACCGGTCCCACCGTAGCACCCATCGTGTCTGCTCCAGACCGTTGTTGGCTCCTTGTTTGTGAAGTTGTTCGTCCTTCAAGCACCCTCGACTGCTGCTGCCTCCTTGGTGGGTCTTTATATTCATTCATCGGTGGGCGTCTTCCCTCCGAAACTGTGAAATCGCTTATCTCCAGCCTCCCATGTCTGCTGAACTAACAACACACTCACTCAGCTCAGGTTGAGTTTTTTCTTGTTAAGCTAGATTGTTTTACAAATGTAAATAAGCTAACGTTACTCGGCAAAAATATCCACGACTCCGAAAGGTGATACGTTTTAGTTGTCTCCCAGACTCGTTTGGTGAGTTTCTAAGCTCGTTAGCAACTCAGCTAGCCTTTAAACATAGCTTCTGCTGTACACAAAACATGACCCTACGAACCGGAAGCTGATGTTCTCTTTCTTCTGTGCCACTCCGGAGCAGCAAGACAGAGCCGCAAGACAGAGCCGCAACACCGACGCCAGGGAAGGGAGCAGACCCAGACTGAGAGACTGCGATGGGTAAGAAAAGTCGCCTCACAGGCGGAGCGGTCGGTCGGAGAACGATCCTTCAGCTTTCACCTCCCGGGCTCCGCGGTGGAGAGAGGGAAGAAGCCCCCTCGGGATCTGATGGTATTCTTTACTGTTACCTCAGTGGCTTGTTAGCGACAGGCTAGCTGAATGCTAAATGCGTGAGGTGTGCAGATAGGGCCCATCTCGTAAAAAACGATGTATTCCACTAAATGCAGCTGCCACATTAATAACTTTCGCGAAAAAACAAGCAATTTTACGAAATATATCTCAATGATAGTAAAATGTTAGCTTATGAAACGAAATAATACATTTTTATTTTAGCTATTGGCTAACATGCTAAGTAAGCAAGCTAGTTTTTTGTGAACATGCCAAAACAGGCTTATGGCAAATCACTGGGCCAGCTTAACCACATGTTATGAAACTCCCTAATTAAAAATATACTGACATTTAACTTGGTTTAGTAGTGTGAGTGTGGTGTCTGTATGGGAGAATGGCGTTATCTTCTAGCTTAACTAGCTCGCTGTAGCAGCTGTTTAGCCCAATGCTAACCTCTGGGCTGACATTTTTGCAGACGAACAGGAGGGTAATGGACTCAGATTCGTGAGAGATAGAATAACAAACATGAAGATTCCCACAGTAAAGGCCACCGGTAAGAGTAAATGTGTCTATATGTGGAGCTGTTTTTCTTTATCATGCAATGAAAAACGTTTTGATCTGACACAGTTGTTTTGTGTCCACCTGTAGAGGGTTTGTCCTTGCTTGGAGCGTATGATGATAGTGATGAAGAGGATGATGGAGACTCGCAGATTGTTATGGCGAAGTCAACTGACATCGACAGTACATTGGCAAATTTCATGGCTGTAAGTACAATTTGCATAATATTGTATTGATTTAGAATTAAACAAATAGAAAATATAGTTGTCAGAAATGTAAATTCATGTTGTTCTGATCCCACCACAGGAAATTGATGCAATCACCATCCAGCCAAATTCAGAAGATGCAACATCTCATCCTTCAGTCCCACCCACCAACCCACCCAGACCTGAGGGTAATGCTCAACAGCCAGCCGCCAGTGGGGAACGGGACCAACAAAGCAAAGAGTTTGAGTATAATACTCAGTGCTCACTTGCTGGAGGTAACTATCTGTTCTTTATTTTGGATCAAGGGTTCAAAGCCTGATATCCCACTTATTGACAAAAGACCCTTTTCAAGTATCTCTGTTGCATAAAACTCTTCTGCCATCTAGTGGTTATTTTGGTGTAGCCTACAGTTTGTACCCTAGTTAAATGATTTATCGTCATAACAGTTAAATTACATTTCACAATATTGCCTTATTGTGGTACATCCCCAAAACATATGGTGGATGTATCTGCTTGATACTATGGTATTGGTTTTTAGCATATATTACAAAGATCACCTAAAATATGTCATTATTTTGTTTCAAAGCATCTAATTTATATGTTTTGTTTTGCAGTTGATGTCGAGATGGGAGACTGGCAGGAGGTGTGGGATGAGAACTCTGGCTGCTACTACTACTGGAACACTCTGACCAACGAGGTGTCCTGGGAGCTCCCGCACTATTTAGCCGATCAGATGCAAATCCGCGGGCAGTATGTCAACAGGTAGGAAAAACTGAAAGAGAAGCATTATTATCACAATTTAGTAATAATAAATAAATCCTTCTAGTTACAACATCTTAAGTACAGTTATTTTCACTTTTTTGGATTTGTCTTCAGTACAGCAAGTCAGTGATGTATTTTGTGTATTTCTTTGTAGCTCTAGTCTCAACGGCAATGGCACTGCACATTCAGATCATCACACCAAAGAAAGTGTTGCACCTGCTACAGCCCCGCCATCAGTGAAAGAGACCAAAGTGAAGGCAAGTTTCATTTAAGTGCAACACAAATGTAAATGAGCTTGGCTTATGTCGTGTTTAATACATCATGCTCATATTTCTTTCTTATAGGAGGTAATTGAGAGTGTTGTCGGCCTCACAAGTGAAGAGGAGGACCTCCGTGGAGTCGCTGCATCTCTGCTTGGTCCGCTGATCCCTACTGAAGTGAAAGAAGCAGAGGAAAAATGGAGGAAAATGCTACTTAAAAGCTTGGATGAGCCTGAGGACAGTTTGGATTCTGATGGAGATGGTGTTGGCCCTGCAGGATCCCCCTCCACCCCTCGGTCAGACCCTGACCCAATCCCAACTACCCATAAAGATCCTTCCACCAAGAAGCAGTCGGGAGAAAACTCTGACGCTGAGGAGGAGACGGAGGAAGACACAATAGAGCTGGAACTGGCTCTGGAGAGGAAAAAGGTGGGTTTTAAAGCAGTATTTGATTACTTGCAGGAATAATTTCAACATATATATATATTTTTTGTGCAGCAGTGTTTTGACATTGCATTTAACATGTTGTCTGGATCTTAGGCTGAACTCCGGGCGCTGGAGGATGGTGATGGGAGCGCAGGGGGCTCCAGTCCTTCTTCTGAGACGAGCCAAGAACTTGGTTCTCGTGTCCCTTTAGTGAAGAAGAACCGGTGGAAGACTGCCTTCCCCTCTCTTCCCAGCCCGGAATCCAACAGCAGAGGCTCAGACCTACAGGACAACGCAGAGACTGGTGAGAACAAATAAATATACATTATGCAAGGTGGCGTGCATGACAGACATATTGGACTTATTAAATGTTTTTAGACAACAACTTAAACATCTTTTGTCTCTTTCAGCTCTTCCTACGGTTCTAGAGAGCGTTGCAGAAGGAGAAGACAAGGACATTGACAGTTCTGAGGAGAAAACTGTTGCAAAGCCACCGGCTAAAGAAGAGGTGGAAACACCTGAGCTCAAGGTAACCACAATGTTACCATCACTACTCACAATAATATGACATTTCCTTTTAGAGACATGTTTATAATGATGTCAAAAATGTAGTTTCAGATTGGAGAACTGGCCAACACCTTAACCAGCAAGATGGAGTTCCTTGGGATAAACAAAAAGGCGATTTCAAACTTTCAGTTTCTTCTGCTACAAACTGAGGTGAGAGACCATTTTAAGGCAATACTATCCTGGCCTCCAGTTGATAACCCACATCTAAAATATTTAAAGCCAATTTTTTTTCCCATATCATTTAATGATACATCTCGTGTGGTAGTAGTTAATATTTAAAATCCTCATTATAATCTATCACAAGGTGTCATTCTCGAAAATTACTGTAATTACTCTTTCATCTTACCCATCTATCTTGTGGCTCTTCTGTCTCGATGCATTTTTATCCCTTTACTTCTACTTCCTGCGCTCTATCTAACTCTTGTCTCCTGTCCCTCCCCCTTCTCTCCCCCCCCCCCCCCCCCCGCAGACTCGGATTGCTGACTGGAGGGAAGGCGCTCTGAACGGGATCTATCTTCGCCGCAGGCTTCAGGAAGCTGCCGAACACATAAAATATTACGAACTTAACGCGACTCCTAAAGGCTGGTCCTGCCACTGGGACAGGTACGCGCTCCTTACCTTTCACATCTCTAAACTCCTTCGTCCCCCAAAAATCTTACCGTGTGACTACACCCTTCTCAGGGCCGAGGTTGCAGACTTTGTTACATGACTTGGGGAGAAGCTTAACCAGTCTCAGAGGATCAGAATACTTGCCAGAAACAGACTCTTCAGGTTTCTGTGATGCAATCCTGGCACATACTGATAAGGGAGCATCCACTCTGGGCCAGACGGCTTCCTGTTAAATATTCCTGCCACAGAGGAAACTCCCTGCCCCCATAACACAGACTCTTAAGCCCTTTGTTGTGAGGGCATTTGTAGACTGATTATGGGTCCAGTCAGTGGAAAATATGGGAGGGGGGAATATGGTAGGAAGGTTGGTTGTTTGGGAGAGTTTTGAACTTTACAGGACTACAACCACCAGAATGCAATGCAGCAGAGTGATGCCGTGGAAGCGAGGAGTATCACGCATCAAATAAAAGGTGAAGATGGAGCAATGACGGGATCCAGCAGGTCAGACCTACTCTATTTCATATGTCTTCCTGTTTTTTTTAATATTCTTCTTTCTGATGTTAAACCAGTTGACTGTGCTTGTCATTTTTCTGAACAATGGTTGTTAATGATTCATAATGGTGCTTCCTCCCTGGCGTCTTCCTCTGTCTGGGAGGGAATGGTTGTCTAAAAAATGGAACAAATGTGACAACCATGGTGTGAGCTGCTGAATGCTACTTTCAGGACCTAGAGATGGTTTGAATTGCTTTCTTTGATTTTGAGAGCAAGGTGGGTTCCCTATCCACATCCAAAAGCACTCTCTAATTGGGTTTTTTCGATTTGGACGGCTAAAGTCGCTGTCCTTACCAACACTCCTTCCCTTTATTGTGGCCTTTATGTCCACTCTTGCCCCTCCGTCCCAGGGTATCATGCCAATCAGCCAGTTGCAAGGCCAGTCATTGAAACTCTTGCCTTTTATCTCTCTTGTCCCAATCTTTAGAGAGCACAGGCGATATTTCTATGTGAACGACCGGACCAATGCCTCCCAGTGGGACTTCCCGAAAGAGGAGGACAAGGAGGAGGACCTGAAAGATACCCAGACACAGACTTCCAGTCAAGGGGACAGCAAAACATCCTCTGCATCTGCTGGTGGGGTCACAGGTCAGTCTATTACTACTCCTGCTTCTCCAAAGACCTGCAAATTGACTAAGATATATAAAATATATATTATTGTTCCTTTTTAACAAGTGTGTTTCCTAATAAATATATGCATGGGAGTGAATATTGTATTGATGAATTAAGTGCATATCATGTGACTAAATCCTGTTCCTTATACAGCTGCAAGAAAAAGTATGTGAACCCTATGGAATTACCTGGATTTCTGCATAAGTTGGTCATAAAATGTGTTCTGATCTTCATCTAAGTCACAACAATAGACAAACACAGTCTGCTTAAACTAATACCACACAAACAATTATATGTTTTCATGTTTTTATTGAACACACCATGTAAACATTCACAGTGCAGGGTGGAACAAGTATGTGAACCCCTAGGCGAAAGACTTCTTCAAGAGCTAATTGGAGTCAGGAGTCAGCCAACCTGGAGTCCAATCAATGAGACGAGATTGGAGGTGTTGGTTAAAGCTGCCCTGCCCTATAAAAAATACACACCAGTTTTGAATTTGCTATTCTTAAGAAGCATTGCCAGATGTGAACCATGCCTCGCACAAAAGAGCTCTCAGAAGACCTACGATTAAGAATAGTTGACTTGCATAAAGCTGGAAAGGGTTACAAAAGTATCTCTGAAAGTCCACGGTAAGACAAGTTGTCTATAAATGGAGAAAGTTCAGCACTGTTGCTACTCTCCCTAGGAGTGGCCGTCCTGTAAAGATGACTGCAAGAGCACAGCGCAGAATGCTCAATGAGGTGAAGAAGAATCCTAGAGTGTCAGCTAGAGACTTAAAAAAATCTCTGGCACATGCTAACATCTCTGTTGACGAATCTACGATACGTAAAACACTGAACAAGAATGGAGTTCATGGGAGGACACCACGGAGGAAGCCACTGCTGTCCAGAAAAAACATTGCTGCACGTTTGAAGTTTGCAAAAGAGCACCTGGATGTTCCACAGCACGACTGGCAAAATATTCTGTGGACAGATGAAACCAAAGTTGAGTTGTTTGGAAGGAACACACAACGCGGGAGTATGGGGTGAGGGGGTCTCTACTCAGGGCCATCCAATCTCTGTACTCCCAAAGCGAGAGCTGTGTCCGGGTCCTCGGCAGTAAGTCGGACCCATTTCCGGTGAGGGTTGGCCTCCGCCAGGGCTGCGCTTTGTCACCAATCCTGTTTGTAATATACATGGATCGGATTTCGAGGCGTAGTCATGGGGGAGGGGGTCTGCAGTTCGGTGGACTAAGGATTGCACCACTGCTTTTTGCAGATGATGTGGTTCTAATGGCTTCATCGGTCTGCGACCTTCAGCACTCACTGGATCGGTTCGCAACCGAGTGTGAAGCGGCTGGGATGAGGATCAGCACCTCCAAATCTGAGGCCATGGTTCTCAGCAGGAAACCGATGGACTGTCCACTCCAGGTAGGGAATGAGTCCTTACCCCAAGTGAAGGAGTTCAAGTATCTCGGGGTCTTGTTCTCGAGTGAGGGAACAATGGAGCGTGAGATGGGCCGGAGAATCGGAGCAGCGGGAGCAGTACTGCAGTCGCTTTACCGCACCGTTGTGACGAAAAGGGAGCTGAGCCAGAAGGCAAAGCTCTCAGTCTTCCGGGCCATTTTCGTTCCTACCCTCACCTATGGTCATGAAGGATGGGTCATGACCGAAAGAACGAGATCGCGGATACAAGCGGCCGAGATGGGTTTTCTCCGCAGGGTGGCTGGTGTCTCCCTTAGGGATAAGGTGAGAAGTTCGGTCATCAGGGAGGGACTCGGAGTTGAGCCGCTCCTCCTTCGCGTCGAAAGGAGCCAGTTGAGGTGGTTCGGGCACCTAGTTAGGATGCCACCTGGGCGCCTCCCTAGGGAGGTGTTCCAGGCACGTCCAGCTGGGAAGAGACCAAGGGGTAGACCTAGGACCAGGTGGAGGGATTATATCTCTTCGCTGGCCTGGGAGCGCCTTGGGATCCCCCAGTCAGAGCTGGTTGATGTCGCCAGGGAAAAGAAAGTTTGGGGCTCTCTGCTGGAACTGCTACCCCCGCGACCCGACCACGGATAAGCGGGAGAAGATGGATGGATGGAAACAACGCTATGTGTGGAGAATCCAAAGGGTTCAATACTTTTTCTTGCAACTGTATGTATACAATACATAATATAATAGATACAAGTAGAAATTAGGGCTGCACGATTTTGGGAAAAAATCTAATTGCGATTTTTCTGACAAATATTGCGATTGCGATATTTGCTTTTTAGCGACTCAACGGAGGTTTTTTGTAAAATGCGGCCATAACTCCGGCTAGGAAGGTCGTATCAATGTACTCCCGTCTCTAGCACCCCCGCAGCCCGAGCTACGAGTGAAAGAACTAAACTTACATGAAACTTCCGTTGGGTTGCTTTAAAGTCAAGCTTCAGTTTAAGATTCACCCTGTAATAGATGTAAAACATGTGATGGCTCAGATGGTTTGTTTCACCAAACCATCTAGGAGAACTCCATTGGAAGCCATTTGGAAAGGGCAGGCACTTTCAAAAACACTTGGCAGGTGATTGGATCAATCTGTCTATCACCTTCTATCATGGGCCAATTCTGATTGGTTAACAATGGCTGGTACATGTGGAGCACAGCACTTCTGATTGGTGTGGATGACTGACACACAAGAAGTAAAAAAAAAACAAAATAAGTTAAAAAAAATCGCAGGCTTTGCGATTTGATAATCGCATCATTTCAAATCGCGATTAATCGTTCAGCCCTAGTAGAAATATATTTGGAGGGGTAATCTTTGGTATGATAATAACTTCCGTTTTCTCTTTCTTTTCTTAAATATCCAGGATCTTGTACCTCTCCCTCCGCCGCCCCACCAGCTCCTCCTCAGCCCGGTGCCACATCCCTCGCTCCCCAATCTCAACCGCCGCTTCCTGACAGCCCACCACCTCCTCCACCTTCCAGCCAGCCTCCGCCCCCCCCTCTCCCCCCAGGCTCACCACCTCCACCCCCTCCCCCTCCTGACAGCGATGAAGAGATCATGGAGGTGGAGATGGAAATGGATGACGATGATGACGGGGAGCCGCCAGCTCCCGGAACGGAGCTAGATGGCAGCGGCAGGCCTCCTTTACCTCCAGGCACTGCCAGTATGAAGGTACGGAAGTAATCAAGTTTCGTCTTTAGTTGGTGAACTCTTGGTAATGTTCACCTACAAAATTCTAATAAAACTTTAACTCTTATTATATTTCTTGTCACACAGATTCTGGAGTCGTCTGGGCCCTATGGGAAGGGTCAGAAACGTAAAGCCGGTCAGATGAATAAAGCCATCACTATTGGCAGCAATGCTATTCTCTACACCCAGCCTGCCTTCAGTGCAGGTAAAACATATCCCTACTAACCATCTGCAGTTACAGTTAGTGTGAATCATAATGGCACAAATAAACGTGTGCCTAAACAGCATTATTACTCATCCCCTGAAACAAGACTAGAGTCCAATCTCATTGTCTTTAACCCTTTGTATATCGGTCACTTGTTAAAACTTTGGAGCTCTTACCATTTTTTTGTTTGTATATATAAATAGTAGATCTTTTTGTAATGTTTTTCTTACTATGCGATTCACCAATACATCTAGCAAACAACTTGTGTGGGAAAAGCTTCTTGGTAATAAACTAGGTTTATAATTCTGTTTTGTCATACTTTCTTTTTGTGAGCACAACAGTGTCACACCTCAATAAGTCAGTGTTTAAATTCAAAGTGTAATTGCAATACTTTCAGGTGTTTACTTAATACAGTTTTCTCTTTTTCTGCAGCCCCTTTAATGTCTGCTGCTGCCTACTGGGGCGTACCGGCTGTCCCTGCTCCATTGGTCCCTTGTGAACCTCCGGCCCCCCCCCTCCCTGCTCTACCTCCTCAGCCCCCACTGCCCCCCTCCCAGCCGCCCTCTGAACCTCCTGCAGCCAAAGCTCTGCCCACAGACAAGACCAAGAAAGTAAAAAAGGAAAAGGTTAGTATTGCAGTTAACATTTTACATGGAGGGCAGTAAATACAATTCCCCAATATTTTGAGGATTATTTTGTTCTATTAACATTCTGTATTGGTTTTCTTTGCATGTAAAGTTTACACAGGCAAGCCATCCTTTCAATCCATTGCTTAAATATTACATACAAAACAACCAATTCTGTGATTTTTCTTACTATCTATAGACAAAAAAGAGTAAGATCAAAATGCCATCTCTGGTGAAGAAGTGGCAGAGCATCCAGAAAGAGTTGGATGAAGAAGAAAAGAGTAGCTCCAGTGATGAGGACAGAGATCAGCTGAACAAAAGGGGTATCGAGGACTGGAAGGTCCAGCAGCTCATGACGTAAGTTTGTTTTAAGTATACTTTTTTTTATAGTTGTGAAGATGTAGCTGAACTGTTCTATTGAGTTATCCTTGTTTCTTTTGATATTTGACATGTTTCATCTTGCTAACTCTTCATTACCTGTGTTAATCCTACAGGGGAAAAGCTTCTAAGAATGCCAACTTTGAGTCACTTCCAGATAACTGGCGGGACCGACTAAAGAAACGGAAGACGACGAATAAGACGTAACACCCACGCTGGGTCATACACTGCCCATTCAGCCTTTCTCTTTCTTTTTTTGTTTATCCACTACAACCATTACTTAAAGGTCATTCTACCCCATATTATGTTTTGTGAAATGATCTATTGACTTTCTTTATCATTTGTTCTTGTTTATGATGGAGACATTTAGAGGCCATTCTCCAGAGGGGTTTGAATGTCTTTGTCTTGGTTTGTAGTCACTATTGTAAACGTGCCAAAAGTTTTGAGTTCATCGAAAACAATTTTTTGTATAGACCCCACAAAGATGACCACAGTTTTTTTTGGAGGGATTGTCTATTTTATTGAGCATTTTTACAACTCTGTACATATGTATTATGGGAGAAGTTCCATGTTTTTGGAAGGGCAGGAGGGGTCACTGAACTTGTACATTTTGTAAAAAGTTAATAAACTGTTTTTCCAAAGCCACTTATTTTTCTTTGGCTTTCATGTGTTTTATTCCTTATGACTTAAAAACAACCAACTAGTTATTTTTTCATACTTTGTTTTTTAAAGTCCTGAATAAAAATGAATAGAACAATTGTGAATAACCTACATGGCGTTAATTCATCTCTTATAATAAACAGGATAACACTGTAATACACTTCCGTCGATAGAGAGATATACATTTTGAGGATTTGTGAGGAATAGTTTCCTACCCATTTATTTGCGCCACTGCTTCTCGTCTCCATGGCAACAGCAGTGTTGTTGAGAGGACCTGTTGCATGGAAACATTGCGTACTTCTGGAAAGAGGCTTCCACTCCTGCTAGCCGCTATGCTTTCGCTCTTATCTTGTGTCTATAAAAGGAAGTTAAGCTTGTGTATTTGAAATGTAAGCTAGGTAAGTGTCTGCCACTCATTGATAACATTTCAGAGAGCTGAGATATGCTATCTATTAATTGACGTAGCTAAAGAAAATGTTAGCAACTACAAAACAATGTTTACGCGCGTGTCACTATTCATGAGTGTGGAAGTGGCGACCAAGCATCTGTAGTTAACATGCGGAATTCATGCATACAAAAAACAGAAAGTAAGGTAGTAGCGTTAACGCCATGTAACGGGATAAGGAAGACTTTTATTCCGGCATTTTACTTCGAGCAGAAAGGCAACAGACGATGTGAGAAATCCACTCAGCATCTCTCATGTGAGTTTGATATCTCCGTGAATTCGCTCAGAAAAAGTGATGCTATTAAACAATTGTACACGTGCTTGCTGAAGTTATAGCCTACTATACAGGGATTTGTACGGTATCAACACATGTTTAATAGTTCAACTTCAGGAACTCTTCAATATCAGCTTAAAAATGTCAGTCCATATTTTAACATTACTAAGTGGTAATTTAGCAACACATCCATCCTACTATTAGTTGGGTGGATGTGTTGTCAAATTGTGACCTACATTTAGTATGCTTCTAAAGTTTTTACATCATAAAATGTCTGAAAAGCTTAATATAATGGATTTCTAGCATTTGTAAGAAGACTAAAATGTGTTCTAGCTGATATTCTATGACAAAATGCCATTTTGGCATTGGCTTCAAAACATCTCTATTGGTTCATGATAATATAATTCATATTTTTAATATCTATCTATCTCAGAGGAGATTGGCAATAGTTGACTTTGATCCTGACAAGCCTGTTTCGATGTAGTGGCCAGGACAATGTGTTCTTACTCAGTTTGGTAACTAATACGGAACATTCATGACTTACATTTTTTCAGTCTGGCAGAGAAAAGACCAACCATGGCCGTCTCTGCCATCAGGAATTGGTGGAATACCCACCAGTTGGACAAATCTGACACCAATGACTCCAACACAGAAGAAGACGAGGAGGAATTAACAGGGAGGAGGCAGTGTAAGTTATTTTCATAAACGCTGCATTTGGATACATGCTATGTGCACTGGGTTTTCCTGTTAGAAAGGAGATGTTGTCAAACTTGTATGTATTGCATCCCTTCCCCAAGGCTAAACCATTATATATTAAACAAGCTCTTTCACGACTTGAGATAATGAAAGCATTCAGGTGGTGCATAATCCCTTCTTAAATGAACAAGCTTGTGTGGTCTAGGTGAGGTAAGGACCCATAGGGGCAGACCTAATGAAAAATGTATACCCATAGTGCACCACTGGCAGAGAATGAGTGGAATTGAAGGTGTGATTCATGTCTCCTCTCAGTAACTATAAACTTAAGTCAGACTCTGCGGACTAGGCAGCTGCTCGTAGACTTTGATGGCGGCCGGCCTGTTTTGAGTCTCAGGGCACCGCTGGACCTGGTTAGCTTCCCATCCATCTCCTGCCCCCGGTGGCCCATAGAGTGTGAGGTCATCAATGACATCATCCAACACATAGGTAATACAACATTTGATTGAAACCATTATGTTACTAGGCATGTTACATTGATAGAATGTAACCCGGAATATTTACCCAACCACAATTTCAAGGTAAGGGTACTTGAAGGGGGGTTTCACATTTCATTGTATGCAACTTAATAACACTACATCTCTAAGTCCGATGTGTCCATGTCCTTTTTACTCTGCGATATTTTCGCACAGCTTTAGTTACTTTTCATATTATATTTTTCCATTCCCTCCCTGTCCAGGGAAACCCATCCATCTCCAATTTGGTGATTAAGAATCTGAATGTTTCGGATAAATTGAAGGACTTTTAATAATAAGCCGTAATATGAAAACAACATAAACTATTCAATTAGTAAAACACTGAAAGGGAACATTTAGCTGCATTATAAATAATTGTCATGCTTTAAAACATTTCCGATTATACGATTAAACGTATCTTACTTTTGGTTTTGAATGCAGAACCTTTACTCGTAATAGATTATGTGCATCCAAAGTGCTAGTGATGACTTGTGTGCAGAATCATCTGGTACACAATACCAGTCTTGGGTAAAAAAAACTTTAAAAAATCAGGAAGTTAAACACAGTGTAAAACATGGCATGTCCTATTGCTGTTTGTGTTACACTTATTAACACCAAGGGAGTGTGTGTTGTAGAGTGGGACCCCCCAGAGCCAGAGCCTTTCTACAAGGCCACAGGACATGAGAGGACCCCCATACCAGCAGGAGATGAGAGGGGCAAAGTGGTGTACTGCATTGACCATGGTAACTAAGGCTTTTTTTTGTACCACCAGGTTACATGGTGTGTTGTGTCGTCACAGTGGTGCCAACACTTAATGCTTAACACAGTAATAATGACAAAAAACCTAATTGAGTTACTTCGTTCTACCTATTCCCCTCGGAGAGTAGATGATCTGTTTCAATTTAAAGGCCTTTTATGGCAAATAATGGAATACTTGTGAGTGACAACCTAATTCCTTAGTGCTTTAAGATTTGCACTGATATTACATTTTAAGTGCTATATAACAATCCCCAAGTGTTGTTACAGTTTAATATGGGGAGAATTGTGTTGGGCCTTTAGCTTAAGTGTTTCTGCTCAGCAGTGTTACAAAAGGTTTATCCTTTATTAGTTACAGTGCAGGGATATGTACAGTGTTACAGTAGGAAAAGGGATAGTGCAAATCAAAGAAGCATCAGTCAAATCTAATAAATAACCAAGTTAACAATTTAAAACTAAATATAGTAAGTAGAGAGACTGAACAGTTGTGTTATCGTAGATAATAACAGAGAAATCATTTTCTGGATAAACAATGTAACCCTCTACTGCTCTCTGAAAAACAATGCAAGTCCATCCATGCTTTTGATATGAACTTTTTCTTTTTTTTCTTTCCCTTTAAAAAGCCACCAAGCGTCCCTTCTTCTCCTGCTCCCGTGTCGGAGGAAACAGGGGGCCCATTAAGAGCGCCACTTCATATGACAATCAGACAGACTTCACCCTTGAGTTTGAGTCACGCTTTGAGAGTGGAAACCTCCAGAAGGCGGTGCAAGTGTGAGTCTCCGCAGCTTCATCTACTGATTAGCAGCTTTTTAACCATTACTGTATTTGTAAGTTATCACTGTGGTTCTAGCTTAATGTATACTCTTTCTCTCTGTTCCCCCCCACATCTATTCTTCCCTGTGCAGGGGAGTCTATGACTATGAGCTCACCCTGCACACAGACTTGTACACCAGGAAGCACACGCAGTGGTTTTACTTCAGGGTCAGGAACATGAAGGCTGGAGTGCCATACCGCTTCACTATCGTCAACTTGATGAAGAGCAGCAGCCTGTATGTTCAGGGTATGAGACCACTCCTCTACTCAGAGAGGGCCGCCAAAGAGAAAGGTGTTGGATGGCAACGCACCGGCGCCAATATCAGATACTACCGCAACTGCCAGCAGGTAGAGGAAGTGAGTTTTAAAAATCAAAAAAGGCGTCAAGACTGGATTTTTATTAAATAAACCCATTCTCTACTAGCTGTGATTTCCGTTTATGAGTTAAGAATGAATATATTTTATTCAGCTTTTATGTTTTATTTTAAAGTTGTGTTTTCAATACATGAAAATCCAATGAATGAGTCTTCCACCCATTACCAAGAGAACAAAATGAGAAAAAATCAACTGAAATTCATATTAAATTGCCCCAACCAGTGATACATCTGTGTTGGTGTTTCCCATCAAAATAATAATATAAATGCTCTGACTCCCCAGTAAAGTGTCATAAATGAACAAACACCGAAAGTAGAAGATTCAAACTAAAAGGAATTGTAAGATAGAAACAGTGAAGGAAAAAGGGACGGTGTTACTGCCTCGTCATCATATAAACTGAAGCAAAATATTATATTAATATTAATTAACTGCTCCTGTGGGTATTGTCCACAGTATTGAATGTATTACATGTCTAATAAGTAACATGAAATATAATGTTAAAGAACATTGTAAATCGTTTTTTGTACTTAGGATATGCATGTGCAAATGTTTGGCTAAAAAATGTACCTATAAGGGTTTGTGAAAGTAAATGTAGAAACCTCTTTTGTCTATCCGACATAACGCACATCAGAACAGAATGACAATTGTAATTATTTCTGAAAAAGAGGGACCTTTCTTTAAAACCACCTTATCTGTCTCATTTTAATACAAAGGACAACAACAGTGACACGCCCCCCCTGTTCTCACTCACCTGGACTCTCCAGTTCCCTTCTGACTCTGACACCTGCTACTTGGCCCACTGCTACCCCTACACCTACTCCCACCTGCAGCGCTACCTGAGGCGCGTCTCTTCCAACCCAGCCTTCGCGTCATACTGTTCACTGAGGGTGCTGTGCCACAGCCTCGCTGGAAATGCTGTGTATGTGGTGACGATAACGTCCCGGGCGGGCAGCAGGGTGGAGGGTAGGACTAAGAAGGCCGTGGTGGTGACGGCCCGAGTGCACCCTGGAGAAACCAACGGGTCCTGGATGATGGAGGGGTTCCTAGACTTCCTGCTCGGGGACTCAGAGGATGCTCAGCTACTCAGGGACACTTTTGTTTTTAAGGTGAGGGACTTAAAGCTCCTTCCCTCACATCTCTCTTTATATCATCATTATGACTTCAATATTAAGTCATTTGTGATATTTCCAAACAGTAATTGTATAAAGTTGGATTAATTAAGATAAGATAAGAAGTACTTTAGTGATCCCAATTTGGGAAATGTTTGCGTTGCAGCAGCATAAAAAGACATGGCATTGTACATTGGAGAAATTAAAAGACTAGAAATAAACAATCCAAAATGTAAACATCTCAAATAGAAATAAGATAGCATTAAAAAAGTAAAAAATATACATGTGGAAATACAAATGTACAGTAACAAAACATAAAGCAGATATTTAATATAATTGATATCAGGATGCTATAATTGATAAGTCTTGTGATTTGTTTAAATGCTGTAATGCTATCCAAATAGCTTTTTCCTCATTGTTTTTGTGGTGCTGCAGGTGGTGCCGATGCTGAACCCAGATGGTGTGATCGTGGGTAATTACCGCTGCTCTCTGGCAGGCAGGGACCTGAACAGAAACTACAAGACACTGCTCAGGGACTCCTTCCCCTGTGTGTGGCACACCCTAAACATGGTGGAAAGGTAGCACAGAACACATGCATGAACAAAACACATTTAAACACACACTCAGAATCAAGTTTATTGCCAGGTGCGTTTACACATACAAGGCATTTGATTTGGTATCTGGTTGTGCGAACATAAACAATCTAAGAACATAAGTTGCAATAGTAAGTAAAAAAAGTTTCGCATTAAAAAGGAATACTAAAGACAAGTATTTACAACAAATTTAAATACACAAAGAACCTTAAAAGCTAATAAACAAAAACACTTAGTACAATGAACATATGGCAAACTACAGTGGATTATATTTTCCTACATAGAAAACATCTTGTATTGCATGTAGATGTACAATGTGTTCTCATCAGTCTTTAGCTTTATGTCAAAGTCAACTTTAATGTCAATCTTACTCAGTTTGTGTTTACAGACAGAGAGATCGAAATGACGTTTCCAACAATCCCGAATGTAAAATGATACAGTGTACAGATATGTATAAAATATGTATATCCTATATACACAATGAACCGACACATTTACACATATGCACACATTAAGATAAAAAAAACACAACAATCAATATATACAAAATAACAGTCACTTCAATATCAATATCTTTGGTGCAAGATTGTCCATAAAATGTGCATTTATTAAAGATTGTCCGTAGCAGCATAAAAAACAAACAATTTTGTCCAGTAGGGGAGAGAGGGGAGAGAGGGGAGAGAGGGGAGAGAGGGGAGGGAGTTCAGCCTCCTGACAGCCTGGTGTAAATAACTGTTCTCTAGTTGTGCTCGACCTCAGGCTGCGGAACCTCCTCCCTGAAGGCATGAGGGTGAAGAGGCAGTTGGAGGGATGGGTGGGTGGGGTCACCCAAAAGTCTGAGTGCTCTGCGGGTGTTCTAAATGTCCAGGAGTGATGGGAGTGAGGCACCGATGATCCTCTCAGCGGTGTTCACCACGCCCTGCAGGGTCTTGCGGTTCAATGCTGTGCAGCTTCCGAACCACACCGTGATGAGGATGCTCTCGATGCTGAGGATGCTCTCGATGGCGCCTCGGTAGAAGGAGAGCATGATGGGGGGGAAGCTCCTGCTCTCTTCAGTTTGCGGACGAAGTAGAGGCGCTGCCGGGCTTTCTTGGTGATTGACGTGGTGTTGTTACTCCAGTAGAGGTCCTCGGTGATGTGGACCCCCAATAATTAGGTGCTGCTCACCTGTTCCACAGCAGTACCACCGATGGTCAATGGGTTGGGTGTAGGTTCTCCTGAAGTCGACAACAATCTCCTTTGTTTTCTCCACATTGAGAAAGAGATTGTTGAAGTCCAGCAGCCAATTGCAGAGAAAGGGGCCGAAGCCCAGGTTTGTTAGCTTGCAAACCAGCTGCTGGGAGATGATAGTGTTGAACGCTGAGCTAAAGTCTATGAACAGCATCCTAACATAAGAGTTTTTAGTGTCCAGGTGGGTGAGCGCTGGATGAAGAGCAGAGGAGATGGCATCCTCAGTGGACTGTGCATGTTTATCCAGTAAATTGCAAAAAATGTGCACGTCGTATTTATAATTATTTGTTTTTAGGATACAACACATCATTCTTTAGCTGTTCTGCTTGTGTCAGCGAGCAGCCAGTTTGTGTTGAGTAGGGATTAAGACTCTCACAGATTACGACCCAAGTGAACATTTTCACACAAAAATAAACAAAAAATGTAATTCACTGCACGACTTGCAATGAACAGCGATTGTGGTATTTAGTCTGCATTTACTTGCTGACTTTATTGCATAAAGCAGTCCAGTTATAAAATGATATCACTGCATTCACTTTTACTGGATTTTTATCTATACCAAAATGGCCGTTTCCTTTATACTAGATCAAATATATCTGCTTCAATTCATTGCTGTAAGGTTAAGAAACAGGAGGGATAGATGTAAAAGATAAGCAGTCTCATTCTAAATGACCCGCCTTTGATACATACAATGCATTAGTGTAGTTCTGTGAAATCAAACTTGTTTTTTTATTAGAAAGAACAATATTTTTAAAGGCTTCCATCCAAACATGGCTCATCCTCTATTTGCACGTTTCCTACTTCTCTTATACAGGCTGATGGCTGAGATGGATGTCGTTCTTTACTGTGACTTTCATGGACACAACCGTAAAAACAATGTCTTTATGTACGGATGTAACAACCGAGGTGACGCCTCGCTGAAGCTTCATGAGAGACTCTTTCCACTGATGATGAGCAAGAATGCCGGTGATAAGGTTAGGAACTGTTTTTCAAAAACTCTTTGTAACATATATGTAGTCCGAGTCACATTGGGCTTGTATTTATATCATGACACCATGGTTATTAGTATAAATAAAAACTATAACGTCAGTTTATTTAACATTTCTTTAACATCTTGATCACTCTTTTCATCAGTTCTCTTTTAAGAGTTGTAAGTTTCGGGTTCAGAAGAGCAAAGAGGGAACCGGACGAATCGCCATGTGGAGACTCGGCATCAAAAACAGCTACACCATGGAGGCCACCTTCGGAGGCTCCACTCTGGGTGAGTTTCCAAGTGTGAGTGTGTGTGTGTATTTTCCTATGTATCTTGTATTTGGATCTTTCATGTGTTTTAATGTTAGGCGACAGGAGAGGAACACATTTTACTACTCAAGACCTGAAGTCCCTCGGCTTCTACTTTTGTGACACCCTGCTGGACTACTGTGACCCAGATCCAACAAAGGTGAGGGATAACGCAGCATGTCCACAGCTTAGAAATTATGTTAGCCTTCTCTGTGTAGTCAAACAACATGATGCTTCAAAATATACCTTGATATTGTTTTTCAAAGCTGGAATTGTGTATCTATGTGCCCGGTTGGTCCCAGCACTTAAGCTTAGGCTGCCCCTAAGTCTTTAAGGATGCCTTCGAAAAAAAATGAGTTGCATAAAATCCCTTTCATCCTTTGCCTTAGCTACTTAAGTAGTTTATGCAACCAGGCACTGCTTTTTAAATGTGACCATTGTGTGTGTGTGTGTGTGTGTGTGTGTGTGTGTGTGTGTGTGTGTGTGTGTGTGTGTGTGTGTGTGTGTGTGTGTGTGTGTGTGTGTGTGTGTGTGTGTGTGTGTGTGTGTGTGTGTGTGTGTGTGTGTGTGTGTGTGTGTGTGTGTGTGTGTGTGTGTGTGTAGCTGTCTTTTGTGTTATCCCTGTGCTTTTTTCTTCAGACCACTTACTGTCTGTCAGAGCTGGCAGCGTTGTTTAAGAAGCAGGTCAGCGAGAGGCTGGGCAAAGATCTGGGCACTGAATGTAACTTTTCTGTGTCTGACCTGGAAAGCAGGTGATTTTTTTATAAAATATGCATAACTTGGACAAAATATGATATGTATAACTGTGCTCTCAATCAGCTTAATAAGACTGTTATTTGTTTGTTTGCTTTCACAGCACCAGTGGTTCAAATAGTTCTGATTCCGACGGACTCCCAGCTCATTTGATGAACCATACAGAGGTTCGCTGACATACATCTACTCTTCCATGAAGTATTGTTTTATACAGTTGTTTAATGTCCTTGTAAAGCTTGTATTACATTTGGATCCCTTTGTGAAATGGGCCTTGAATCATGTTCTTCTCTTGTATTACTTTACCTCATGCTGCTTCTCTATTCCTCAGCAGACTCCAGTGAAGAAGAAAAATAAACGCTTGAGGAGTTGTAAAGAGAGGAACAGGCTGCGACCAGAGGAAGGGAGGAGTAAAGAACAGGCCAAAGTTCTGCAATGCAGCACAACCAATATTGTATGTATACTAATATTGTGATATACTAAATAATGCATCATTTATTTCACACTTTAGTGTGGTTAACAAGAGTAACGGTCTTTGCAGGGTTCCAACCTGCCACGAGAGGGCACTGTTAAAGAGGAGAGGCCTGTTGGAAGACACAGGAAAACATGGCAGGTATGAAGCAGGTCAATACTACAACGGAAATTAAATAATAAAAGGCAGTGAAACAATGTTGGTTTAACAGAAACTAAACTAAGAGCGCTAAAACTAAATTGAATAAATATTGCCTGTTTAAATGTTTTGGGAAAAATCATTATTTGTATTATAAGAAAATAAACAGCTAGTCAACTCGACCTTTGCATGCAGAAAAACAACTTTAAAAATACTTAAATATTCTAGTAAGATCAAATGACATTTAACCAAGCTTGTTTAGCTCAACTGGGGTCTGAATGGAGATACAGGTGACTAGTTCCAAAGATTTCAACATTATAATCTTTCCTACACAGTTACAAACTATAGCTTCATACTTCTGAGACATTATAGCTAGCCCTTATAGGACAAATAAATATACAACAACTAGATCTCTCTGAAATCTGATCGTATTCTGAAAATGTCCTCATGATTACATTGCAAAGTCGCAACTCGATTTTGACAGGATAACAACTGGTGACTTCTAGAATTGTGTGAGTAACATTCTGTTTTTAGACTTCTCTGTTTCAGTGTGTGTACTCTGTATACATGCTCTGTAGTTGATCTGATTGAAATTGTGATTTTAAATCTCAAAACCGCTACAGTATCTGTCAGGCAGAAACTTGGGACAACTCATTTGATAGAAACCCTAAAACTGAAGTAACTGACTGCTAGTGTTAACTTTGATTTAAACATTTGTAGAATACTAAGAGCTTTATTGAGTAGGTGTAACTGTATTAAGTGTTAAACTCATAACTTTATAACTTAGGGTTTAATGTAATTATAAAACCATTGGGCCACTGAAAAGACAATAACAACTCAGGAGGGAGCCAGTCTAGATTTCCTTTTGAGGGCCACCAGCTGCAGAGAGTTAACTAATTAAAGGGGCGTGGCCCCACAGCAGTGAGAACTCAGCAATCAGGTGTCCATTTTACATAGCACTTTCCTGGAGCGTCAGCTTCAGACGAAGACTGACAAAGACAAAGACAAAGGAGTCCTGCTCGAGTCAAAGACTGACAAAGACAAAGGAGTCCTGCTGGAGTCACGAGGGAGGCAAATCCTACTTTGATTGAGCCAAGTATCGCTGGTGTTTTATTTAATTTAATTTAGTTTTTTAGCCCCTCGTGCTATAATCATGTGTATTTTCTCCATTCCTGTTTATGTGTCTTCTCGCAATTATCACTGGCCCCGTGTTTCTCCTAATCGATATAACCGGCCTGCTCTCGTCTATCCCACATGCTCCACTGAGATCCAACATCTAGTTCCTTCTGGACCTGTCTGCTGCATTCGACACGGTGAATCATCAGATCCTCCTTCGCACTCTCCAAGAACTTGGAGTTTCAGGCTCTGCACTTTCCCTCCTCACCTCATACCTCAAAGACCGCACCTACAGGGTAACTTGGAGAGGGTCCGAGTCCGACCCTTGTCAATTAACTACAGGGGTCCCTCAGGGCTCTGTTCTTGGTCCCCTCCTCTTCTCCCTGTACACAAACTCGCTCGGATCTGTCATTAGCCCGCATGGTTTTTCATACCACTGCTACGCTGACGACACCCAATTCATTCTGTCCTTTCCCCGCTCTCTCAGTGGATGTCTGCTCACCACCTCAAGCTCAACCCTGACAAGACTGAACTGCTTTTCTGTCCGGGAAAAGATTGTCCCACTCTTGACCTGACAATCAACATCGGCACCTCTGTTGTTTCCCCGACTCAGACTGCAAGGAATCTGGGTGTGACCCTAGATAACAAACTGTCCTTCACTGCAAACATCGCTGCTACAACCCCCTGCTGCAGATACACGCTTTACAACATCAGGATGATACGTCCCCACCTGACCCAGAAAGCGACGCAGGTTCTGGCCCAGGCTCTCGTCATCTCACGCCTAGACTACTGCAACTCCCTCCTGGCTGGTCTACCTGCATGTGCCATCCGACCTCTGCAGCTCGTCTGGTCTTCAACCTTCCTAAATGCTGCGAATGGATCTGGCCCTTCCTACATCCAGGACATGGTTAAACCGTACACCCCAGCACGTGCACTCCGCTCTGCATCAGCCAAACAGCTCGCTGCACCCGCACTGCGAGGGGGACACAAGTTCCCATCAGCAAAAACACGTGGGTTTGCTATTCTGGCTCCAAAATGGTGGAATGAGCTCCCCATTGAAATCAGGACAGCCGATAGCTTGCACATCTTCCGGCGCAGACTGAAAACTCATCTCTTTCGACTCCACTTCGAGCGATAGAATTACTAACAAAGCACTTATATACTAATAAAGGACTGGCTTATCTAAAGCCAGTTGAGTAGCACTTGAAATGTTTTAGCTCTATGAAACCTGATGTACTTATATGATTCTGTTTTCTTCAAGTTTGTATCTTGTTGGTTGAACGCACTTATTGTAAGTCGCTTTGGATGAAAGCGTCAGCTAAATGCAATGTAATATTACAACCTTTGTTTGAAGAGTTTGATACGTTTAGGAGACAGAGCCAGCCAGACAGTGAAGGGAATATAGAAGATTTTCATAGCCGTGCCTATCTAATATTTCTTTCTTTTGGAAGGTGAATGGCCTGATAAAGAAAGCTGTGATCCCGTCTCACTTCACCCACCCAGGGGAGGTCAGTCATGTGACTCTGTGGCAGGGCAGCGAGCCTGTCAAGGTAAAGAGCCTCTCATAACCTCTTCAAGTATTGTCAGTATTTCACAATCTGTCATTTTCCTCTGGATTTTGCTACATTTCTGTGTTTTAGGAGTATGAAAACATGAAATCGGCATTGAGCGTAAAAGAATGTCCACATCTCAGCACATACAGGACTGTGGCCACTAGCACAGGTAATGCGCCCTCTGCGTCTAATTCTCCATTACATCCATGTAGTGCCTTATTTTTTAGTTATGGTTTACTTGTTGGTACCGACTCATAAAGTGCAGTTAAACACTTTTTAAAACATTATTTTGTGTAGTTTCCCCCCCCCCCCCCCCCCCCCCCCCAATTAGACATTAGGGTATAAATGTCCCCTTTGAAACCCGAGTGAGCCTTTTTCTCACATTTGTCCTGTGGGTCCAACACATGCTAACTTCCTAATTTCCCCAAAGGTTATGCTGCTATATCTGTGTTTTTTATTTTTCAAATTCAATGTTGTTTCTTATCACTAACATAGTATACAGACTGTGAAATCAAACAAAAATCTCTCCCAAGCATTTGGTATGCAGAAAATAATCCAATGAAAAACAATCCATTATAAACTGATATTAGATATTTCTAAATTCTAAAAATGCATGAAATTGTAATGATCGGGACTGATTTTTGTTCAAATGAAAAGATAAGGAGAGAATATTATTATTGATGGCAGTTGTTGTCCTCTAAGTACATCAGAGCATGGGGAAAGTACTGTGTAGCAGTCTGCTGTATATTTGACTATGACCTGTCTACAGGACAGTGGAGATGCTCCTCTCAGCTGCTGCACCTGAGTGCCGTCCTTCCTCAGTCTCCAAATGTCCTGCATCCCAACAACCGACAGAATCGCTGCCCCAGACAATCCTTGGTCGCCTATAATGTCTACAGAGGTGTGTCCGCATGCAGAGTAGATCTAGAACTGAATTCAATTTAAAAAAAGCTTCATCATCTCTGTCATTCAACTCAAAGTGTAGCTCTTACTGAAACGTGTCTCCGTATTTCAGGTTTGCCACCTTCCCTTACAGCGCCCGACAGGTGAGCCTTATAGAAACGTTATGTATCCTCATCAATAGGTTGCAGATAACTACAGTATATGTTGAGGTACGTTCAGATTCATGAAGTGTTGTCTCTCTTCTCTCACAGGTCTTCCATGTACCTCAAGATGGTTCCAGACATTGTTCCAACCAAACGCTTGCTGTCAAATTTCCCAGCTGACACTCTGCACACTTTCCGAGACAGAAACTTAGAAAGTTCCTTTGTGCCTGAGGATTCCTTCCTCTCACACACAGACACAACAAACACCAAGCAGCAGAGCGAGGAAGAAGATTCCCCAGAAGGTTTCATATGCACATATATTGTTCTAGTTTCTGAAATTATTTTTGAAACTTTCTTGTGAATATAGTGTCATGCAAAAGGTGTTTATTCAATCTTTTGGACAAAAATATAGGTTTTTTTAATTCATCAGCTAGATGATCTCCTGTCTTGATGATCTGATCTTGTCCTTTCTTCAGTAGGTTTCTCACTGATGAGATGTTTGCCCCTGGGAGAACGGAAGCAGAGAGAAACTGAATCGCGCAGCAGATTATTTGTGCCTTTTCTGAGAGACACAGACCTGAGAGGGAAAAGGTAAATTCACTTTGAACCTTCTTGGGCTCTCTTTTTCTCTCTGTCTTTGTCTGTCATTAGCTGATTTTGTTAAATACTCCGGTTGCCATTGCAGTTAAGATATCAGGAAATAAGCACTGGTGTTTGTGCAATCGTTATATGACTACAGTTTACAATGTTTAAAACTTGTTCTTTTATCTTTTTCAATATCCTCAGATACTGCAAAGAGACCGTGGAGGACAAGAGGCACCTGGGTGTTTTATCCCCTGCTTCAAAGCCTTCAGGCCTCATGCAGATGGTGCCTAAGCGTCCACAGAGTGACTCCCTCCGTAGTTTTCAGACTAATAAGGACATCAGGCACTATCAGATATGAAAGACAATGGTGACACTGTCCCCACATTCTGCCTCACTGTAGGGTGGGATGTTTATACATTTGGAACTACAGATTCAACTTTTTTTTTTTTTAAAGGTTCATTCATTCAACAGACGAAAATACTATGTTTATGACCTCCTTCACACAGATATCATAATGCAAGTTAAACTACTAATGTGGCATTCATATGGCAACCTTTGTTCAATGATGGTTACACAATGCTGGTCTTGTGTCTGCCATACGTTGCATTAGTTGCCTAATAAATGATACACAGGCTGTGTGTTTTAAACGATTCATTTATTGCAAAGCTACAAAAAAAAAAACATTACAATTAATGTGGGTACAATATAAAAATAAATACGTTCACGTTCTCTTTGATACTCAATTGAGGTGAGAAATGTTACCATGTACGACATGTAATACCAAAAAAGGCACATTATTTTTTGTTGTCTGAGTCTGGGAGATACAGATGTCCATACAGATGTGTGGTAGACACGCAGCTTCATAATTCAGTCAAACTGCCGGAGATGAAACTGCCTCTCTGTGTGTCTGACCAGGTCCCGCAGCGCCACAAACCCAAAGAGGGCCTGGATAATTCAGGAATAAATTAAACATTATATACAAATTAAACCAGTGACAATCAACCAACGCCAAGTATAGAAAACATGCTGAACATAATATTTAAGTATATGCAAAAACAATTGAAGTCAGTTTTTAAAAAGAATGCTATGGTACCTGTGTGAGTATGAATATGGCGAGAACTATGTGAACCCCCCTCTCCAAGGGTTGAATGAGAATGGCTTCATTGAAGAGCTGAAAGAGGATTAGTGGGAACTGCAGCAGGATGCTCAGCAGCCAAAAACCAGCCAGCTCCGGGACCTTTCAAACACACACGTTACATTAATCCCTGTCTGTTGGGTTACATTATGTTATTTGGCAGACGCTTTTATCCAAAGTGTAGCATATCCCTCCGAAATAAGGTCGTAGACTTTACTGATGATTTAGAATTTATTGAAACTCCAGAATCAACGTAAGAGCTTGTGCCTCTTCGGGGGGTGCTAACACTTAAACATACACTTTATTCTTTACTTTCTCCGTCTTTATATGTAGAAGATATTCCTTTTCTCCGTCATGTTGTTTCCATAGCAACAACAACTTCCTGTCAACAGCGTAAACTCACCTTCAAAATAAAAGCATCTAAATAAAACAGGAAGTTAACCTAAATTACATTTAAGACGTATATAAAACTGCAACGAAAGTAACAAACAATATAATATCCTTTTCAGTTTCACAGAACACAAATTGGGTTATTTACACAAAGAGACTCACAACATGTTAATACCATAGACATGCCTGTGGGTGAGTGTTGACCCATTTTCCCTCCAACTGTATCTTTACATTTGTGTGAGTGATGCACCACCTTTTCTTGTAGGTTCCCAGCATAGCCGAGAAAGAGTCTAATGGCCTCGATCAGAGTCATCACGATGAGAACTGTGACGAGGATGAACTTGTAGTAGTCTGGCAAGGCAGGATACTGATAGAAATGACAAATACAACAATGCAGTTAAGTAAACTGAATTTAAGTTAAAGACATTATTGTAAGTGACTTTTATGAAATTAGGAAATAGTCTGACTTGTTTAAAGTTCACTTAAAATGAATGCCTGTAAAAACAACAAATGACCGCCTGAATTTGACAACAATAAGGCCCACGAATCAGCCTTTGGGGATCATTTGTTCACTTAGCTGCTACCTCAATATTTTAAATCTGCTTTTTTTGGTCACTGATACTTTTCTCCTGGGAAGTACTACGTTTTGCGTCAAAGGTATTTAAAAAATAATGCATTACAAGGATTAATTGCTTGGTGAGCTTATAGTGTTACTTGAACTGACTTTTAGAAGAGGATGTCATGCAGTCTGACAATGTGAAACTACTACTGATGGTCAAACCGTTATCCAATTGAGTCTGGGAATTTAATGAGTTCCTCCTTAAATAGACTATTATTTGAATCATATTGGCGACCCCAATTATCACGCATTTACACAACTTGATCATTTAAAGGTGGGGTAGGTAAGTTTGGGAAACCGGCTCGAGATACACTTTTTGTTATATTCCATGGAAAGCTCTTAACATCTCGATAGCAATGAATATCTAAAGTGCTTTGACAAAAAAATCCATAAAAGAAATTCATCTGTGAAAGCCGTGGCGCTGTAAAAAGCACGACCAATCATTTTAGCCGGCTAAAGTAACTGGATGGCCTACCTGCCTGTCAGCCTTCCATCTGTGCACAAACTTATCTCGTGCCCTCATTGGTCATGTGCGCGTACGTGTGTGTTGGAGGAGGGGCTCTGTAAGGAAGTGGCAGATTTTTTCCGGCTGTGTATTTTCAAATTCTAGCGCACTGGAGCTGGTTTCTCCAAAATTACCTACCCCACCTTTAACAATTAAAGTTTATAAATGATAACATTTGTCTTTCCCATTAGCCCAATGTCTTCACCCCCTCTATTTTACTCACCTCCAACCTCACTTTTTTTTTTTTTTTATCCTTACAGTCTTTTTTTCTATGTAGATAAATGTTATCGAATCAGCAAAACATAATTTATAGTAAAGACCATGTCCGGCCCATCCTCTTTTTTTCTCTCCACATAGAGATATCATCAAACCAGAGGGAATTTCTCGATATGGCAGCAGAATTTTGCCATTTAATAAAGGTCATTTTAAATGTTATATCAAGGTCTATATTTTTCATATTCCTTACTTTTAAATAACAAACCACGTTTAGTGACCTCCCCAGTTGTTCCCCACAACAAGTGTACACAGTGCTTGTTTATTTATTTATTTGGGTGGGTTGGTGGGCGGGGGAACAAGATGATTTAGTTTTATAATTAACCTGACTTTCTCTCTGCATGGCTTACCTTGAGTTGCAGCATTACAGTTTCACTGATCCACCACAGGGGGAAGAACCACATGTTAAAGTACAGAGACATCTGGAGGTGGAGACTAGACAGAACCTTCTTGCCTGAAAAACAAAACAAAGAAACATGGATAACATACCAACCCATATTAAGCAGCAGCTACTGTAAAACTACGCGAGAGACAAATATAGCTCAACCCAGGCTGTTATTTGTAAGCTAACATAAATGCTAATGTATCTTTAGCTGGGTTTACCGTGTGGCAGAAACGTGTCATTCTCTCTGGCGACAGGCCGAGACCGACTCTGGTCGAACAACACATTCCGAGAGAAGTCTTCTAAACGTTTTCTGATGGTCTCTGACAGGTCCATGGTGTAAAATGTTTTCTGCTAAGCCCAAACATGACCAGAGGGAAAACACACCGCCCCTTCCTCAACACAATGTACGCTGCGGTCGTCTCCTTGGATACCAGAAAAAAAATCTCGCGTTCCGCTCAAATCTCGCATGAAAACCGTCTTCTCGTTCCCCTCAGTGTTTGATAAAGAGTTCCCCTTGTTCCTCAGTTTCCTCAGTTGTGTCCTTGTTTAGTCCCTTAAAATATTTTAAAGACACAATGTATCGCACAGACAGCTATTTAAATGTTCTAAACGATTAACTGTATAGCCTATATAGCCATACAACTATAACAAAATCATCACACTTTCGCCCAGGGGTTTAACATCACATTCCATGACTATAAAATACCGTGAAACTGGGTTGTAGTATTTTTGGCTGCAATGCTTACAAATCAAATATCTATGTAAATGACATCGCCAGGTTTCCCCATGATATTGGACTAATCATTTAGTCAATATCAATTCAGATTGATTGATACTTGCATCCCTATTAGAGGTAGGGGTTCACTTGGTCATTATTTTTTAAATATAGTGTTACAATTTGACAACCCACTTTAAGCAACAACTAGTGTAAAACTAAGTCAAGAAAGTGATGCTCATGGGGTTTAAATCTGGTGAGTTCCCCGATCACACAGGTGTTCATTTCAGGGGTAGGCCTATCCCCTCGATTTTTTTAAATTGTTGTTTTAATAAATCTAGTCTAGGAATCAAAAATTCCCATTTCACAATCAGTTACACTGATTTAAAGTAAAACAAAGTTTATTTCATGAATGCAAAAGTTACACAACTCACTCACTCCCACGCCACGCAACACCCATCTGATTTCCGAGAAAACGAAAGTGAACAGAGCTGTAATAAAGATGGAAGAGTGCTGTACGGAGCCAGATCCGTTATCCTGCTCGATATGCTTCGACAGATTGAAAAGCCCTGTGACTCTTCACTGTGGCCACAGCTACTGTATGGACTGCGTGAACGGATACTGGGACCAGGAGAACCACCGCGGGGTTTACAGCTGTCCCCAGTGCAGACGCACTTTCAGTCGCAGACCTGTGCTGAACAAAAACACAGTGCTGGCTGATCTGGCAGAGAAAGTGTCAGGGCCTGAACCACCCACCCGGCCTGCTGTGAAGGATGAAGTGGGCCCGGGGGATGTGGAGTGTGATTTCTGCACTGCGAGGAAGCTGAAAGCTGTCAAGTCCTGCCTGGTGTGTCTGGCTTCTTACTGTGCAACTCACTTGGAGCCCCACTATGTGTCTGAGGCTTTCAAAAGGCACACGCTGGTGGAAATCACTTCTTCCATGCAAGAGAAGATCTGCTCCAAACATGACAAGCTGCTGGAAGTCTACTGTCGCAGTGACGGCCAATGCATTTGCCTGCTGTGTGTGATGGATGAACACAAAGGTCATGACACTGTCTCCGCTGCAGCAGAGAGGAAAGACAAACAAGTAAGAATAATTATATTGGCCACACGATTGCATATTAAATATTTCAAAGTAATATTGTAAAGTATATATTTTTTTCAGAAAGAATTTGGAAAGAAAAAACTGACATATCTGAAAGGAATACAGAAGAAAGAGAAGCAGCTGCAGCAGCTAAAACAAAAAATTAAAGCACTTCAGGTGAGTTATGTTGTATTTTCTATTAAAAGTAAGAAACAAAAGAAAGAGTTTGGTGGCCTTATAATGTGGCACAAAGTCATGGGAGTTGTAGTCTTCATCATCATCCTGGATTGGATTCCTTTATTGTTCTTCAGTGAGGAGTTTTTTTTTTTTACCAGGACTCCTCTCCAAAATAAACTATAAAGTAGTTTCACAATATGCTTAAAGGGGATATGAAACATGCCGTTATCTTGATTTAAAGAATAAAGGTCTTTGCTTGGTTTGAATATTGTTGGAAACATTTCTATAAAGTAAGCACACAACTAAAAATACCCTTTTTTCCACATTATACTTCAAAATACCTGACATTATTTGTATTTGGTTTCCCTCTGCTAGTTTTCAGGAGATGCAGCGGTTGATCAAAATGAGAAAGCCTACGCTGAAATGGTCCGGATGGCGGATGAGAGGCGCTGTGCCACTAAAGATCTGATCAGAGTTCAGCAGAAGGCTGTGGTGAGTCGAGCCGAGGCGTTCGTGGACCGTCTGGAGAAGGACATCTCCAAGCTGAGAAAGGGACAGGATGACCTCAAACAGCTGTCACTCACTGAGGATCACATTCATTTCCTGCAGGTACACAGACAGTCAAACATAGATTATTCAGGGCTACAGTTCATATTGTGTTTAGCCTTTTAGGTAGATAACACTTGCACTTGCTGCTCTTTTTCAATGCACTCTGATGCCTCTTAAACTGTCACCTGATTTTGTGTAAGTATTAATATCATCCCATCACTGCCATCATTTTGAGTTGTGATCACAATGTGAATTTGCACTATCCTCCTTAATGCACTATTATATGATCTTACATTTGAATTTATTTTCTATTCTATGCTTATTTTATGTCTATTTATGTCTTTTATCGGTAATTGTGTTCTATGAGATGTCAATCCTCTACTGTGAAGCACATAGGACTGCAATTCTTATATGAAAGGGGCTATACAATTAAAGCTTATGATTATTATTATTATTATTATTATTGTTTTCATGTGTTTCTAGAGCTGCCAGGCCATCTTTGACTGTCCGGAAGCTGACCTGTCCTCTGATGTTGACATCGAACAACAAACCCCTTTTGACTTTGTCAAAAGGGCTATATCTGATTTGAGAGACAGAATGGAAAATGTTTCCATAGCTATTGCAGAAATATCTCAGACAAGTAAGAAGATATTTCCTTTAAAAATATATTTACTGGAACGATGAGATAATGTTTAATAGCCAGTTTATTAAATGTTCTGCTGTCATGTTTTTTTACGTTTAGTTCAAGCTGATCCTGACCCTCAGACAAGACAGGAGCTCTCCCTTTGTGAGTCCTGGCATTTTCTACATGAACTGCTGTGCCTTCCTTACAAGTTATAATAAACACACTGAATTATATTAACTTCTACATTTCAGATTCCAGCAGCCTCAGTTTGGATCCCAACACAGCATTTGAAAACCTTTTGCTCTCTGAGGGAAACCGCAAAGTAACCTGGATTAAACAAGCTCAGAGGTATCCCTTGCACCCAGAGAGGTTTACCCAATATGATCAGGTGTTGTGCACTGAAGGCTTATCTGGAGTCTGCTACTGGGAGGTTGAGTGGCGGGGGAGCAGGGTTGAGGTCGCTGTGTGCTATAAAGGGGCAGATTTGGAGGAAAGTGGCTTTGGGGGTATAGCAAGTCACTCCTGGTGCATTTCTCTTTCAAATGTTGGTTGCGCCTATTGGCACGGTGGAATCAAAACCAAAATACCCATTAACTGCTCCTCTACTGTAGGTGTGTATCTGAACCACAAGGCAGGGACTCTGTCCTTCTACAGCGTGTCTGACTGTGGGGAAATAACGCTCCTTCACAGAGTCAGCACCACATTCTCCCAGCCTCTGTACCCCGGCCTCATGGTCTCCAGAAGGGCCTCAGCCAGGATAGTGTGTGCAAAATAAATCCACTGCCAAGGTGTGCTCGAGTGAAGTAAGGCAGTATGTTCATTCTGCGTTTGTATTAAAGACGAGTGCTAAAAATATGTTCATTTCAATTATATATTGTCTGTAGCTTATTATCTGATTCTATTCTTTATTATGGTTTTTGTTAGAAAAAAAGGGTGAAGATAATGATGAGACAGATGTGAGGTTTTGGTGTGTATCATGTTTCTCATCCTGTAATGGAAATTGTAAACTCATCATGCATGTTAAGTTATTAAGTAGAACAATTCTATATAAATGTAATAGATACTCAAACTCCTCTTGCTTTGTCATGCATTTAATGTTTTTAATCAATAAAAAATATGTTTCAGAGAAATGCTTCATTTTATTCTAACAAATAATGTTAAAACATAGTTTCAATAAAAAAAGCTATTTTACAATATGAAAATTCATTGTGTCAAAAAGTTTAGTTTTGTCAAGTACATTTCATATTTATGGCAACATTTGTATGTAGGCCATTTGTATAGTATGTAAGTAAAGTTGTACTACAATCAGATACGTACATGGAGATTCAAACAAGAAACATAATTGTAGGTGATTCATTTATTTTTATTTTGTTTGTAAAAACAAAATTCAATCTTTTATCATATGCTCAGGGGCTAAGAGTATGTCTTTTTTTCAGATTCCTTCAAAAATACTATACAGACAATGGATGTTTTTCACATAAATACAGTGTTGTTAAACTAGGGCTAAAATATCCACCCCTTCATTCTTTGAATAGAAGTATAAAGTATGATAACATTGAGAAAAAGGCCACTCATGTAAAGTACGAGTAGACTTTGAGACCTCTTTGACAGTAGGTTATGTACTGTAGGTTACTGCTCTCACACTGACACTCCCACAGAACAGTCAGTGAGAACACTCCAATAGTAGGCTTGTTTGAGACGCGTTGCGGCTCGCCTCGAAAGTAGACGAGAATAGCCGATCGCAGCCGGGGGAGGTCTCAAAAAGCTGGCCTGAAGTCGGACAGCTCGGAGTCGGCTTCGTCTTCTTCTTCTTCTCTCGGTTTTTTGGCGGATTGCAAACAACTTTAAGGTGCATACCGCCACCTCCGGAGTCGGCTTGACTCGGTTTGCATTTATAAAGAATGCACACGTGTTTAATCGTTAATGTCAGATATGTTCAGGTCGTTTTCTCCACCGTGACCTATTGAAAACTCCCTCCGACACAAGGTGCAGAAGACCCGAGACAGATCTCCACTCACGGGCTTTACCCAACTGTGTTTTTCTTCCCACTGTTTGTTGTAAGACACAAGTCTTTTCCTTTTAGAAGGGCCAGGGCCCAGAACCACATCCTCTCTCTCTTCTCCTCTTTCATTATCACCTCCTCCACCGGCAGGGCTCATTTTCCCACACGACTGAACAGACTGACATGCCACACAAACAATGATGCCGCACCCGCGGCCCACCGGAGAAAATCTCTCTCTCTCACACACACACACACACACACCACACACACACACACACACACACACACACACACACACACACACACACACACACACACACACACACACACACACACACACACACACACACACACACACACACACACACACCACACACACACACACACACACACACACACACACACACACACACACACACACACACACACACACACACACACACACACACACACACACACACACACACACACACACACACACACACGTAGTGTTGCGTACCGGTACGCCGAACCGGTACTGGACTTGTAAAAAGTTTCGGTTCAAGTCCAGTTAAAACCGGAACGTCGGGAACCGGTACTTGGACTCGCAAACAAATTACCACTTACGTATATTCTGGTGTCTGTGGTTATTTAAACATTCCCTGATAAACGTTATTCAGCGTAAATAAATGAGTGCTAATTCCAGTGTGCTCAGTGTACAACATCACATGTCATTTCACCTTCGATTCACGGTTTGAAAACGTAGCATTTGGCCACATGCTAATGCTAACCGGAAGTGAATAATTTTCAGAATAAAAGTATTAAATTAATAGTGTGAACTTCCGTTTTTTTCAGAATAAAATTGATTTAAATTAAATAGTGTATTTAATTCAAAATTACGCCATATGAACATTGATTTTAATTTCTAACAGTATGTATGTACATCACTATGTATGTAGTATGTACTGTATAATGTACACATGTAGAGTTGTAGAAAAGACATGGTGTACAGACAGTACACTCTGACTGTACAGTCACTACAGTGTAGCCCAGGCATCCTCAAACTACGGACTTCGGTCCGGATCCGGACCGAACCACCACTGTCTCCGGACTCTGAGCAAATTATACTTTTCATATGTATTATCTCTCTGTATTATATGTGAGACATCGCCACAACGCATTCACAACGAGTCAAAATTCTCCGCTATGTCCACTGCAAACAGCGCTCTGCATGTCTGACTGTTCCACTGTGTTCCACCTGTGTGTGTCAACGCTTTGGTCCAATCACATTCAGCATCCAGTCAGCGTTTTTCCCCCCCAAACAATCTGCGAATCAGAGGCACAGTAGGGCGGGTCTTCGCGGACTGCGGGTGGGAAAAATGTGTGTGTCTCTTTCAACCTGTCTAAGTCAGAGCGAGAATTAAAAAAAAAAAAGATTCAGAGCGAGAGTTAACAGCTCATCTAGTTCCATCTGTACTGTAGCTAGTAGCCTAGTTTCACCTACCGGGGTGGCAACTGACACCCTAAAAATAGGCCTTGCCACCCCAGTTGGCAGCTTTGTTTTGAAAGAAAAGTTGTGGCTCATCGGACATTTATGAGAGAAAGTCTCTAATGTCCGAGTGCAAGTGAATGCAGCACAAGATGCACGTCATGTAACCCCGGTCCTGGCGTGAGCGTGGACATACGATTGGCGGCGATTTCATTTTGAACTGGACGGCGCAAAACGAGAAGCATTCGGACCCAAGCACTGAAGGAATGAGGTATTTGCGGTCTACACTGACAGAGAAGAGTCTGTCAGTTTGGCTGTACTCAGCATTGAATCAAAACGTACTAAAGCTGTTGATCTTAATACGTTTGTGAGGCGTTTTGCTGAACAAAACGGTAATCGCCGCATTCAGCTGTAATAGACATGTCAACTTGATGCTCTGCTCACGGATGAGCATACACAACTATTAAGATGATGACCTTACGTGTGTAAATATATTTTTTTCTTTGAGGGGGTCTGCCCCCAAAAAACTGTTTTAAGTCCTGAGAAAGTCAAATAAGACGGTGTGTAAAACTACACTGCCCAGCCAAAAAAAAGTAACCACTTTGATTTAACTAGGCCAGTAGGTAAGGACTTTCCACTGGATAATAACTGAAGTATAAAAGAATGCATGACTGAAGTGATGGAGACCATGTTGAAGGCAAACAAAAAGAGGAAATAACAGGTCAAATCAAGCAAATCCCCCTCTCAGATTCCACAGCAACCAGAAGAACATAAATACTGGCTGGTGATTTGATTCATCAGCTTTGTGATGGAATAAAAAATGCACAGTGCATTTCCTTAGCTGTGGGTGAGTCCACTGACACCACTGACAATGCTCAGTTGCTGGTGTTTGTGAGTTTTTATGATGAGGCAAAGGGGGAGTTTGTTGAAGATGTGTTGGGCCTGACGAACCTCAGTGGACACACAAGGGGGCAAGACATTTATAAAGCAATAATGGGAATGCTGAATGAAAGAGGGTGCAGCTGCCTTTATTCATAACTGTGCAGCTCTTACACTGCGACTCTGAGGGGTCAAGCACAGACACAATAACAATGAAAACTGCTGCATACAGATTATTTTTGTTTTTGCAACCTCGTGTTAAGAATCTTGTTGCAATTGTTTAAAAGTTTGAATGACCGTAATAAACGGACCTTTGTCTTATTGAAACATTTATTTTGGACCTTTAAGATTTGTATTTGAGTACCCCTGCTGTAGCCTATACTGCAGGGGTACTCAAATACAAATCTTAAAGGTCCAAAATAAATGGGCCCCCGGACCCTCCTAGAGGAGGTTAGGTCCACCCCCATCTAAACCATGTTCACATGGATAGGATACTAAATACATTTGCACACTTTTTTTTTTTTTTCCGCAGTTGGCGTCGTGGTGAATGAAGTCATCACCCGCCAGTCGGTGAAAACCGGGTCGCTGAGCCGCAACGGGGGTGAATAACCCGGTGGTCCCCAGCAGGAAGGAGAGCTGCCCGGCTGCAGGCGAGGGCACAGCGGCGGCGGGCACGAAGTCCTCGGGAGGAAAGAGCCGTGGACAGGGGAGAGGCCCTACGGGGGGGGGCGTCCGAAGCTGCCGTTGAGGCGAACCGTGAGCCGCGGTAAGAGGAGAGGCCAGGCAGGGTCCCGGAGCGCGCCACCCACGGGCCGATGAAGGCATGGGCGACGTCCGAAACTGTCGAGGCGAGATGGGGTCCAGGAGTGCACCACCCAGGCGCCGAAGGAAACTTGAGTGGTGTCTGGAACCGCCGTTGAGAGTGTCCACACGAGGTCAACCGGCTGGTCGAACCTCCTCTCCGGCACCAGAAAGAAAACAAAAACTCAAAAGGGTCGATAGCCGTTAGCTGTTGCCGTTAGCTGGCAGCCATCGGTAGCTGCTAGCCGTAGTTAGCCAACGTGGTTAGCTGCTAGTTGTCGTTAGCTAGCGCAGCTGGGACGTGCAGCTGCACGCCCCGAAGAAACCCCACGAGGCAGCAATCGGGTTCATCCCTACCCAGCAGGTCGTGCATCGTCCCCTCTGTAGTCGGAAGGCAGATGCGGGAATGGCGAGCAACATCCCCAGCCATTCGGCGAGGCGCGCACCGAGCCTCAGTCCACGTGCCTGTAGCAGCCACGGTCGACTCCAAAAGATCCCCGGCATTTCGAGAAAGAAACCTGAGTTTCCTTTGCCGTGTTCGGGTCCGTCTCGGAAACTTCCCAAGACGCTGTCAGGGTCACCAGTGTAGTGCCGAGAGAAAGGGAGTCGGAGGCGGTGCATCGAAGGTGCAAAACTGTCTTTAATGAGCAGCAGAAATGCAGGTGTTGTCGGGTCGCAGCCCGGGACAACAAGAGAAAGAGCCAGGAGGGCACACAACATATAAAGGTAACCACATATATGTCCGTGTGGAAACAATACCCCCAACTCTAGTTCCATGTGTGGATTATGTAACCCAGTGTATTAAAGGTGGTCACCACAAAGTAATCATTTAACAAAAAGGAAGATGCAGTAGCTAACAATGATATTCACACCCGGGGTGCCATAGCCAGTGTTGCCTTTTACACCCAGATGTATATCAGGGTATTAGCGGGGGGGGGGGGGGGCGGGGGGATACGTCCCCCCCCCAATTTCATAAGGACACTGTTAAATCATCTTAGATCATTCCGATGTGCCCACCCAGGGGCTACGTCTCCAAGGTGTTACCTTCCTCAGTGCCGGTATCTAGGCTCCGAAGCCATAGATTAGATGCTCACCGGTACTATTCTGACTAGGCTCGTTGTCAGCCGGTAACCAGCTGTCTAGACACTTTGCAAACTCCGGGGAAAAGATGAACGGGACATTGGAACATCTCCGTTTATTAAGGCTATCCACAAATAACATTAACACAGACACTGTAGTATTATTTACTGCTGGCAGAGCTTTATTGGACTGCGTAGATTAAAAACATGGTTGCAATCGACCATGAGTCAAAAAAGACCCAATGGGGTTGTATTCAAAAAGAGAGGCTCGACAGACTGAATAAAATACAAATTGCCCAGCAATTTGTGCAGGGTAATGAAAGGAGGAGAACAGTTTTTGGGTCCTTTGAGGAGTCTATTTCCAGTCAGTAAATATATATATAGATATAGTGTACATTAAGAATATGTTCATGTACCAGTCAGGCCTGTGTGGGGAAGTGTTTAAGTTAGAGCTGTCCTACACGGCAGCCTTTAGTTGTGTTTTAGTTGTGTTTATATGCAAGTGGCTGCACTATGTATAGAGAAGTAATTTAGGTGTACATATAATATGCATTAAGTACTATGAGTGCATGTACCAGTCAGGCCTGTGTGGGGCAGCGTTTAAGTTAGAGCTGTCCGACACAGCAGCATACTGTATAAAGAAGTAATTTGTGGGTACATACTGTATGTGTAATATATAGATTACTTTTACTTATTGTTAATTGTTATTCCTCTAATTGTTATTTTCTCAAACGTCTTAATAAATTATCCTTCTTGCACTTAAATTAAAGGTAAATACCAATTAATTTACATTGTATTATATTTGATCTTGAAACAGTTAATATTTGAGCATACGGTTATTTACTTATGATTTTAAAACACATAGTAAAACAAATAGTCAGTAAATATGGTGAAAATAATTTCAGTTTCGTCCCCCCCATTTCAAAATCTCACCTGCGCCCCTGCAGGTGTCCATTGTGAGCGATGCTATTTACATCGTGACACACATTAGACTCTGTTTTGAAAGTATTGGTATTTATGAAAATTCCTTGTTTTGATCATACAAATTACTTATGCATGAACATCAGTGCTCAAAGTGTCCGGTAATCACTGGTACGCTGTACCAGCACTTCCTCATTTTAATCTTTGGCGTACCGTGACTTTTATTTGCGTACCGGTGTTGCAGTATAACTTGAGTCATGACAACTGGCGACATTCTATTATTTCGTCATAGGAATCCGAGGCGTGTACATTGAGGACCCATTGTTGACTTACCAGGAAATAAACATGTCGATCGCCTCGTTTGTCGTTTACGTTAATCTTTTGCTATATCTGCCTTCCTAAGATCACTTTGATGCACATTCAGTGCTCGTATGTGAGGTTGTGGGTGAGAGGTGGATATCGTGACGCTTACAGGGAGGTATCGAACATTACAAAGTAGGTGACTGTGTGGATGCCTGTTCAAAATATTGCAAACTTGAATAAATCATTTAAATTATATATTTGTGTCCAACTTTCATTTGTACATCGTTCTTAATGTGATGTATAGTATAGCTTTGATAGCTGTCCATACCTTCAGACAGCCTAAATGTAAAACACAAGTCGTTTATTCACAGCCCGAATGCTCATCGAGATGACTGGATCACTCATGACAAGTTGTGATCAGCTCCGATTAAATTGTGATATCAATTATGTAGCTATTCTAGTACTTCAGGAAAGTCGGGGGGATCAGCTGTTTTAGCGCAGTTCTCCAGTGAAGGGGGGGAGTCTCCCTCCGCAGCCGGTTGGCGTAGTTTTGGCACAATTCTGTTTTACAGACCGACGTTAACAGCAGCCCTGTCTGTGCACACGGAGACGGACTCTGTCGTCCGGTGATCTAACTGCCTTCTGGAAAAGCTTCACAAGTACGTCTGTACGCAAATGCGCTTTGTGACACAAGTGACGGTACGCATTTCAGATTGTTGCTGCGCATGCGTACCTGCGTACCAGTGATGTGCACCCCTGCTTATATTGTGTGTACACCTGTGTTTGCGACCTTAATGTTTTTCTCTTCTGCTGTTTAAGTGGTAGTTTATCTTTATTCATGTAGCCTTATGCTTAGTGTACACTGGTTAATTCTAATCTACTCAGGAATGCATATTTTGATAATTTATTATCAGTGATCGGCTTCTCAAAATGAACATATCTAAATAAAATGTATGCAGATAGTTATACTTCCAGATCAGCAACTCATCACAATCCTTGGTGTGGATTAAAATGTTATTTGCTTGGGGGAAACAGGAAGTCAGCGTGCCAGTCCGCCTCAGAGATCACGTCAGACTTCCAGTGGTCCGAAGTGAGATAGTACGGAAAGATATTCACAATAAACTCCTGTAGTGGTAGCAAATCTGACCTTAATATGGATTTCAATTGGACTTGGACTTGGCGTCATAATTATAATTATGACTTTTCTGTGGCGCAAACAGGCTGCCATACATACCCGACGTTACAGCAAAAGCTAGCTCTGTTCACTTAATGTACTGTAGCTGTGGCAGGAGTTTGTCATTGTGTTATACTGTCACTGCTGCTTAATACTTAAATAGAAATGTTCCCTTTGTTAACATACTATCTATATGGTCATTTCTGTATGCTCTTTTTTTTTTTTTAAATCTCTGTTGTGTTACAGTTTTACAACAAAAAAACTCCCCTCCAACGTCCACCCTCCATTACTATCCCACCTCTTCCTTCAGTGTCTCTGTGTAGCTGCTCAGAGTAGAGTTGAAGAGAGGTCTACTGGTGAAATGTAGTAACACAGATTATATACTGCAAAAAGGTAGGTGCATTGTGGAAGATTGTTTAAGAACATTTAATAAAAGAGATCAATATTAACCAATTCAAGCAATACATTTTAAAAAGGCCTTATATTGTATGTTCTGTTCTTTCATATTTTCCATTTTACTTCATTTAGTTTTGTAATACAAACCAGATTATCAAGGCAAGGCAAGGCAAGGCAAGTTTATTTATATAGCACTTTTCAACACAAGGCAATTCAAAGTGCTTTACAAAAAATGAAAGAGATTAAGAAAATGGCATTTAAAATCATTAAAAAGAAAAGCTAATAAAATAAACATTAAAAGAAAAAATACATGGATAAAAGTTACAGTGCAGTCAATTAAACATTAAAAGAAAAAAAGTACATGGATAAAAGTTACAGTGCAGTCTAAGATATGAATAGTTCAATTAAAAGCAGCGACAAAAAGAAAAGTCTTCAGTCTTATCAGGTTAAAAAGCGCTGGTAGCAATCAGCATGCATGAGTTGATTGATATGTCTGCCTTAAAAACAGTTTTCTAAAACATAATATTTGATTCGATACTCATTAATGTTGAAATATACTCAAGTAGTGGAATTTTTTTTAATTTTTTTTTATGCACAAATAAATATGAGACCGTGAGACAGAAGCAGCCATGGGGGTATGTACCAATAACACCAGACAGAGCTCTGTGCAGTGAGGGGGAAATTAAGGGGCTTTCTGTTTAGGGGCCCCTATTTGAAAGCTTCGGATCTGGGGGGTTTCACATATCTATATTGTGTTTTTAGGATTGTGCATTTATTTATAATGCAGGAAAAAACCAGCGTACCTGGAAAAACCCAACTTTAGCTTATTTTACAATCAATTAGATTAAATTAGATATTTCTTTTCAATTACTTTCTAGGGGATTATTTCTTAAAACGTCTGAAAAAGGAAACCACTCTCTTTCTCATTCGCTGTAAAACATTTCGCCTCTTTGGTAATCCTGTGCGCGTTTTGTCGACATCGCCCTGATCAGTAATAATTTCGTAATCATTGACAGGAACATCCGATGCGTCAGAATGGTCCAGTCTGCAGATGGCCATCCACCTGACAGCATCTGTTACATAAGGGCAGCAGTCCAGGTGACCCATTGTTACAAAGCTGTGGGTCAGGGCTTGCTCGGGTGTGATTCGTGAGTTAGCATCCAGGTCAAATAACCGTTTAAGCAGTTGTACAAAGGCCATCCTGTCTTTCAACTCAACACTGCCCTTTTTCTCTGCGTAATCCTCCAATTTTTCATCCAAACTTGAATACTGGTCTAAAACATACTCTGAAATGTCAGACTCGACACCGGTTAGTTTCTTGTATTCCTCTGGCGTTTTCAATCTCCACTCTGGACTATTTTCCCGTTCCCTAATGAAGTACTTGGAGGAGAACTTTCCAGCATTTAGCAAGTGGTCTCCTGGTTGGCCAATAAGATGGCAAATTACTTTCATAATAAAGTATTTTGAGCCGTGAGCGAAGAGGTTAGCAAAAATATACATATCTGCAATAATACATCCCAGTGACCACATGTCTATGGCCTCAGAAATGGGGAGGCCCAAGTACACCTCTGGAGCTCTGTATGCTAGAGGTTGCTTTTCTGTTCCAATTTCTACTTCAGATGTTGGGATGGCCTCACCAAAGTCGATCAATTTAATCCTAAAGGGCTGATTCTGGTGGTTCACAAGCATGATGTTGTCATGTTTAAGGTCTGAATGAATGACGCCAATGCTCTTCAGGGCTCTGAATGCTACAAGTAGCTGCTGTGTGATTGGACGGATTTCATTAAGCGTATATGCTTTCTTTCTGTTTATCATAAAGTCCAAAAGGCTCTGATCCAACATCTCAAATGCGAGGCAAGAAATGTCTCCGAAAAAGAAATTGTCAATACATCTTATAAGGTTGTTCTTCTCTGGGTCAAGTTTCCTGATTTTTTCTAGCATTCTCACTTCTTCAACTTGATCTTCACTGTCTTTGTGAATCTTAATGGCTATAATCTCTGAGGTTTTTAGGTTGACACATTTTGCAACCTTGCCAAATGCTCCTTCTCCAATAAAGTCCAATACTCGATAGTCTGCAGACTTGCTGGAGATTATGTCTTCTTTCTCTACCTGAAATGCTTCAGAATTGTTTGTAACATCCGATGAATCTGAATGGTCCAGGGTGCAGATGCTTGACAAGCTACCTACTTCTTTTACAAAAGAGCTGCAGCCCAGGTCCTCTGACTTCTCTAGATTTGAATTGTGAGCAATGGAAGTCATGGGTTTCTCTTTCTGTGAGCTTTTCCTAAAAGATGTAATAGTAGGATCTTGACAGAAACCATCTGGCCGTGCGTCTGCATTACTGGCATTAAAACGTCTGAAAAAGGAAACCACTCTCTTTCTCATTCGCTGAAAAACATTTCGCCTCTTTGGTAATCCTGTGCGCGTTTTGTCGACATCGCCCTGATCAGTAGGTGTGATGGCGGCTGCAGCACCATCGTTGGAATTAGGTGTGGACTCGTTGTGTGTTGTGTCAATATTGGACTTCTCTACATTTGAATTGTGCGCAATGGAAGTCATGGGTTGCTCTTTCTGTGAGCCTTCCCTAAAAGATGTGATAGGAGGATCTTGACAGAAACCATCTGGCCGTGCGTCTGCATTACAGGAGATTTCCATGTCTTTCTCTCCACCACTCGAGTCAGTTTCGTAATTATTGACAGGAACATCCGATGGTTCAGAATGGTCCAGTCTGCAGATGGCCATCCACCTGACATCATCTGTTACATAAGGGCTGCAGTCCAGGTCCTCCTCCAGGTGACCCATTGTTACAAAGCTGTGGGTCAGGGCTTGCTCGGGTGTGATTTGTGAGTTAGCATCCAGGTCAAATAACCGTTTAAGCAGTTGTACAAAGGCCATCCTGTCTTTCAACTCAACTCTGCCCTTTTCCTCTGCGTAATCCTCCAATTTTTCATCCAAACTTGAATACTGGTCTAAAGCACGCTCTGAAATGTCAGACTCGACACCGGTTTGTTTCTTGTATTCCTCTGGCGTTTTAAATCTCCACTCTGGACTATTTTCCCGTTCCCTAATGAAGTACTTGGAGGAGAACTTTCCAGCATTTAGCAAGTGGTCTCCTGGTTGGCCAATAAGATGGCAAATTACTTTCATAATACAGTATTTTGAGTCGTGAGCGAAGAGGTTAGCAAAAATATACATCTCTGCAATAATACATCCCAGTGACCACATGTCTATGGCCTCAGAAATGGGGAGGCCCAAGTACACCTCTGGAGCTCTGTATGCTAGAGGTTGCATTTCTGTTCCAATTTCTACTTCAGATGTTGGGATGGCCTCACCAAAGTCGATCAATTTAATCCTAAAGGGCTGATTCTGGTGGTTCACAAGCATGATGTTGTCATGTTTAAGGTCTGAATGAATGACGCCAATGCTCTTCAGGGCTCTGAATGCTACAAGTAGCTGCTGTGTGATTGGACGGATTTCATTAAGCGTATATGCTTTCTTTCTGTTTATCATAAAGTCCAAAAGGCTCTGATCCAACATCTCAAATGCGAGGCAAGAAATGTCTCCGAAAAAGAAATTGTCAATACATCTTATAAGGTTGTTCTTCTCTGGGTCAAGTTTCCTGATTTTTTCTAGCATTCTCACTTCTTCAACTTGATCTTCACTGTCTTTGTGAATCTTAATGGCTATAATCTCTGAGGTTTTTAGGTTGACACATTTTGCAACCTTGCCAAATTGTCCTTCTCGAATAAAGTCCAATACTCGATATTCTGCAGACTTGCTGGAGATTATGTCTTCTCTCTCTACCTGAAATGTTTGAGACATTTTTGCTATAAAAGGTTCTTCAATGGTCTCTAAATTGAGTCGATTTAAAGTGGATTCCTTTGTCCTACACTGAATGTAACCAAATGTGATAGAAACGGTTTCTTCCTGTAGGCATTTGGAACATGGAACGTGACATCATTGTGAGGTCATACCACGCATCAAAGTAAAGAGCATTCTAAATGTGTTGATGACATCATCATGACTCCAAAGGATCGAGCCAACAGGATTCGAAATATATTCAAATGATATAAATAAATAAACACAGATCCAAACGATTTTTAAATGTATCTTTTACAATAAAAAAACAACAATATATTCCTGTTGTCCAATCCAATTTTCTTAGAAAAAAAGTTTGTTCCTGTCACTGAGACAGAGTACCACAGCTCCTTACTGCTTACAATACAAATAACAATCAGTATTTAAATAACGCCTTATTTTAAATACATACAAAAAATAAAGGTTATTCACTTAAAATCATCAGCTTGATCAAATCACTTTTGGTTTCTTCTTTACATTGCAGAATAAGTCTAAGAGCTTAAACTGCGTACCTCAAAATAGTTCATTCCACTTTCCAGTGATGATCGACCCGACCCAGTCCCCCATGGTTGTTTTTGTGAGCGGCATAGAGTGGTGCAGTGACGAGTCCTAAAACCCGGAAATGAGTTAGCATTTTACCACTACCGGTTCCCTCGTCTCAGAGTCAATGGGATTTCTCCATAGGATTTGGGAAAATATCTGGAAATAAGGTCTGTGGTTGAGACACATTTAAGAGACAGATCACGTTTTGTTCTACGACATTAAATACATCAGCAGTGACCCCACTGATGATTTTTGAAGAGTTTACATGTCTGAAAAACGATGGTTGTTAACAAGTGGCTGAATAGGACTACAGAAGTTGTCGAGGACGTTGTACGTCATTACACTGAACACGTGAACACTCCTCTGAACACGTAAATACTGCCCCAGAACAGGGGCAACGTTTGTTTGCCCCTGTTCTCTTTGAAAGCAAGTACCTGCCTCCTAGGGTTGCCAACTTCCAAAAATGGAGAAACGGGACACATGCATGTGTCCCCCGCGCGCGTGCGCGCAAAGATTTTCGGGTTTCTGGCGGATTTAGTTACTTTTTTAGTTACTCCACCTCCTCACCTGCTGCGACCTCGGTGAGAGGAGGACACAGCTCTTTTAGAATATCCCGAACAGTTTTGGGGCCAAGCACATTGGCTGTTATCATCTCAGCCTTTGTTCTTCCACATTGCATTTTCTTTGCAATGTTCGAATCACTAAACATGGCACTTGCCCGCTTATTACTGCAGTCCATGCTGTTGTAACTCAAACCATGCTTAACTGTGTGATACACTGATGTTACCTCACATGCAGCAACTTTGTCTTGTTCTGCAGTTGAACTGCTGAAGAATTTAGTTATATTTGATGCACCTTTATTTTGTGTTGCTCCCTTGTGCATTTCTGTGCCAGCATGCTGTTTAAGTAAATACATTTGTTCCTGCTCAAGATTAGATTCAACTTTATTGTTATTGCACATATTACAGGTACTGAGACAACGAAATGCAGTTTAGCTTCTAACCAGGTGCAACAAGCAGTAAAGTGAAAAATAATGTACACAATAGACAGAATAAAATATAGAATGAATTGAATGATGAATAAACAGTGAGGGGTATGAATACACTAGATATCATATCAGCCTGTGAGCAGTATGAACAGTGTGTATGAATATGCTAAGATATATAAAGTATGAAAACGGTAAGCATTGCAAGTATAGTATAAAATATATAGATATTAATTCCATGATGATAAACATTGTGGAACAATCATGAAAAATGGGAATGGATGGGGCGACGTAAAACTGACACAAAACAACAACAAACTTTTGCAGAGCCAATTGGAGAGTTTCATCAGCAGCACGGGGTAAAACCCACCAATGAGCACTCAGCTCGAGATACCAGCGAGTCGTTTCTCATCAAGCATTTCGCTTCCGCAGCCCGTGGAGAGGAACTGCGCCGCCTCGCCGCGCCTCGCTCTCAAGGCTGCGGGCGTCTTTGTCCCGCGAGATTTCAACGTCTCATGTAGGCGAGCCTCCAGAGCAAGTCGGACAAAATGACTAACCATCATGCAACGCACTAGCAAGACGTTGATCGCAACTGCGCAGGTCTCGCTTGTCCAAACAAGCCTATTATCTGCCAACAACAAGCCACACCTCCTTTCCAGGAAAAGTTAAACTAACTCTGAGCAGCACAAAATGGCCTACAGTGAGGATTTGTTCGACTGCTCTATCTGTTTACAGCTACTGGAGGATCCTGTGACGACGTCCTGTGGACACAGTTACTGTATGAAATGCATCAATAACTTCTGGGATGGACATAATGACAGAGGGAATAGCTACAGCTGCCCTCAGTGCAGGCAGACGTTCTGCCCCAGGCCTGATCTGAAGAGGAACACACTCCTGGCTGCCCTGCTGGAGGAGCACAGGAAGACACACAGTGAAGACGCTGATAATAGCACTCATGCTGCTCCTGGTGATGTTCAGTGTGACGCCTGCACAGGGAGAAAAAGAAAAGCGTGCATGTTCTGTCTTGTGTGTTTGGCCTCTTACTGTGAGACTCATCTGAAGCCTCACTTTGAGGTGCCCCCCTTAAAAAAACACAATCTGATCAAAGCCTGTGCATGGATCAAAGACAGAATCTGTGGCCGTCATGACAAACTTCTGGAGATTTACTGCCGCACGGATCAGCAGTTCATCTGCCTGCTGTGTACCATGGATGAGCACAAAGGACATGACACTGTGGCAGTGTCAGCAGAAAAGTGTCAAATGCAGGTAATTCAGTCCAGCCACATGCTGGAGTCATTTGTAGGCCAGACTGTTATATAGTCACTGATCATCTCAAAATGTTTGTGTTTCAACAGAGACAACTGGGGCAGACCAAACTGAAAATAGCAGACAGACTGCTGCACTCGGAGAGTAAAATAATGGAGCTGAGGCAGGCTGCAGGCTCTATAAGAGTGAGTTTAACATTTACCTTTTCTGTTATTCTTCAACATATTTCAAAGTATTCAAAGTGCCTCATATGCTGACAAAAAAGATCCCCTAAAAAAGAGGAAAGGGGCGTGGATGTTAACTGTGTAAGGCAGGGGACTTTCCAGTGTCTCTGAAAACATTCAGCCTCTGACACACTGAACATAACATGCAGACTATATCCAGACACTGACAGGAATATTGTGAATGGCTGGAGTAATCTTGAACAGTGATACCTAACCTTTTTTGGCTTGTGACCTCTTAAATCACACAAGCTTGCGTTCTTGTTGCTGTCATTACAACTTTAAATCATGGTCTAGACTCTAGAGTATTATATGTGAGGCAACAAATGCACGAAACATACAGATCTTTATTCCATGCACGCAAAGTGTTAAGTGAGTATATCCTTTACCGGTCAACCTTATCGTTATCCTGACACCATCCAGATCCTGCCTCCACTTTCTATCTGCAGTTTTTATAAATGCCTTTCTTCTTTATACTTGAGACATCTGTTTCTTAAAGAACACAAAACTAAAACATTACATTTCATTAATACCACAGTTTCCATGACATTGCACATGAGTTTAAATAATGATTTGGAATAGAATGTATGAATGAATGTCAAAATGTTTTGCAAATATTTCACTTATTTTAAATAAACCTCTAAAACATCTACCTATCAAATGTTGCAGAATAACTAAAGGAAGTGTAAAGTATATGGTCAAATCCCCCATTTCACCAGCCATTACACAAATGGTGCATGTTTCCGTTACCAGGATGCTGCATGGGAGGCGTGTGATGACCTTGAGCGGCTGTGTGCGGAACACATCTGTACTTTGGTCCGTTCTGTGGAGAGGAAGCGCTCTGAGATGAGAGAGAGAGTTGGAGAGGCAGAGAAATCAGGAGTGGACTGGACCAACATCTGTGTCGGACAACTGGAGCGTGAAGTGTTCGAGCTGAGGAGCAGGGAGGATAGACTCAACCAGCTTTCACTAACAGAGGACCCCATTCAGTTTGTGCAGGTGAGGATGTGTTTTGAGACCATACAATACTTTCTATTTAATTTTTGCAGATAGTCACACACTTTATTTGTTGGCCCTCTGCAGGGTTTCAAGGCCCTTGGTGACCTCCCTGTGTTCGCAGAGTCAAGTCCTAACACACTGACAGAGTTCATCTCTGGACAGACAAAAAAACTGAAAAATCTGTGTAACAAAGAAAAGATAGAATTATTGCGTGATCTGGAAAAAAATCTGTGTAAGTGAATCTCAAAATTCATCTGGTTTGTTTATTTTCTGTTAGTGTATCAACAAAATGACCAGTTTCCTTTTATCACAGTGTGGAAACGACCAACGATTCATGAGAAAACAATATCAAGGATGTATCTTTTGACCAAATATCAGGGTAAGGTTGATGTTCATTCACACATTTCAGTGTTAACATACTTGAACATCTTTAACAGTGTTTCATCTTTCCCAGGAGACACCACCATGGAGGTGGACCCCAACACAGTAGCTGCATGTCTTCATTTGTCAGACAGAAACAGAGAGATATCATGGAGTGACCGGGACCAGGCTCACCCTGATCATGCAGACAGATTCTCCTACTATCACCAGGCTCTGTGCAAAAACAGCCTTCAGTACAGCCACTACTGGGAGGTGGAGTGGGATGGGGGCATTGTGGATTTGGCTGTGTCGTACAGAAGCATTGAAAGAAATGGTTCTGGCAAAAGTTGCTGTTTCGGCCACAACGAGCTGTCTTGGAAATTAACCTGCTCGTTGTCCGGTAGCACATTTTGGCACAATAATCTTCACAAAGGCCAGATTCCTCCGGTTCTCTCCCGCAGAGTGGGCATACATCTTGATTTTGAAGCAGGAACTCTGGGCTTCTACAGTGTTTCTGACTCGGGCAGTTTCTCACTGCTGCACCACGTCCAGACCATTTTCACCGAGCCTCTGTATCCTGGGTTTGCCGTGGATTTGGGTGCGACACTTAAAATATGCAAACTCGAAGCCACCATTAAAGCCGCAGGACCTCCTGTCATTTAAAGAAACAAAATGCCTCAGGGAAACCAGAGATGTTGCAGTTTATATCCATGTCTGTCCAAAATGTCATAATTTCATAATTTCTTCCAAGCCATTTGTGCTTAATTTAAAAAATAAGCATTTAAATTATTGAGATGGACAGAAAACCCTAAAAGTAAATATGTACAAAATTAGGAATAATATTCACATAATGGGTATTTGTACTGAGAATTCTGGAAACGAATAAATAGTTGAAAATATATCTTTTAGTTAAGCTATTTGTTCTCTAAAATGCCTCTATATAGCACATCAAAATACTTTTTTATATAACTTCTATACTTTGAATAATTTTATATTTGAGCTCATCAGGGCACATTTTCAAAGTGGGCTTATTCAACAGATGGTGTCTCAGTATTTTGCAGGCTGATTTGATATTATAAAAAATACTTGGAACAATCACTCTGTTGTGTCTTGTGCTAGGGGTTAATAATGGGAAAAAGGCCACCAATGGTTTATAGAGTTTAAATCCTTGATTATTGTAAATACTGCTATGCTTATCCTTTATTTTCAATTATCAAACAATCAGTTAAGCAGCATATTCTTGCTTTAAAGGTAGGGTAGGTAAGAATGGATAAGAAACCAGCTTGAGTGCGCTAGTATTTGAAAGTAGCAGCCGAAAGAAATCTGGCCCTTCCTTCAGACTTCCTTACAGAGCAACTCCTCCAACACACACGGACGCGCACAGGACCAATGAGGGCAAGTGATACATTTGTGCACGAGATGGAAGGCTGACAGGCAGGTAGGCCATCCAGTTATTTAAGCCGGGCCGGCTCAGATGATTGGTCGTGCTTTTTATAGCACCACGGCTTCCACAGAATGCATTTTTTTAAATGTATTTATTGTCAAAGCATAACGTATTCATTCACAAAAAGTGTATCTGAAATGAATTACCTATACCCTACCTTTAATAGACTTCAATAAAGAGCAATTTTCTTCCAATGATGTGTAATTTCATTTGATTTATTGTGCTTTTATTTACATTTTATGTTCACAATTTGATTTACAAATGTACCTCAAAATGAATCTCTCCTGTACAGGCCACACTCAAATAACGGTCAGCATTCACAGCAAGGGACACCAAACATATGTACATGCCAGGTACCTTATTTATACACTTCGGCTTGAATAGTCACAGACTCTGACATAGTCACATGCAGCGCCAGCGCCACTAACAGCAAAGATAATATTTAAGATATTCATAAAATAGATTCGATGGAGGCGGTTGTGTAGGAGCGGTCCACCGTGTCGTAGAAGCGCAGGCAGGCCTTGTAGTGCAGCAGCTTCTCAGCCAGAGGGCTGACTGTCAGGGCTTTACCCTGCACACTCAGGTCTATATACCTGGGGGGAAATCAGTGAGGGTTAGAATTAAAGTATGATATGTAAAATGTATAATCTAATAGTAACCTGATGACCACCTTGTAGTGCAGGCAGGTAGTTAGATAATACTGCACCTGTTAGATACACGCCAAAACACAAGGGTGTTAACCGCCATCAGTGAGGCCAGGAGGAAGAAGAATCTCTCAAGGTTCCCATCATGCAGTGCGTCTGGGTAGAAGTTACCTGTAAACATGTATTAATGCAGTCTCCAGAATCAGTGATATCTAAGGCTAAACAAGTTTTGTTTTTTAGCCAAATTACAGTGCCAATGTATTCGAAGTTTTTATTTTCTCATTTTACCTCCAGAGAGAAAGTACACCAGCTGAACGATTAAGGCTGCCAGGAAGCAGCCCCCTCCATAGGACAGAGTGAGGAAGTGTAAGGATATCCCTCTGATGTGGCTTGGGGTCAGCTGGAAAGATATTAGGGAGCCTGTGGGAGAGGAAGTGACAGCAGGTACGTTTTGTCATTATCCCTGCTGTGTATTTATGACAAACAGGGCAGTATTTCTAAACTTTGGAAATTCAACAGAAGGTATTTCAGTTAGTTTGTTCTCATTTGATAAAGAGGAAGTTTTAGGCAGGAAGCACCAGCTACAGACAACCTGCATTAAACACTGGCCTCACTCACATGCAGGGGTGACGAGAGCCTCTGCAAGACCCAGCAGGATGTACTGAGGAGCCAGGTGGAAACATGGCATGGACGACACCTGCAGAACTTTCCCAGAGAGGGTCTGCTCCACCAGAGGATAGGACCTCCGATGCAGCTCAGACAAACCTGCCACCAACACCGACAGAGTGGCACATGCATGGCCCAGAGCTAGAAGGGGAGGATGGACAGGAAGGGGTGATAAGAGAGGGGGCTGCAGAATAAGTACGGGAGGAAAGGGAGGCAGAAGAGCAAGAGAGAGAGACATTAGAATGATATGTCAAAAGTGGAGATGTGCGTGTGTGCACATAGAAATACTCACTGATGACTTTTGCAGGTGCCAGAGGAGCTTTTTCTGCAGAGAGGTAGCAAGTGGTCACACACTCTATGAGGGGGGCCAAGAGCAGCAGAGGGATGATACTGATCACATTCATGGCACCGATGGGCAACAGGTGGCTGGCCAGGTGAAGGTTTGAGTTCATGGTCTGTATGTAGTACCCTGAGGGAATCTGAAAAAACATTGTCTTAACCTCAGTGCATTATGGACACAATCCTTTTACATGCTTCATAATAAAGCCACATTGTACTCCATGTAACCACCTGTGTGATGCAGGCTCTGTAAAGCAGCTGAAGGCCATACAGAGGGAAGAGCTTGGCCAGGACTTTGACGTTCTCTACATGCGTCTCGCTGTAACGGCCGCCATTGTTCTCCTTGGCCCGGTCCAGCCAAGATCCCACATCTCCGCTCAGGTGACGGTAGTGGAGGCAGCACATCTTGAGGGAGTTCAAGAAAACTCCCAGTGTGGTCAATAATGATCCACCTGCAGAACGAAAGACACATGAAGTAATTGAATGAATTGTTAAATTGATTTGATGTGTAACAAGTTATTGTGGTGTTACAAGTAAAATACAAAAAGAGGTGGAACCAACTTTGCAAGTAACAACCAAGTCCAAAGTCATTGTGGAGTCAAGATTTTGAGTCCTAACTTGTCTCTGATATTATACTGCAATTCATTCTTTCTTAAAAACTATATAATTTCTGTAGGATAGGATATTTTCTTTGGTATTATCAATTGGTGCTCAGTTACGTAACATTCTTAACCTGTTAAGCCCCAAAGACCCCCTCGGCGGGTCTCTTTTTTTTTTCACGACACTGTGTCTCAGGGCATCTTAATATTTAAGAACCTATTAATGTGTTATACCAGATTAACGGAAATAATCTCAACTAACTGACGATACAAACCATTTTTACCAAAACAAAACACAAGTCTCATAATTTTTTTCTTTTTTTTTTCTCATACTGATATTCTGAACAATCTGTGCTGTTGTATTTGCTGTAAAGTGTCTCTACTGTAGGTTATTTTTATTATATGTACAGCACTTTGGCTCGACCAAAAATTGTTTATAAATGTGCTACATAAATAAAACTTGATTTGATTTGATTTGATAAGAAGCATCTAAATGACCCCTGAGCGAAAAATGCTAACGCACTTTGGCACAGAACTCAAGATAAATACCCTTATTACTTATCGTAGCTGCACATACAAGATATCCGATTAAAGCTGAGGTTCCACAGATTATATAGGTATAGTATTATCACTGAGCGATCCGAACTCGCGACAGGGGAGGCAAACACAGACACAGACATCACAATTTAATTTACATTTTTTTACTGTGTTCAATCTGAATTTACTTTAAAATACAAACATCTATATTGATTCTGACCCTTCTACACCCAACTCACAGATGTAACCTTGCTTTGAGAAAAAATATTATTAATTTAACCCTTTTAGAAGGGAAGATATGGTCATTTGTTCTGGGAATGTCATTTTCGAGCCTGAGACCTGAAAAACAGGCTCGGGGCTTGTCTCTCTCCTGAAATATGATTGGATTCTGTTTGATTGGTACCAACCAAGTGAATCTTCAGATTCAAGCGTTCGACTTAACTAATAACTTCTAAAGTTTTTTGATTTGTGAAATATTTGGGCTTGTCAGAAGCCCGACAGGTATTTTCAAAAAGTCAAAAGTCAAAAAGCTTAAGTTGAAGTTACAAGACTATGGTGTTAAAGTCCATTCCAAGTTGCAAGATTTTTTTCAAGTAATCAAACTTGTGTCTGACTAAAGTCCATATCTCTGAAAACAAGTAATGTAAGTGTGTCTGAATACTTTAATAATGACATTTTATATACAGTATGTTACCTTTCTTGGGTTTGTAGGTGAGATTGTTCCGCATCATGTGTATGGCAATTAGAGCCAGCAGCACAGAGGTGAAGGGGATAAGGAAGCCCAGATTTTTGGCCACAGACTGCTGGATGTAAGCGATGCCCAGAAACACCACAGTGGAATTCAGGTTGACCAACCAGTAGAACCTGAACAAACGTAAAGCAAATAATACACTCACTTCCTTACTTAATACCTCAATACTAGTGTAATTTGACATTTGTTAGAGGCATTCATGGTCCCCAGAAGATAAATCACAATGACTTTGGCAATCTTCTGACTTAGCCTTTTGCAAAACCATGAAATTGAAATGTAAGGTGTTTAGTGAACTAACATAACAGCCATTGAATGGATTCATAGGAAATTTGGAGCAAACATTTATGCTCTTCTTCGAATAAATTGTCTAGTTTTTTAATGACTGGCATGTTTACTCCCCTACAACTCAAGTCCCAATTTCCGGGACATTATAGTTCTCCATAATAATACAACAACTTGCATGTCTTATTTCTAAACAGTACAACTTGATTGTAAAGAACTTGACGAGAAATCATTCTTAAATGAAACTGATCACAGTAACAATATCGATGGACAGTTTGGAGTCTTATCATTGGCTAACCAGTTTAATAACTGCATCCAAACAGCACCAGCACCCACCAGTTGAAGAAGGACAGGAGCTGGTGCTGGTTGTAGCACTGCAGGCTGTATGCTCCCATTGGACAGAGGATGGCCCGGATGCCTCCGATGCCCAGAGCAGCAGCCAGGAGGCCGGTGTAGAACAAGATCTGCTGCTCCCGACGTTCCAGCTGGTGCGTCATGTGGTGAGTGTCAATGTAGAAATCTTCGAAGGGGAATGCCACCACAGGCAGCATGGCTGTGCCTAGAAAGCATAGTGACAGGTGAAAGTCACGGTATAGTTGTATTTCAAATAACAGTGTGACTTAACAGAAGCAGTCATGGCTCTGTCTTTTTTACTATCAGCATTTATGGGATTTGGTTTCCTTATTTGGATAATTTGTTTCTCTCCTTTCAGTGGTATTATGCTTTTAAATCATTTAATAGATGGAATGTTGTGGGTATTTCTGGCAGAAGGGGGGATTTGGAGTGTATATACATTTAGAGTTTAGAGGTTATATAAAGTTCTGATCTTTGTATATTAGCTTGTATTACAATAAAGGGCTTCATACAATATATGAAGCCCTAGTGGCTTTCGTTTTCATATATTTTGAATGGATTATTTATCGATGGTTTTGTGTTTTCTTTAATCTTTTTTCCGATTTTATTTTCTGTCTTTTCTATTAACCTTGGTTTTATGTCCCGATGGAGCCTCGCATCTTGTATTTAACTTGAAAAAGTTGTTTTAAAATATAAGAAAAGTATCGCTCTTGAAAGGAGCTTACTCACTAAAGGTTAAGACTCATGATGAATAATGTGTCAAATATTTATTTTTCAAGTCAAACATACAGATAAATATCCAGTTTTCTTAAGATTTCACCCCACACCAAATGGATATCTAATCTTACGTTATACGGAAATACTAAACACTGAATACATTTTAATCAAGTCATATAGTTTTATCACAAGTTTGATCACAACAGTGAATCTGATAAACTTGAATCGTATCTTACCAAAGAAATGTAGGAAGGCACATATGTAGAGCACCTTGGACCTCCCCAGGCAGGTCTCTGCAAACCAGCCAACCAGAACCGGGGTCAGGGTGCTGGCTCCTATGAAGCACAGGTTGACGGTCGCAGCCAGGTAGTTATCATAGCCCAGCTTCACCGTGCAGAAGAGAATGGTGTTGCATACAATCCCAAAGAAAGTGAACCTCTCACACAGCTCCACAAGCAGGACACAGATGATAACTTGGAGCTTCTTGCGGGACTTCCTTGGTGGTTCATGTTCTGGACGAGGAGCCTGGTCTGGACGAGGGGCCCTGGAGTGTCGACGCAGTTGGCCTCTGCCATCTGGCAGTTTATTTGGGTCTCCTACCACCATACCACCTGGCCAGCGAGCTGGCTGATGGGCTGCTCAGCTAACTAATGAATCTCGCAGAGCTCTGATGAGAGGGAACTCTGCCCTTCGAGGATAGGAGCAGCAGAAGCCAGAGCTGGAATCCCTCACCCTGGTGTGACTCTGGCGACACTTAGGATCAGACACACCTCTTTGCATTCTGTACGTGCTGGTGGCTGATGTCCTCCTGTGTCAGGATCTTACTCAGAACTGTGGTTGTCTCACAGTGATCTAACACTTGATTCAACATTGTATTCAGAAGGAGTGTAGGCTGGGAGCAATGTAGAGAGCATCCCAGAAATATTTGTATAATTGCTGACAAGATACAGTCATGTGGATGTTGTTTCTGTTAATGACTCATACAGCGCAGTGGTGGAAAGTAACTAAGTGCATGCACATTCACTTTTACCAGCTGAAGCATTGATGCAGACAAAAAAGTATCAAAAATATACCAGTACGACTGAAACAGGTAGTTCTGCATAATGAGTACTTTTATTTTTGAAACTTTAAGTCAACTGTATGCTAATAATTCCAAACCAAGAAATGTTTTGAATGCTTTTAATTGTTACTGAGTATTTCTAAGATCTGGTATCACTACTTTTAGGTTAGGGTTAACCGGGTTAGGGTTAGGGTTGAACCCGGTTAACCCGGTTAACCCTAACCCCTAAAGATCTGAGGACTTTTCCACCACTGGTACAGATTTACAGTAGCTGTAATCTGTTGGATCTTGTTTTAAATGAAGCAAATGTTGTCTATTCAAACATAAATATTATTTTGTAATGCAAAAAGTCATAGATTAAATGATCATCAACAATCAACACAGAATGCTTAGTTGGCTTTAGCATCACACATAAAAAAGACAACAAATTAATTTAGTGCATCCGACTCGCAAAATGCCACATCTCTATGTGAAAGCAGTACAAGCTCAATTTGAAACGCCTGCTGATAATTAGACTGAAAATGTTAAGTGCTAGTGTGACCGAGTGCACGGCCCGGTCAACCTGGATCAGGGCTGCTGGATCAACAATAACTGCCTGTTTTTGCAGTAGGGAGTAAACATGTTGTCTGACTCAACCAAACAGCACTGGACAGAATAACACTGGAATAATGTTGTTGATTCAAAGACCGTGAAAACCCTACTCCCTTTTTACTGTTTGTTTGAGGGCCAAGAGATATTTGTCTCAACAACAATTGTTTATAAATTAATTGTTGCATTACCAATCGGGTACCAAGCTATTTAGAGATAACCAAAAAGACCAGTATGAAAGAAGGGATAAGTGTGGGATAATGTAAAAAATTGCAATCAATGTTTGAACCTTATTTCATATAGGCCCTAGTAGGCTAATTGGCCAATATACAATAATTATAGTGGGCCTTTTTTGACATGCCACACTATTTTGAATAAATAATAATAAACAATGTCAATAACACAGATTATTATTTTTGAGAAGGAAATAATGTTGTAAAGACAGAAGGCTGGTATCCATGGCGCCAGGCTTCACCACGGTTACAGAAGCAGCGTCCAGTTGAGCTTGGGGGCGTGGTGTATCATGGGGAAAAAAGTTGGTTGGAAATCAGTTCCAGCGTTGAGGGAAACGACGAGGAAAGCAGGCTTTTCTTCAAATACACGTAAAAAAGGTAGGTTATAAAATGTTTGCAATGTTGTACAGTTAATAAGAGACCTGCACACATCCTACATGGAGATGGCTAGTTTGAAACTAACCATTAAACGTTCGTAGCACGTTACATAATAAAGCTAATGTTGCTAACCAAAGCGAAAGCTAGCTGTTAGTTTCCTTCGAGTGCTAACGCTACCCCCTCTTTGCTAGCCGTAAAAAGGACCTGTTGCCATAAGGCTTAGCATAAGCTTGTTTGTGCTATAGGCGCATCCAAAAAGACAACACGCGTAACTTATGGAAAACATTCTCATGTGTCGACCTTAGATATCGGCTAGCAATGTCTGGACGGAAGATGCCGAACTTTCCTGCCTCTGCGTCCCAGTGCTTCAGCTCCACCCCTGTCAAAACCATCCAGGGGAAATACCTGAACATATCAAAGGGTTTGGACGACGACGTGCTGTCCGACGAAGAAGACACTTTCTCTCTGCTCTCTCCCATATACCACGACAGTTTCGACAGTGATGAAGACCTGGAACCCAGCCCGCGGGCTTCCCCCAGGCTGAGCGACTCATCCAGACTCAGCCTTTCACCAGTCAGGTACCGAACAATTATTCAGGCTTAAGATACTTTCTGAACCAAGACCACAGGGTGCATTATAGAGAGACAACATACATTGTACATCTGTTTCTGTTATAGATGTGAGCTACCAAGAACGCCCTCAGTGCAGATGTTGGATACAGCTGTGGAGCCTCTTAGTGCATGGGAAAAGTGGCTGGTTAGCAAAGCAAAAGAAGACCGTTTACATTTAGAAAAACAAGCAGAAGAGGCAAGCAACAGTTAATTACCTTTTATATCAATGTACAAGTGTGTACTTTCCTTATGTTCTTTTGCTCTTTAAATGTGTCTATAAGGCTAGTCATAACTTTCCTCCTTATTTCCAAAATATATTTTCTTATTGCATCCGGTCTGAATCTCAACATCTCATGTTCCTTAAAATAGGATTGGTTAAAAAAGGAAAAGAAAGCACATGAAGAAAGGGAGCTGGAACAGAAAAAGATTGTCATGGAAGAGAGGATCCAAATTTGGCTAAAGATGAAAAGAGAACAGGTATATGACTCGTATATACTTTAAACTCATTAAAACTCATAAAGCACAATAGTGTTTTGGCTGTAATTGGTACACTATCCAATGCTGACAACATGTCTTTTATTTGTTTTCTCTTTTCAATCTCAGGAGAAGCAAGAGCAACTTCTAAAACTGAGGAAAGAGGAGGAGGATATACAGAGGCAGCACGAGAAACAGACGGAGATAGAACAGAAAGCTCAACAAAAATACAAAGACTGGCTACAGAAGAAAAACCAGGAAAAAATTGAAATGGAAAAGAAGGAGAAGGTAATGTGGATCTTTTTATTAGATTCATGTATAAGATTATTCATGAGCAGAAATAGACCGATACTGATACATATATTTATTTTTAATCTTGACAGGAGGAAGCTGCCCTGAAGGAGGAGCAGGAGAAGGAGCGCCACCAGAGGGCAGAGGAGAAGTTTAAGGACTGGCTGGCAAAAGCTAATGAAAAAACCAAAGCTAGTCCCCAATCACCCTGCTACACGAGAAGTAAGATCATTTCATTCATTTAAACCTCATTCACTAGGCTTTTTAATTTGTGGACTAACTGATACCATAAATAAATACATCTGTAGGAGCAAATATATAAAGCAAATATTATTGTAAATAACTTAATTAATTGTGTGAAAAAGTGATCTAAAGACATTAATGTAAATAACTGAAATGTATTAAAGGTCCCATGTCATGCTTTCCGGTTATTACCCGTCCCCTTGTGTGTTATGTAGCTTTTTCTGCATGTAAACGGTCTGCAGAGTCACAAACCCTCAAAGTACACCCTGTAGCGAGTACAACTCTAAAACAGAAAAGTCCTGTCTATGCTGCCCCAGAACGCCTCGTTGGAGATCTTTCTTTTTCCATTTTTTTCTTCCGGGAACCAAGTGACGTAACGACGATCCAAATGGACCACTCCGTGGAGCTCCTCACACGCACACACTCTCTCAGCGGTCAGCGGCGAAACTGTGATGCGCGGGGGGGGGGTGCTAGTGGAGCCAAACTGTGGCGCGATTACACTGTAGGTGTGCCGCGGGTGCTAGTGGAGCCTCGCAGGTGGGGGTGCTGCACCCCCCCTTCCCGCGTCCATGGTGCTCAGGCTGAGTTTCGCGATGTCTCGCAGACCCCACGCAGCAACCAGGAAACAACACCAGTAATCCAGCTCACACTGTCCGCTCCAGCAGCGAGCCTCGCAATGTCCCGCCAACACGGCACCCAGACCCCACGCAGCATTCTCATCTGTTTGTCATTACTGGTGTCATTTTCTGGTTGCTAACGCCATTGTAACACATAATCACTGATGTTCCGCTGTAACGGTGGTTACAGAGTTCTGATGAATCTACTGGGCTCATAGGGAGGGGGGGGACAGGAGTTCCAACAAGCCGTTTAGGACAATGGAATTATGATCAGTAGAAATGGCCATGACATGGGACCTTTAAGACAGAAATAACCCTGATGAAAAAACGAACTGACAGTGTTCATTTTTTAAAACCGTGTTATAAAATACTATATATAACTTTATATATATATACAAAGGTATAGCTGTGGTATTCCGTGATACAAAAATATTAAATACATGTTTACTTTAAGCTAATAATTGGATTGGATGTCTATAGAAATGTAACTGTTTTTGAGTTAGTTCCAGACGGGATCAAATGTCATTATATCTTACGTTTAATTTGCCTAGCTAAGACAAGTATTTAGAATTTGTTATGTATCAGTTTCTTATGGCTTTGATTTATTTTAGGTCCATATGAGAAATACCTCCCGTCACCAGGCTTCTACAATCCAATCCCCTGGAAGCCGATTCACGTCCCTCCTGTGGAGAAAGAACTGAATAACACATCTGGCAAGAAACCTCAGAAACAACAGAGGAGCCAACAAAGCTCCGCCAGCGCTCTGAGACTGAGGAACTCTGCGAGTGCCACCCAGGTGCTGCAGAGGAGATGACACAGCTGACACGTGTGTGACTGATACGGCTGCTCTGTTACTGCTTAAATATGATTCATCAACCACAACAGCTCCTGAACTGAGACTGCTGAATCACAGAAGTATTTCTGTTCACTTATATGGATGTGGTATTTAAGCTTCCATATCTACATTTTGATTTGTTGTATTGTTGAACACTGAACAATATTGTAATAATGCACCAGCTCATATTAGATTGTTTGTAAAGATGTGTCTTGGGGATTGTTATGATTTCACAAATATGTTTAAAATGTATTCTGATACTGCACCCAGCTTTTATACCATAATAATGGCGCGTGTACATAGCATTATGGCTGGACATTTAAACAATGGGGTTTATTTTGTTGCATCCTGTCGATAAAAGAGGCTTTATCAAAGTAATTTTTTCACTGTTGTCTTATTTGTGCCATCACGAAATGGTCAACAAAACCACATTCATTGCATCTAATCAGGCATCAACCACACTACGGAAAGGAGGTGGCTGGTGGTCACAGCCAAAGATACACCCAGCTCGGTCAAGTGCCCCTCACACTCACACATTGTCCTGTGTCCAGCTGTGCCTTGTTCTGTGGGCTGAGATGACGACAGAACAAGAGAGGGGGTGGAGAGAGAGAGAGAGACTGATTCAGAGCTGAATGCTCATTCTGTGTTAACATCTCACTGTGATACCAATGTGTGCAGCCTGAGGTAAAAACATTTCAATTACACTTTTAGTTAGATAATCCTGTCTTTAAATACATCATTTCTAAGTGCCTGTGGTGTTTTGTTCCTGCTCGTGCTACGCTTAGCTCTCTGTTGTGGAGTGCTGTGGAATGTGTTAGTTGACAGCAGTCAGCCGGGGGGCTCATAGTTTAGGCAATTTTAAAGGTACAAAAACATTCTGTGGTCCAAAGGACAGCTGTTAAGACGAATGTCAAGTTTTTACATTACGTTAAGTTGCAGAAGTAGTTTAAGCTGTTTGCTTTGGGGTATTTGCACACTGAGCCAGCACTTTGTAGTCTGTGTAACTTTTACTCTAAACTAAATGTCATAACTAGTTTGTAACAAATCCAACTAGATCTCAATATTTTTAAATCCATCTAAAATCTATTTATGCTTAACCAGTACTTATTGTAATAAACAATATTTCAGGTCACTTAACTTTACTTTTGCTTCTTTCAGGTATTGCGTCCTATTACAAAGAAAACCCATATCCCAAGATGCAGTGGTGCAGGTGGGCTGGCAGTTGGAGGTCACACCTACCAAGACAGGTAGGAGGCGGGTCTATGTGTCAGAATTGAAGTGGAAGGCAGAAACAGTCTAAAGGGCAGCAGGGCAGACTGTTCTTCAAGACTTTAAGAATGTGTCGCGTAGCAAAGACATGGAAACAAGCACAGGATGAATAACAACTTTTGGGTGACAAAAAGGGAACTTTAATCCTCTGCTATGGGACAATCAAGTTGATTTTGGAGCTGGATAGAGTTGGTGAATGAGGTTTAACATGACAGAAAATGCAATGTTGGATAAAAACTGGGATTTTTCATAATTTATATTGATTTATTTTGATCTCTGACTGGCTCTTTACCTGCAGATCACACATTTTTCAGCTGGAAACACATTGACTGTTCTACTACAGCTGATATAAACCTGATTTTCCTCTTTTTATGACTAGGATGTTTCTGTAAATAGTGTCAGTTTTCTATTGACACAACTTGAACCAGTTATTTTGCATAGAGGCACATAATCCTGTGTTTCAGCCTCAGTGGGTTTATTGTGAACATATTCCTCCCTTCACCATGCAGTCAGCAGGGCCAGAGATTGAGGACTCTTTCGACTTTCTTTTCAAAATCATCCTGGTTGGGGACTCAGACGTGGGGAAGACCTGTGTGGTCCAGAGCTTCAAGTCTGGCATTTTCATTGGAAAGCAGCAGAACACCATCGGGGTGGACTTTACTGTTCGCACCCTGGACATCGATGGCAAGAAGGTCAAGGTATGTGACAACACAATTTGATCATGGGTATAACTTAACATATTTAACAGAAATATGAATATATAAGATGTGTGTGTACTTACTCTTGTCTTAAAGTAAATACTCCCTTTGCTTGATCAGTATTTGTTTCTCCTTAAGAGAAAGAGGAGTGCCTTAATGTTCCCTAAGAACGGCCTGTGTGTTAGCTTTCTGGGTGTGTTCATTTGTCAACTGCTTGCTTGTCTTATTATGCTTATTAGTTAGGGTTAGTCTACACAGGCAAAGTAATAAAAAAAAAAGGACGGATTACTTTCAGAGTCTTTCACAGCACATCTGACTAACTCATGTTCAAAGGCCCGTTTTGTAACTATGTAAGTAATATTGGATGTTTTGGGGTTGTTATTGCAGATGCAGGTGTGGGACACAGCAGGTCAGGAGCGTTTCCGTACCATAACTCAGAGTTACTACCGCAGTGCCCACGGGGCGATGGTGGCCTATGACATCACACGCCGCTCCACGTTTGACTCTGTTCCCCTCTGGATCAGAGAGGTGGAGCAGTTTGGAGCTGCCAGCGTGGTGCTGATCCTCATTGGTAAGTAGATTGAAAATAAATTGGTTTTATGTTAGCCTGTAAACTCTTCTACATATTCCTAGACTTCAGGACAATACATTGCTGGTAAACCGTTTTTAGGGATTTTGGATTGTTGGTCTTTTATGTTGATAAACAATCATTAGATTACATGGTTTGCAAATTGAAAGATTATATATAATTGAAAATCAATTAAAAAAAATTCAAGTATATGTGCTCCTCTAGTTCCATCTCCTACAATCTGAGGGTGTTATGTTTTCCTTTTTCATTTAGGGCAGTTAACTCAGTATTTCTATTGTTGGTGGGAGAAAATATTAACACATTACACTGGAATCTCAAAAAAATGTCTGCTATTTTCCTGACCGTGTTAAATTGATAAAGCTGCTATTTGTGTTCTTTCTGATTGCCTGCTCTGCTAATCCCTGCAGGTAATAAGTCCGACCTTGAAGCTCAGAGGCAGGTTTTGTTCGAGGAGGCGTGCACTCTGGCAGAAAACAACGGTGTGCTGGCTGCCCTGGAAACCTCTGCCAAGGAGGCCCAGAATGTGGAGGCAGCCTTCATCCTCATGGCCCGGGAGCTGCTGGCACGCAACGGCATGACCATCACAGACGAGATACCCCAAGACTCGCCTCAATTCATGCTGAGTAACAGCTCCCACTCGGTCAACGGCTCCGAGTCTTCAGACAGGAAGTGTGGCTGCTGAGCGGACTGCAACTGCTTTTTGTTTGGAAAATAGGGTTGACAATTTAGAAGAAACTACATATATACATTGTGTGTGTGTGAAAGTGTTGTATATATTTTGACATTGAATATTTATGCATTTTGTTGAATAAGTAACAGGTTTTAAATGGTGGCTGCTTATCAAACATGTTTTGTATATTCAGAGGATAAGTTAAGAGGATCTCACACCTCAGCTGGAGGACTGTACTAAAACTGCACTACAGTACACAGAATATTTGACTTGACAAGCAACGTTTTGTGTCTTTCATCCTTTTAATTGTTATTTTATTCAATATGGCTTTTTCAGTACATTACCAGTGTTTCACAGTTTTACCCAGTATTTAACATCACCTGCAGATTCCACTTAATTATCACTGTAGAATAAAGACTCAATTTAATAATATACTTTATTATAATGTTATATTATTACAGATATAACAAACCTGTCTAATTTTCAGTAGTACTTTAATGTAAATACTTTATTAATCTTCAACAAAAATATTGTATTACTGACATTTCAAAATATTTCAAAATATTTCCCTTAGACTTTAACCATTAGACGATAAAAAAGCACATTCTTTTGAAACTGTAATATTGTGTATAAATCAAAAAAATAAATAAATAAAATGACAGTACTCTGGACATAGGTTAAAATGTATGAGGTACTAAACTGAAACCAACTTAATCTTATTACCATTAGTGGTTACACATGCAAAAACAAATCAAGCTGAAATATGATAGCAGTAAAAAAAAACGGCAGAAATGGTCTAGGTATATTTTGGAAAGGCAAGATAAGGTCTTTCTGGATTATTCTGAATGTTATCCAGGTAAACGTGTAAATATGTTTTAACAATCATACATGAACTTACAGTACTCTATAAATGTCATAGTTTAGTAACTCAAAACCTAGACTTCCTTCAAATCCATGTGTGTTTTATAAAAAGAGAAAGCTGCGTAAAAAGGCAAGAATGGACACGTTCTACTTGATCAATTGACATGTACAGTAGTAGTAGTAGTAGTAGGTAGGGCAATTGTGTGTGTTTGTGGAGGTGTTGTGCAATATAAATACTGTAGCAGTCTGTGACACACTATCAAACATGACCAACTTAAAAAGGATTGCATACTGTTGCTGTTTGCATTTAATTCTACGGCACTTTATAAAAATCTGTAAAAACAAGCCACTGAAACAGCTTCATGTCCCCAGTCAAGATTAGGGACGGATGTTAGTCACAAAACAACTCTTAGAGATGGTGCTGCTACCGGTTTAGGATGGTTAGAGTTGTTTTCTGGATGGCTGTTATTGATGAAGCCGCTCATCCTACTCCAGAGGCCAGCCTTCCTGCTGGAACACCAGCTCCACCGCCTCCTTCACATCCTCCACCAGGAAGGTCGGCTCCGTGAGGCTGGGGTCGAAGCGGAAGTCCCTGTGGCCGTGGAAGGTGGGCTGATCCTTCACGGCGAGGGCAGGGTCCGAGGGCAGCCCCTCCTCTCTGCTGTACACTCCTGTGCACACCAGGATGGAGCTGCAGCCCTCAGGGAGGTCCCCCTCCGTCCCGTACACACCTGACGCTCCGCCCAGTTCTGCTGAGGTCATTTTCAGGGCGTCTTCAACAGTTTCTGAGCCTCCTCCCCCACTCTTGGCCTGCATCTGGGCCTTGGTGCGCTGGGAAGCCTGAAGGTAGTGGTCGTAGAGGTTGGCGCCGTATATGTCCGACATGAGGTTATCACTGTTAAAAAGATGAAGTGGCAACACATTAAAAGGAGCTCTTACTTGACTTTGGTGAATCAGAGCCAACCCTTCAGATTTTAATTTTGCTGATGCTTTTATCTACATGAGGGCAAATTCAGAACAGCAAGAGTCCTGCAAGGACATATGCTTCAAATAGTGCGACATACAGAAATGAGAAGAGTTGTATTATAAATATTCTTTGATAGATTTTATAGGCCAAGGTGCAGTCTGAGACATACGATGTGTTGACGGTCTGCTCTCCTGCTACAATGGGGAGCTGGTTCCACCATTTTAAAGACAGGATAGAAAAACACAAGTTACACAATAACTGAAAAAACAAACCAATTAAGGCAGTATGAGACCACCAACTCAATATAAAGAGTAAAATGACTGTTCATGACCATAACCAACTATGTGCTATATGTGCAAAATATATATATATGCCGTTAATAACTGTAATTATATACCTGCCTGCTAAATCCTAAGAACTGTTACAAGATGTGTATTTTGAAAATGATGTAACTTTTTTTAAATGTTCTTTTATTATATTTTGTATTATATCATAACTTAGTACTTTAATGCATGTAACATATGTAACATTAAGCTGTCTGTGGCTCTTTTTCTGCTGTAACTATGTACATTTCCCCTCTGTGGGACTAATAACGGTATTCCGATTCTGATTCAGTTCCCTGTAGGAAAGGGCTCTCTCTGTAAAGTAAATATTCTAAATATGGCATACACTTAAACTGATATTGATTATAATATACATTTTCCTGCCAGCCCTGTACTCAGCAGTGTATTGCTTCACTATGGACAAACTCAAACTACTCCACTTTAAACAGTTTGAACTATCGCTTTAAGGACAAATGTGGGTCTAAGGTCATGAGCCGACTGAGTAACTCACCCTATAGCATACAGCCGCTTCACAGGCGTGGTCCAGCCCAGCCTCTTGGCCTGCTCTCTGATCAGGAGCTCGGCGTAGTTATACGTCACCATGCTGGGTTTACCGATCAGAGCCTCGTACTTCAGATCAAAGCCTGTGACCTTCTTGTACATGCTCTCTAAGCACACCAGGAACATACCGTGACCAAATCTATGACACAGGGACATTCAGTATAATAACACCCTTAATAATGTTTCAGTGTGTATTTTTTACACATACTGTACCTGGGACTCTTCGCCTCGGCCATCCACAGCAGGTCCATGTTACAGGCCAGGAGTGGGATGTGAGGGTACCGCGCCGCGTTCCAAACATTGTCTGGGTTCCCGTTAGACAGGAGGACATCAACAATAAGCTGGAGGTTGGTCTCCCATCTGATTGGCTCACCAAATAGGATGACAGCTGTAGGAACACACAGGTGAAGAAGGGAGAAACATAAGACAGCCATTCCTGAGTTTGTTAGGAATTGTTAATCAATGCTTAAGCATCACACTTAAGGCTACAACTTACCGTCTATTGGTCGTAAGCCTTTTGTGGGGGGAATCTGTAAAATATGATACACAATTGTTAAAATGTCTCACTAATCTGTAACTGAACATCAACAGGCTTGACTATTAATACTACTTACCTTGCCCTTGGGCCTTCTGTTGTGATCTACGACATCTAGAAGAGGATATGCATCCCTGAGCATATCTATGGTAACAACATCCTGAAAGCCCAGGCTGAAGTGGGTTAAAGTCAAACACAGATGAGCAAGAGTTACAGTAAACACACTTGACTAACTTACGGTATTTATCTATACACTAAGGCCTTAAAAACTGTCTTTTTCTAAGACTTGATGGGAAATCCATAGATTGACTTAAATGAATGACAACCACAACAATGAAACACGCATAATAAAGCAGAGGACAAGGCAACTTGAAAGGAAATGGCGCTCCACCAAACATGAAGAATTTCGGTTACTCTGGCTTAAAAAATATAAGAAGGCACTACGCACTGCCAGAGCAGCTTATTATTCCTCCTTAATAGAAGAAAAATAAAAACAATGCCAGGTTTCTTTTTAGTACAGTAGCCAGGCTGACCGAGAGTCACAGTTCCATTGAGTCTTCTATTCCTACATCCATCAGTAGTAATGACTTTATGAACTTCTTTAATGATAAAATTATAACTCTCAGGGACAAAATAAACCACCTACCCTTAGTCAGCACTGAATCACCCTTAACACCGGACATATACTTAGAGTGCTTCTCTCCTATAGACCAAAACCAACTAAATTCAATCATTTCATCCTCTGCATCTACCTGTATCTTAGACCCTTTTCCATCGAAGCTGTTCAAGGAAATTTCACCCCAAATGAATACACCTGTATTAAATATGATGAATATATCTTTACTGTCAGGCTATGTTCCACAGATATTTAAAGTAGCTGTAATTAAACCTATTATAAAAAAAACAAACCTTGATCCTGAGGTTATGACCAACTACAGGCCAATATCAAACATTCCCTTCCTCTCAAAAATCCTCGAGAAAGCAGTGGCCTCACAATTGTGTGCATTTTTAAATACAAATTGTTTATTTGAGAAATTCCAGTCAGGTTTTAGAAAACATCATAGCACAGAGACAGCACTGGTTAAAGTCACAAATGACCTGCTTTGTGCATCTGATAATGGACTTGCCTCTATCCTGGTTCTGTTAGATCTGAGTGCTGCCTTTGACACTATTGACCATAACATACTACTCCAAAGATTAGAGTTTTTGATAGGTATAAGGGGAACTGCACGAAGCTGGTTCAGGTCATATCTATCAAAACGGTCTCAGTTTGTATCTGTCAACGATGAATCCTCATTACAAACTATAGTCAGTCATGGAGTGCCGCAAGGGTCTGTACTTGGACCCATCCTGTTCATCATATATATGCTACCATTGGGCAATATCATAAGGAATACCTCCATCAATTTTCATTGTTATGCAGATGATACACAATTGTATCTATCAATTAAACCAGATGTACAATACCATTAGTAAAACTGCAAGAATGCCTCACAGACATAAAGACATGGATGACCTGCAACTTTCCATTATTAAACTCTGACAAAACAGAAGTCATTATACTTGGCCCCCAGCACCTTCGGAACAAACTGTCCAACAACATAATTTCTTCGAATGGTATTACCTTAACCTCCAGCACCACTGTAACAAATATTGGTGTTATTTTTGACGAGGATTTGTCTTTTAAATCCCATATAAAGCAAATTTCAAGGACTGCCTACTTCCATCTACGGAATATTGCAAAAATCAGGCACATCCTAAATGACAACAATGCAGAAACACTAATCCATGCTTTTATCACCTCCAGGCTGGATTATTGCAATTCCCTTTGATCAGGCTGTCCAAACTCATCATTAAAGACCGTTCAATTCATACAAAATGCTGCAGCACGGGTTTTAACAGGAACAAAGAAGATGGACCACATCAGACTGTTTTATCAGCATTGCACTGGCTCCCAGTTCAGTCCAGGATTGATTTTAAAATACTTTTACTCACATACAAAGCGCTCAATGGTCAGGGACCATCCTACCTACAGGATCTTTTAAATCTCCTATTGCCCCTCTAGGGCATTAAGATCCCAGAGTGCAGGTCTGTTGGTGGTTCCCAGAGTCCACAAAAAAAGGTCAGGTGCTAGAGCTTTTGGCTACCAAGCCCCGTTCCTCTGGAATCAACTTCGTTTCGTTTTATGGAATTGTATTTATTGTACTCTAACTGTATTTGTGTCATTGTGTTATGTTCCTTTTTAAATTGGTATTTTCACATTGATCTTGTAAGATACGTTTGTTGTTTTTACATTGTTTTACATTGCCAATTTTGTTTGTTGACTTGTGAAGCCCTCTGAGACAAATAGGATTTGTGATTTTGGGCTATATAAATAAACTTGAATTGAAATTGAACCTACACTTGATAAAAGGCAATACATCTGTGAAAGGGCCTCACTGAGATAAATAGGCAGCAAAGGGTACACAGATTAAATACTGATAACAATGTGGAACACGAGCAAAAATACACTGAATAAACAGAACATGCACACTTCTCTTATAGGTCAACTTCAAGAGGTAAGTGCACAAACGCAGAGTTCCCGATTTAAGACAGGATACTTGTGAGCGACCTCCTCTATGGGACCCTGTCCAGACACCAGCACCCGCATTTTATGGATATCGGTGAACATTCGCAAAGGACTGTGAGACAGCATCACCTGGTCTGGAGTCACCTGTGAAAGAATATGGATGTCAGAGAAAAACAAAACAGTGCAAGCTGAGGACTAAAAAGGGAAAAGTGAAATGATGTCTTCAGCTACCTCCACCTCAAGCAGATGTGACAGGTGCTCTGCTTTAGCCTGCCTCATGGAGTTCCCAGCGTTGGTGACAAACACCACAGGCACCTTGTATTTCCCATGGCGGTCCACCAGGTTCTTGAAGCACTGCTTGGCTGCAGGGATGGGGGTCCTGCCCCGCACCAGCACCCCATCAATGTCAAAGAGGAGCCCAAAGGAGCCGGCGCCCTGAGGAGGGAGCTGGGATAGAGAGGGGGGGGCATGTGCAGCATGAAAACATGGGGCTGTTCATTAGCAGTGATACTTCATAGTGATGTGTCGGTCGCGAACGAGCCGGCTCAAAGAGTTTTATTTATTTTTGTTAAGTAATACAAGACGGAATGATATGATGATCTCCGCGCTACGGGTGCTCCGTGCATGCATGCAGTGACATGTAATATCCAAGGATTAGAAACGGTTGGATGCTGCTGTTTTGAACATTGCAATATATTTATTTTCACTATTTATTTATGATTATCTTTTAGGCTCAGCAAAGATTTGATGTCAGCTGTTGCTGTCTTTTTTTGTTTTTAGAGCCCTGCTGTTTTGTTAGGGCTTTTTCTTTAAATACAATTTTAAAATGTCGATACTGTAGCTGTCCTTTTTTAAAATGTCTATGCTAAAGTTTTTATAGGTTTTGCTATCTACTTTGTGTAGCGTGGTTCTACAAGTCAGTGCATTCATTGGGTGGTATCAGAGAGTTACAAGGGTCTTTAAATGCAATGAAAACAATTGGCCACAGCAAATCATTTATATTAAATGTAATTTTTACTTTTGAATACTTCAGTACAAAGGATGTATTGAATAATGTAAGTGATATGTGTACACATATACATCCTGAGTCAAAACAGGGCTACATTTGATTGAATTATAAAAGGTATGTGGTAAAATGAAGAGCCGTTTGGGAGCCAAAAGAGCCGGCTCTTCTTGGTGAGCCGGCTCTTCTTGGTGAGCCGAGCCAAATGATCCGGCTCACTAAAAAGAGCCGGAATTCTCATCACTACAGGCTGGGTCATAATCCTGTGACAATTTGGAGAAAACACTACCATTTTAACAAAATGGCAGCAATGTGTCAGACCAAATATGGCTTCAGTCAATATCAAAATCGTTTAACTCTTCAATACAATACATTTTCCCATTCCAATGTTCACCCTATGCAATGAGTAACACTAATGACAGACTTGAAAGACGCATGTAACATTTTAAGATAAAATGACACCTTTAACAAACAAAGTAAGAAGTATCTGACTTTCTTTATGTCTTTGTCCACTGCACTGCCTCAAATGATCTCTTGTTACAGGAGGCACTTCAGAGACAGTACATTATTTCAAAAATAAAAGCGTTTTGTGTGGCAGTAACACCAATGACGTAATTTTGGGTGACTGACATTTATTTGATATTATTAATAATAATTTATGTTTTTTTTTTTTACCATTTCAGTGTTATATTTAATGCTTGTAATGTTATGTAAATATAAATTAGATTTATTTATTGAAAAGAAAATCTTTTAAATTAAAACTATAGGCTCCACTTCCATGTATGATCAAAGTGACAAGGCAGTTCCTTGAACTTGACATTTTAAATAAATTGCAATTTAAGTATAAAACCATTTTTTATTTATTTAGTACCATTGCAAAGACAATCTCTATTTATTCAACATATATAATAAATGTGAGTATTAGGTAGTGCTGGGGGGAAACGATTATTTTGAAAACGATTAATCGGGCGATTATTTGATCGATTAGTCGACTAATCGAACGATTATTTTTCTGTTGTTCATTTCATAAAAACGTAATGTAAAAAAAACGTCATGTAAATTTTTTTTTTTTCACGATACTGTGTCTCAGGGGATCTTAATATTTAAGAACCTATTAATGTGTTATACCAGATTAACGGAAATAATCTCAGTTAATTGACGATACAAACCATGTTTACCAAAACAAAACACAAGTCTCATAAGAAGCATCTAAATGACCCCTGAGCGAAAAATGCTAACGGACATTGGCACAGAACTCAAGATAAAAGTACCCTTATTACTTATCGTAGCTGCACATACAATATATCCGATTAAAGCTGAGACTCCACAGATTATGTAGGTATATAGTATCATCACTGAGTGATCCGGACTCGCGACAGGGGAAGCAAATACAGTCATCACAACACGTACCTTCACAGAGCTTCTAGGGAGATCGTCTTACCACCGTAGCTGTCAATCTGATCAAAAGACGTGTTCAATGGCATTAAAATGAGAAAAAACGCGGCTGAATCGGTTAATCCATAGGTTTTTAACGTCTATGTATAAAAAATGATTGAATTTATAATCCATAATTCCATTTTATGTAAAAAATCGGAGAGCAAATGCTAGCTGCTAATGGTAGCCACCACAGCTAGCTGCTGCTTCTGCTAGGCTATGCAGCAGTCTCAGTGAGATATAAATATATAAATATCTTTGCGTTTTGGACTAACTTTAAAATATTCCCATGCTTTTGAAGACCTAGGGCGAGATGTTTTCGTTTGGGGGCTTCGTGCGCAATCCTGTGAGGAGGAGGTGGTAGCCGTTTCAGTCTCCATTGTGTTTGAAGTGCGATTGCGAACTGCTTGTTGCTTTGGGTGACCCACGTGTGTGTAGCGACGCGTCGACGCGGAAATATGTCGTCGACGATATTTTGAAGTCGACGCGTCGACGCGTCGCTACAGCACTAGTATTAGGTCAATGTCATGTATTTTGGTGTCTGCAAAAGTAAGTGACAGCACTTCCACCTTTTCTGTAGAATGACCCATATAACTAATTGAGGAGTGAAATAGGAGAATAACATAGTAATGACTGAGGTTTGAATTTGTGCCATAGTAAAAATGTGTGTGTGTGTGTGATGGGGTTAGCTTTTTTGACATGTGGTTTTTCCATTTTAACATTGCAATAGAAAATAAATAAGTACAAAAACAAGCTGACAAGGTACTTTTCTTAACTTGGTATTCATTAACCTCTATCTTAAATTAAGTAAAGTTTTCTACTTACATGGCTATACTTTCTTGAAGTCGAAGGATTTGCTGCTCCCTCACAGGCTGATTTCAGCAGCTGCAAGCCGGTTTTCCAACACCTTACTCTCTGCATATCTTCAGGCACTTGTAAGTAAAAGACGGTGGGTAAACAACAATAAAAGAGCTTTAGCCGAGCTAACAGTAACTATCTACTTAGGACTGAAGAAATGGGTCATGGTATCTCAAACAGAGAGGGTCAATACTAAACTCTGCGCGCTCTGCTCATGCTGTCAGTGTAGCTGCCATCACTCAATGCTCAATACACAACAGTGACGTCTATGAAAATGAATGCGCATGCGCAGAGCCACCGGAAAGACAAGGTTGTTTATGATCTGAGTTTTTGTAGAAATGAAACTGAATGACTTTATAATAGAAACTTAACCGCACAAATATAATTAAAATTATTATAAATAATTAATTTTCGACATTGACACGCAAATAATGTGTTCTGTAACATGTCATAATACCGTGTAGTTTGAGCAAAGTGGTTGGTCAAATTAGTTACTACATAGGCTACTAAACATTTCATGTTTAAAACCTTTATAGTTTATATGGGTTTTATACAATGCTGTGTTCAAGTTAACAGCCTTAATTTAGTCAGCCTTTTAAAATATATCAGCAAATGACCGTACACATTTTATATTTAATTAATATACATGGTAATGCACATATACAATTTATTTTCTTAACACCTACAAATGAACCAGGTACCATGTTAGAATTTACTTTTCACAGACATTCTATATAACCAAACCATGTCTATACTTATGCTTGTCTTAGGTAAAGTTAGTTAAGTCCAACAAACGTTTTTTATTTATATTTTGCCAGTAATGTTGTAACAGAATCAGTAATTCCAAAGTATTTACTAGACACCATATGTCATATGACATGTTCATTTCATTCTGTAAATGGGTGTTCATTCATTTAAAACCATTGTAGCAAAACATCTTTATTAGTCCAGGTTACAAAATACAAATAACATTAATTCTAAGTGTAAGCTATAAACCCAGTAGCACAAACAAACATGACTTAGATAAACTTCACATTGATTATCCTCTACAGGCAGACAGTAGACACCACAGTCCAGTCCTCAGCTGAATCTCAGCTCGTTTTCCAGTCCGTAGATCTTAGCTTTCAGCGCCATCAGCTCACCCTGAACCTTCTTCGTCCTGCCGCTGGTCTGACGTACCTCATGCAGAATGGCTAAGTCCTGGTTGGGCCCAACATTCAGAGTAACCTGCCACAGAGGATGTATGTACATCAGGTTTAACAGTTTGCATTTTAACTATAATAAAGTTCTATATAAAGTTAAATAGAGAGCTCAAAACATGCTGGTTGGTGTTACAAAAATCAGCCAAAAAAACATTTAACAGTTAAGACAAAGTGAAAAAATGGGGTTAGTTGAAAAAGTTCAATTATCAGTCAAGTAATTTCACCTTGAGGAGTTGTTTTTCGACATCTTTGAACTTCTGTCTGAGGTGCTTCAGGTCCGTCTTGAAGCCCTCCACCTCCATGGCCCTTCTCTTCTCCAGCGCTTCATAACGCTGAGTCATCAGCTGCAGACGCTTGGCCATTTTGTCTGAACGCTCCTGCACAAAAACATTTGGTAAAATAACAAACATCAGTATCAAGGAACTTGGGCATGGCATAACATATGAACATTAAATCAGAGCTGTATATGCACAGGAATGGTACCTTAAATATTTCCCTGCCCACATCCCCTTCCTCTCTGATCTGGGACAGCTCTGTCTCCAGTGTAATGCACTGCCCTCTGTACATCTCTGCCAGACGGTGGGCCTGCTTCACATCCTCCTGCATTGCCTGAGGACATAGATAAAAAAAAACAAGTTAAATAAAAAACAAAACAAAACACCCTAAAACAAACGGAGCTTAATATTTCATCAAAGGGAAGGATAAAGCGCTTTGAGTCATTGATAAAGCGCTATAATAAATGTAAGGAATTATTATTATTTTATTATTATTATTATTAATATTGAGGTGAGTTAGCAGATATATTTAAAGTTCTGGCTTTGCTTTCAGGATAAAAAAACGAAACAAACATTACTTTCAGCTCCTCCTTGAGCGACTGCTTCAACTCAGGCTGAGGCAGAGGGGGGAGCAGGGCGGTGCTGCTACTGGGCTGCCACTTTGGGCCCAGCTCTGCGCCGGCAGACGGGGTCTTCCTCAGGCGGTTGTGGCTGGAGTCCAACTCCCTGAGCAGCCGGTCCTTCTCTGACATCCAGCTCTTCTCATGAGCCCGGGCGTCAAACTTTAGCTGTAAAAAATCCCTGGTGCTCTCATATAACAGGTTCTGGGTACGCTGGAGCCTGAGGTGTAAACAAACAAAGAAAAATGTGTTTACAAAAAGAAAAAAAAATGCAAAAGAGGATTCACGATTCACAAAATGAAAAAAAGGCTTAAAGAGCATCATTCCTAAAATACACAGTACAGTAGTTGTGAATAAAAATAAATAAATGCAGACCCACTTGTCAGTCAAAGCTGATATCCGCTCCTGATCTTTCTGCTGTTGTGCCTGTGCCTCCTCTGTTTTAATCTGCCTATCCTCCATCAGAGACTCTACCTGCTCTCTAACCAGACGGGTCTGCTCCTCCATCTGAGCCTGCAGGGCCTCCACCTGAAAACACAAGCGATACAAATATAGTTTGGTAAAATAATCGCCAAAACCATGGAGGCAGAGAAGGGAAAAAAGTTCTCATCACTCTTTTCACATTTCTGTTTATTATTAATGTTGAATAGTGAGAGCTCTCTTTATGAAAATTGAAAGCACATTCATTCTATTACCCGCATCAGAAAGACACCTAGACCTACCTGTAGTAACAATGTCTGGTTATCGTTCTTGTATTGTTCCAAGCTCTCTCCATTAGTCCCTTCTGCTGATTTTAATCTCCTGCCACTCTCTAAAAAAATACAGACATGGAATGAAAATGTCACAGTCTGTCTGTATTTAACATTTAAATAACATTAATTGTACAAAAGACATTTGCCATAAAATGTTTTCAAACCTTTCCTGGTCGCAGCAGGTCTTAACTTTGTTGGCCTGAGATTGAGATGTTCCTCCAAGCTGGACTCCCTCTGTGTGATGGTTACCTGATATACAACAGAACAGCTGTGTTCAGAACATTGATTACCTGTTTACCTTTTTATCTTGCATAGTCATATTTAATCCCAAGTAATAAAGTGTAGAGCAAAAATAAAGTAATAAACAATATTTTCGAATTTTTTGGAACACCAGTTCCATTTAAGTGTGCCAGCCGATTTAGCATGTATAAAAGGGATAAACTGCACAGGCTGCTGTGAGACAGATCAACGATAAAGTAAACATGTACCTTGTGAGGAGGCTCCCGGTGAAAATATGTGATCTCCCCGGAATCAGGACCCACCAGAGCAAGAAGGTGCTGGATTTTCTTCCTGTCCTCCAACTCTCTGCACAGCAGTCAATAATGTTAGATAACTGAATAGTAATGCTTGAGAAAAAATAATGACAACACAATGCTAAAAGCAGATATTAAAGGCTCAACCACACAGGTGGTTTCACAAAGGGCCTGTTAGAAAATCATACACTATTATACTGTTTAAACAAATATGAAGTACCATTAAGTGAAAAATCATGCATAATAGCAGCCACATGGATCTGGTACACCTACATTTAAAAGCAGCCCTAATTCATGTTATTATCAAAGCTGTGATTTCCTGCTAATACAGGTCAAAATATCCACTGGATTCATCATCAACTGTACACCCACCTGATCTTTAGTCTGTCATTTTCCGCATAAAGCCGGAGAGACTGCTCTCTCTCTTGAAAAAGGTAGACCTGCATGTCACTCAGAGCGTTCTGCAGCTCGGCAATCTCGCCCTCCCGCTGTCGTACTTCCCACTGTAGTTTATGCTGAGAGGAAATCCAGGACGCACAGAAGTTCAGTAAAAACAGGCGATTATACTCATGCATGCCAAACATACAAAAACAATTATAATCACATATGACTCCTAGCTGTGTTTCACCTGGTCCTCTGTGATGCCTTTGTACTTCTCCAGCATCTGCAGCAGCTCCTCGTGCTCTCCGTCAAACTGGGCGATTTTCTGTCTGTAAAACTCCAACAGCTCCCTGGAGGGACGCAGGTAAGCCAGCCGCTCGTGGATCGGGGGAAGTGGGGAGTCAGGTTCTCGACCAGGCGTACGAAGGTTGGTTCTGTAGAAACAAGAAAGAGACTTATCTTAAAAATGAGAAAATGTTACATTTTGCCCCATGCGTGACAGTACCTGCTGCATTCAAAAAAGGAATGAAAAAAGGCATTTAAACCCTCTTAAGGAGTGAGACTTAATCCATGTGGGATAAGATTTAGGGATGTATCAGTGGGGGGGGGACATTATAAGACTAAGCATCATTCAGGGAGATTACAGTTAAAGCATTACATCTTCTGACAATGGACCAGTGTCACAGCAACATATATATTGCACACATTTTTTTCTCTGACTTTAAGATCTTACCTGTGTGGTGTTGCATCTTTTGTTGGAGATCCCATCCCAATAACACTGAAAACAAAAGTGTAATAAAAAAAGTGGTTGTCATCAATACTGTAAAAAATACTGTTTATACCTGTCTAACAATTACATACTTTCTGCAAACAATTCTGTATCAAGACGCCAAACAGATGATTGGAATATACAATGTTAATACAGAGATGTCAGCCCAGAGAGCCACTGTGAGAAATCATTGCTGAGAATACTGAAATATTGACAGCAAATAAACAGCTTAATGCCATCTTTTTAAATGCCCATTATCATGAGTTGTGGTCGGATTACGATCATATAAAGCGTAGTTTGTAAAATATAAAAGTCAAATGTGACACATATTGTATAAAGGGAAGTGTGTGCAGCATGTCTGAGTTTCCATTGGTCGGGCGCCAGGGGGAGCGGGACGTTTAAAAGCAAAGTCTACTACTCTTTTAGAAATAACGGTATACTCACGTTGAAGATTTCAACACAAATCGAGCTAAATAAGACTAAAGTTGTAACTGTACCTTTATGACAAAAACAAATAAGCACGTTACTTCCTTTTGCAAAGCTACTAAGTTTTGTTGATCCTTTGTGAGGTATATGATGGAAACACTTTAGATTTAGCAAAAATAAAGTAAGCACATAACAGCACAACAACAAAGCTACATTTAACTTATTTCTGGTGTTTTTGGCTACCATCCTTTTACATTTAACTTACCCACAGTCTCAAAAGTATTCGTTCAGCGGTGCTGTTGGTTCGTTGCTACCGGTTGTTGTCATCTGGATTTTGAAACCCGGAAGTTTATGCGTCGTCGTCTTCTTCGTGGCAAACTGCAGCGAAGTCGGAGTTATTTGGTCCTCCAGCGGCAGGCCAGGGTACTGGGTTTGAGCTGGGAGCGACATGAAAAGTAGGAATCAACTTAAACAGACAGAAGACACATCACCAGGGATGGAGGATGATTTAACATCAGGAAGTTACTGTAATATCGAAAAAAGTAAAGAAAATTGTTTTAAAGTTTCAATAATTACATTGAACTGGCGCAATTTATGGATGGTATTTGTGTATGTGGTCATATACATTTAGTTTAGTAATTCGATTCCACTGTTACACAACAGCGTTTGCATTAATTCTGTGTGTGCAATGCACTACTGTGGAAAGCTCTTGCAGTTTGCAGAAAAACGGAAGATAAACGTTTATCCCTTCAAAATAAAAGGCTGAAATGGAAACGTGGAGAATAAGAAATATGCAAATCTGTGATATCTTCTTAAAAAGAAGCTAGCCACGTTAAAAAATAAATATATATTCACCTTGGTCGAATTCCTTAACCCAACTTTCTTTCCTCGTTAATAGTTGTCTTACTATGAAAATCTTAACCGGAAGCTTTAGTTTTCCTCCGGCTAGCTTGATGAACTCACCACCAGTCCTAACAAACTTCTCTCACTGGGATCTCACGTCGCTCTGTTTGCCACTGTCTCTTTGCGATGGAGCGGAAAGTTGCTCGGGAATTTCGGCACAAGGTAAGAGAGAAACATTATTCTCCTCGGATAGATATATCCTTTTATTTGATCTTCAATTGACCTAACAAAAGCTCCTCTCCTACCTGGTGTATCCCCTCACCGGCTCAGGTGTCTCTTTCTCTGAGACGTTAGGCCTGACCGAAAGCCTCACGAAAACAAACAAACAAACAAACAGTTAAAATCCTTTAAATTGTTTCTGTTAAAACGCTACTTTTTGAAGAACAAATCAAAAAGCATGTTTCTAACTCAAATCTAAAATTGATATTGTGTGTGGGAGTGTCTCCTGGGGAACATATAACATATCATTAACTATTTTAGCCCATAGGAGAAGTAATAGACAACACTAAGAGTTGCACATAGATTCATGTGTTTTCATTCAACCAAAATAAGTGGTTTCCTTGGGTTGTTTATTATTAGACGAATTTCATAGGGATCTTACAGTCTCAGCAACTGTTTTGTTGGATTGTACTTAAAGGCATATCTCTTATTAGTTATGAACACAATATGGGCTTCAGTGGATCTATTTTCCTTTACAGCTTACATGTTCTAAAAAGCTATATAGAAGGACATCCTTTATGTACCTGTCTATGCCTCTTCAAGATTATGTAAACATCATACAGCTGAGGTCCAAGGTACAATAAATGCTATTTAAATGTGTGGCTTTATGAAGCAAGCATAATTTATACCATGTTTTTGTGGTTGGTGTTGGCACAGAACAGCCTTGAAATGATAACTATGAGTAAAAAATAACAGGGGATGGAAACATGATATCGTCAGTGTATGTAGGGATCCTCGGACAGCCATCTGTGCTGCACTCAGGCAGGCAGTGTCACATATTACAGGCGCTTCACAAAGGGCAAATTAGCATTAGAAAATGCAGAGCGTGCCAGAGATGAGCAACTGAGCGAAGAGATGGGACAATTTACGAGTTTAATTAGAGGCTAAGGGACTAACAAGGCACAATGGGGCTTTGTTTCTTTTTAGGACATTATCATAGTCCCCTTTTCATTATGTGAAAACAATCTGAAGCTTCAAACTGAATGGTGCACTTTTTAAAATTGGTATGTGACTGAGCAATTCTATCTTTCCTTATTGGTTTATGGTGCTAAAGTCTGCATGAAGGAGTGGCCGGCTGTGCCTCACTGCCCTGAGCAGAAGATATTTATGACTATCATAAATGTGATGACACACACACACACACACACCCACACACACACACACACACACACACACACACACACACACACACACACACACACACACACACACACACACACACACACACACACACACACACACACCATCACAGCAGGGTCCACATAGTGCAGTCCTACATTTATTATCATTATAGTCCAATCATTTAACCCCGACATTATACACACGTGACTGAATGTGCGTGTGTACATCCGTTGTTTGCAGATCTGTGTTTGAGTCTGTATGGCATAAGATGTGGTGTGCGTGTGCCGTGTGTGATTGTTTGGTGTGAATGTTCACCTCAGTTTGTGTCAGAGATGTAAGATGACACTGCTGACCTTCCTCCTCCAGCCTCTCCTCCACTGTTCTGCCATTATTCTCTCCCAGTAGTTTGATAGTTAGGGTAGGGCTGTCCATTACACCTGCTTCAGTCCAAGGAGTCTCATCATCCTCAAAGCCGAGTTTGAACCACAGCTCAGAAAAAAGAAAAACACCTCAGGTTGGGTTTGAGGAGCATTTTGTAGTTTGGGAACAATTTAGAAGGACTTAAAGTGAAATGTGTTATATCAGTGATTGGCCAAAGCGTTTCCTCAAAACCATTCTGTTGCAGCTGAGCCGCCATCAGGTTTGTATGACTCCTGCACACACACACACACACACACACACACACACACACACACACACACACACACACACACACACACACACACACACACACACACACACACACACACACACACACACACACACACACACACACACACACACACACACACGGCTCACCCCCCTATGGTGTTGACAGGACCACAGCAGAGAGGTACAATGTGTGTTTGATTCAGCAGTGAGAGGAACATTGGCACCAGATGTTTGTCCTTTCTTGCAGGTGGAGCTGCTGATTGAAAATGAAGCGGAGAACGATTACTTGTATGATGTCCTCCGCATGTATCACCAGTGAGTACCAGTGGTTTAATTGTCTGTAGACCTGCGTACAAGTTGAATTTCCTTTGTTGATTTGTCTCTGACATGCAAATTGTGTTCATTTTCAGGTATATAGTCCTCTATGAAAGAAATGCTTGATAGTTTTGTGTCCTTAACACTTTGAAGCAGAACTGATCAAAAGTGTTGCTAGTTGAACTCATGTGGCATTTAAAAAAGATAGTATAATCTAAGATAAAATTCTAGATTTGTTCATAATTTCTACTTGTTCTCTGTTGCCGTTTAACCTCTACCTGATCATCGACAACTTTTCTACTCTATGTATAGTTTCCAAAAGCTCTTTATCATGTCAGCCTTGTTGTGATGCACACAGACCTCTCCAGGTTAAACTCTGTGCTCCATCATGGTTTCTGATAACAGCCTGGCCTCAGAGGGCTGGGATGGGGGTGCACTGGAGGGAGTGGGGGGGGGGCTAAAGGTCTAGGTTTCCATTAATCTTTGTACTGAGCCAGAGCTCTGTGGCACCAGCGGTTAAGCCTATGATCAGTTTCCACTGTGCTCCGACAAGCTTGGCCAGTTATCCACAAAAGCTCTTTTTATGTTCATCCTCCAAACAGGGCTGAAATGGCGCTTATTAATAATTTAAAGAGGAGGCCAGGTGGACAGATTTTACACAGTAGCTATTAATTTGCTGCCTTGGTTGCTTTTGAGTTGTAAAATATGGATTATTGTGTTGCCTTCTTCCATCAGCATTTAGAATTGACCACACTTGAGTCAGTGTTGTTTAGGTGTGACAACTACAAGTTTGAAGTAGAAAGAAGTGAGCTAAGCAGACCTCTGTAGCGAGCTCCTTATGCTTAAAATATACCCAAACAAAATGTAACTTCTCAAGTTGCAGTGTGGGTAATGTAGGCACCAGGTTTTGTTAAGGAAGAAGCTTCTGTTGATATTAAATAGTTAATTTAAAAAACTGTCCACCATAAGTCCGACAATCTAATAGGAGTGATATGTTGAATTAGTGGAGTACTCTTTAGGGACACCTTTAATACTTTTAGTCTTTATTACATTCAGTGTCTCTAAATCTGACAATTTAAAGTATTATATGTGCATTATTAAAACAATAGATATCCATATTCATAAGTTTGAAAAGCCTCTCAAAGAGCAACTTCGGGAACCTAAAACGTTACTGTTCAGTGCTCTTGAGTGAATAAATCCTCAGGCTATAGAGCAGTCTCTTGAATGCAGAATGAATTGACAGACTAACATTAACACACAAATAAATATAACAACCAAATAACTTTAACAGTACGTTTTTGGTGTAATATCAGGTGTTGTATCAAATTATATTGTTAGGTTTTTCTCCAGCCCAGGTTCAGTTTATTCTAAAGTCTGCTTTAATTTCATTTAATAAAAGTAAATTGTTTCAACTTTAGTAAATACTACATTTATACTAAATCATATTTTTTCTAAAAGTTCACTTAGCTTGACCTATTATTGTATCTTTCCAGAAGGTAGAAGTCATTCTGTATGAAGAACATGAACTTAAAGACATATTTATTCCCCTCTTCTCTCTCAGGTCGATGGATTTGATAGTGTTGGTGGGGGACCTGAAGCTGGTCATCAACGAACCGAAGCGCTTGCCGTTGTTTGACGCCATCCGACCTCTCATCCCCCTCAAACACCAGGTGGAGTATGACCTGCTGACCCCGAAGAGGTCACGGTGAGTGAAGCAGAGACTCGTGTCCTGCTACTGGTACTGGTGTGAATGTGGTGTGTAACACTCATGTGTACATAATATAATACGTCATATATAGAAGATCTAACTATGCAATAATATCCCTGAGCGGCCCCACTTCTTCTGTGTTGTTCTTGGTTCCATTCTTCTTTCTCCTTGTCTAAATCTTACCCGGCTCGTACATCCTGTTTAATCTCTTCCTCTCTCCTGTGCAGGAAGCTGAAAGAGGTGAGATTGGATCGGACACATCGTGATGGACTGGGTCTGAGTGTCCGAGGAGGGCTGGAGTTTGGCAGCGGTCTTTATATATCACAGATTGTCAAAGACGGTCAGGCTGGGAATGTCGGCCTTCAGGTACGCACGAGAGTGTTAACTGGTGTGTTTTCCCCATCCTTTATGTTACTCTGTATGTGTTATATTCCTAAAACACTAAATGCTGATTGTAGTTCAAGTAAACACATATATTGTGCTTCATAAATGTTTGTAAGTATATTATATGTCACCTTATTAGTAAACTTATTAATTTGAATATTATAAAGCATTACCCACTGTTGTTTCAGTAGACACAATACATTGTAATGATCCCTATGTGTCCGAGGCGTGTGTCATAATACCAGAATCCAATAGGTGGGGTAAATCACCAAGTTTTACATTTCTTACAGTTTGCTTGTTAGTCAATGTTGGTCCAGTTTAAACTAGATGGACATTGAATACAATAAATACAATAAAATACAAAAAAGAGTACTTATTTGGATGAGACCAGAAAATACCTGTCAGATATTGTGACTTGCAATCCGTTTTTTAACTACATCCTAGGTATTCTGCCGTCTACCATCTGGATACAAAACTGAAATACAGTCAATAAAGCATTTCAGCATCACTACTCCATCTTGTGAAAATGTTAAGGGAAAAAACACTTTTTTTAAATGATGCATCATTTGAAAGAATACTGCAATATGCTGTTGTATGCTTTTATAATCTGCTTAATGGCCTGCCTAAAGTAGATTTTGCTTAAAACAGCCATACAAATTAATTGATACAAATAAATCAGAATAAAAACAACGTGTACATATGTGGTAACATTGTTCATGATTATGCCAAGCTCAGTTATGTTAGACATCTAATATAAATAGTTGACACAGATCAGATCCAAAGATCATTTTGTGGCTGGCATATGCAACAGATAGGGATGTAAATGGTTGGAGAACCAATAACTTAATCTCTGACTTAACTTGATATATTGAGAGTGAAGGTGTCACTCATAATATCCCATCCTGTGTTGATTTATAGGTTGGTGATGAGATTGTGCGCATCAATGGATACTCCATCTCCTCCTGTATCCACGAGGAGGTCATCAGCCTCATCAAGACCAAGAAGATTGTGTCACTCAAAGTCAGGCGTACGTCAAACACAAAAACTCATTTTCCATGTGCATCAATATGAGTAATGTTTTTCCCCAAAGTCATCATTCATTCATTTTACTTGTTTGTTTTTTTGTGCAGATGTGGGGATGATCCCAGTCAAAAGGTAAAAACATGTATATCCTTAATAGAGCCGCAACGATAGTTTGATAGGTTAAATTAACAATAATTGCCATTCCTTATTTATTTAAATTTTTTTTGCGATTTACTGTTTTCTTTGGTTTTATATCACCTTCAACTGAATATCTTCGGTTTGGGATGGACAAAATATGACATTAAAATACTTTTTTGAGAAACTCACTTTTTCCTGATATATTTTCTTATAGATCAACATCAATCTAGAAATAATCCACAGATGAATCTACAATGAAATAAAATCATTAGCTGCAGTCCTGCTGTTAATATAGTTTACATTTGCAGATTTGTATTTATTATTTTATTTTATTTGCATTTTAAGAAATTATTCATGAAGCATGCATAACAAAATGAACACGTATAGATACATAAATTAACTACATAACAGTTGACAAATCCGTAATGAAATAATAATAATAATACAAATAAAAGAATGGATACAATATTAATACTAATTTTGCTGATTTAATGGTGAAATGTGGGGCTAAAGAGCTGAGATGTAGGAGATGTCTGTGTTCTTATCTGTTCTCTTTTTCTCCAGGTCATCAGAGGAACCTCTCAAGTGGCAGTTTGTCGACCAGTTTGCATCTGAGTCAGGGGTAGGAGACAGATCTATTTATTTATTTCAGTTTCAAAATGTGTATCTCAACTGCAGACATCTCACAGACTTTTTATTTCTGCCACAGGAGAAAAAAAACAGCATTGCAGGCTTGGCGTCCATTGGAGGCAAAGAAATCAAGGAGAAGAAGGTCTTCCTCAGCCTGGTGGGCACCAAGGGGATGGGCATCAGCATCTCCACTGGTCCCACCCAGAAACCTGGTATCTACATCAGTAACGTCAAGCCAGGCTCCCTTTCGGCAGAAGTTGGACTGGAGGTGATTGTTTAAAATAGCCAGAACGTCTCGATGAAACTAAGATGCATGCCTGCTGTAAACAAGATCTCTCTCATCCCAAAATGTAGGTTGGAGACCAGATTGTGGAAGTGAACGGGGTGGATTTCACCAATGCGGACCACAAGGAGGTAAATAGTGCTTAACTTAGTCCACTTGCAGTAATGGCGGCTAGAGTCCTAAGTTGTTGTTATTGTGACCAAGACATATTATTTGGTACATTTGGTCCCTTTTATCCAAAGCACCCAATGAGTGCATCTGTTTAAACTGTGCCTGGGCCACTGGCAATGTTTGTTCTACTTTTCAGCTCATTGAGCCAAATTAGTATTTAACCAGCCAAAATGGTTTTGCAAAAGAAAACAAAAAAACATCCTCCATGCGCTGTTTGTTATTTACCAAATTAGAAAACAAAGCCTGCAGGATTTACCACAAGTCTGAGATCATTTCATACCCGGATACATTTTAGATTACACATACTTCACACAGGCCATGCATTTCTCTGAGACTGTCAATGTAAAACCCTTCATTTTATTCATCAAATATAACCTCAAACCTTTTTTCTGTTATTATGTCCCCAGGCTGTGAGAGCCCTGAAGAGCAGCCGCAGTCTGACCATTACTGTTCTGACAGGAGCTGTAAGTACACTCTAACTGCTTAATGCTTTGTAAAGAAATAATGAGACATTTTAGAGGAATCAATACTTTGTGGTCTTTTAAAGCTCGACTCAAAACTCTGTGAGTATTGCTAAATTCATTCTCAATGCGACACCACGGAAATACAAGTCAAATTACAATGGTGACATACTGAAGTGGTAAAAACAAAAATATGTTTATCAGGGTTTTCACAGATCCTTTATTAGTTTTACATAAAATACTGTAAAATGTAGGCTTAAAAATGATTAAAATAGTGTTAAATGATGCTCTTCTGTTGCATTAGCTGCGAATAATCTAGGGTCTTCAAAATGGGTATATTATTCGGCGGAGAAACTAACAAAATGAAGGTTTTCCACCACGGTCAAACTTTTTCAGCACACCCATGGTGACTGTCTTGCTATCCTAACAGCTTCATTAAGATTAAAGTTTGCCAAGGTCTTGTGTTTTGGTTGAAAACAATAAAAGCTACAGTAGAAAAAAAGGTTTCAGATTTAGCTAGAGTTAAACGTAGATTCCTGTTATAATTACTTTGCTTTATGTCAATAATGCCACATACTTAAAGTACTTCTATGACTTATTTTCTTTCAGACTTCTGCCAGTGTGATTGCTAAATAAACATACTCTATATGGTTTTAAAAGGAAATACAAGGTCTTCAAACCTGCAGAAACCTTGGTATATAATATGGCTTGCTGTGTAAATAGTGTTTGGGATCAGAGAATCATTTGTAGATGTAGAGGCTAAGCCAACGCTTTAAGCCTCTGAGGATCCGCTATGTTGGCGTAATTGACGCACACAAAGTTTGCTGCTGAATAAAAGTCCGATACAAGGTTTCCAGTTCGATACAGTCCATTTATTTCCTTTTCACTGGTTTCCATTTAACTTGCTTCTTTCTATCATTCACCATACACGATATTACGGTTCACACAATACCTTTTGCAAATGTTTGTAATCCCGTGTGTGTGTGTGTGTGTGTTCTCCGTGTGTAGTCCGTGTGTGGTCACAAACGGTATGGCCTTCCAGCGGAACCTCGAACCACAAACATAGGTTCCTACCTTTATACCCACAGTGTTAATTGGCTCCTACAGTAGATAAGAAAGAAAAAGAGTTGCAGCCGGTAACATCTGAGTGAATACGCTTAGGATACATAAACATCCGCCTTCTCCTCCTTTGCATTCAAGCCACACAGATTCAAATGCTTTTGTTTTGGAGACATCTCTTTACCCAGTGTGTGCCTCAGCCTGTCTGTCTCCAGGAGAAACATCTATCATCAGTGGAGTCACACGGCAGGTTGTTGCCACGGGACTGGGTGACGACCACTGTAACTGTGACAAACTGTCCCCTCGCATCTCCCGTTTCACTTGATGCCTGTGCAATGCATTTCTTTATTTGCATTTTAAGTAAATATTTCAAAGTTCATACATAGCATGAATGTATGTAGCATAGTGTTTCTATTGTGTTCCCTATATATTTTAGCATGTATACACCGTTATCATCTGTATTAGAAGAACTACTCAGATCTTGTATTTGGATTAAAGTAGAAACATACAGTGTTGAATAACTACACAAGTCCTACTTTTGTTATTGAGGAAAGTTAAAAAATTACCCCAAAAGTACCCACGTTGAAGAATGGTCCATTTAAGAATAATACACTATTTTTGGGAGTTGGGAGTATTTTTGGGCCCCCTGCTGTGCACGGTGTGTGTCCCTTATCATCGCCTCTCTCCCCCTCAGGGCAAGGAGCTGTTCATGACCGATGAGGAGCGTCTGGCGGAAGAGTCCCGCAGGGAGGTGGACCGGCAGGAGCTGCTGCACCAGAAGAGAGTGGCCCTGGAGACTAACAAAATCGTTAAAGAGCAGCAGGAGAAGGAGAGGCAGTGAGTGGACCACACAGAAAGAAATCATCTTGAAATGTTTTATTGTGTTATTGTTGTATATTGAAGAATAATGACAGTGTCCAAGTCTTATATAGATAAAAGTCCAAAATGTTAAGGTAGTGCAATATACATTTATTTAGTTTAAAAAAAAAGGAATTGTCACACAACACAAACAAGACAAGATTAACCCTTTTATGAATTGTCATTTATAAAGTGTCTAAGATAGAATTTTTATTTAAAACTGAGCTCATGGTTGTGGCCCCCAAAGCGCTGCTCGGGAAGGTTGGAGATCTGCTCCTCAACATCATCTCACCATCCCCTCAGGTCCGCAACCTTGGCGTTGTATTGGATTCAACCCTTTCATTTCAGAACCACATCAAGTCAGTATCAAAATCAGCCTTTTTCCACCTCAGAAACATTTCCAGACTCCGGACATCACTCTCCGACTCTGTTGCAGAGAAGCTCATTCACTGTTTCATTAGCTCCCGCCTGGACTATTGCAACGGACTCCTATCCGGGGTTCCCAGCAAAACCCTGAACAGGCTCCAGTACATCCAGAACTCAGCTGCCAGGGTTCTCACACGCACCAAGCCCTGGCAGCACATCACCCCCACTCTCTTCAACCTCCCTGGCTCCCGGTCAAGTCCCTCGTCACCTACAAACTCCTCCTCCTCACCTACAAATCCCTCCATGCCCTCTCCCCTCAGTACCTCACAGATCTCCTCCACCCATACATCCCGTCCCGCACCCTTCGATCCTCAGACTCCGGCCTGCTCTCCATTCCCCATTCACGCCTCCGCACCTTCGGGGACCGTGCCTTCAGTGTCGCTGCCCCCACCTTCTGGAACTCCCTCCCTGCTGAAATCCGTAACGCCCCTTCTCTGAACATCTTCAAATCAACTCTGAAAACGTATCTGTTCAACAAAGCCTTCCAACATTAACTCACTCTTCCCCCCCCTGCAATGTAACACTTCCATTTATTTTATGTTTTGTCCTTATATGTTTCTTTGTTAAGCGACCTTGGGTTGATGAAAGGCGCTATATACATTTAAGTTATTATTATTATTATTATTTAAAACCAACGAATGACTGATCTTTCTCACACATACACATTTCCTTACAGTTCATAATCCAAAGTAGCGTTGCGATTGAAGTAGCTTCAACCTTGGCTGCTCAACCAATGACTTTTTTTTTCCTGTATGAAAAGCAGTACAAAACTGGAACAGAAGAAAAAATGGACTGAGTACAAGTGTTGTTTTTTGGGCAGTTGGCTGACATGTTGATACAGCTCCATACAAAAATCCACTTTCAAGGCAAGGCAAGGCAAGGCAAGGCAAGGCAAGGCAAGGCAAGGCAAGGCAAGTTTATTTATATAGCACTTTTCAACACAAGGCAATTCAAAGTGCTTTACAAAAAATGAAAGAGATTAAGAAAATGGCATTTAAAATCAGTCATTAAAAAGAAAAGCTAATAAAATAAACATTAAAAGAAAAAATACATGGATAAAAGTTACAGTGCTGTCAATTAAACATTAAAAGAAAAAAGTACATGGATAAAAGTTACAGTGCAGTCTAAGATATGAATAGTTCAATTAAAAGCAGCGACAAAAAGAAAAGTCTTCAGCCTGGATTTAAAAGTAGTCAGAGTTGTAGCGGACCTGCAGGTTTCTGGGAGTTTGTTCCAGATATTTGGAGCATAATAACTGAACGCTGCTTTACCATGTTTAGTTCTGACTCTGGGGACAGAAAGCTGACCAGTCCCTGAAGACCTGAGAGATCTGGATGGTTCATAATTTAGCAGGAGGTCAGAAATGTATTTTGGGCCTAAACCATTCAGTGCTTTATAAACCAGCAGCAGTATTTTGAAATCTATTCTTTGACACACAGGAAGCCAGTGTAAAAACTTCAGAACAGGAGTGATGTGATCCACTTTCTTAGTGTTAGTGAGGACTCGAGCAGCAGCGTTCTGAATTAGCTGCAGCTTCCTAATAGATTTTTTAGTGAGACCTGTGAAGACACCATTGCAGTAGTCGAGTCTACTGAAGATAAAAGCATGGACAAGTTTTTCCAAATCCTGCTGTGACATTAGTCTTTTAATCCTAGATATGTTCTTTAGGTGATAGTAGGCTGATTTAGTAACAGTTTTAATGTGACTGTTGAAACTCAGGTCAGAGTCCATGACTACACCTAGATTTCTGGCTTTATCTGTTGTTTTGAACATTGCACACTGAAGCTCAGCGCTAACTTGTATACGTTCTGCCTTGGCTCCAAAAACCATTACCTCAGTTTTATCTTTGTTTAATTGGAGAAAGTTCTGACACATCCAGTCATTGACTTGTTCAATGCACTTACTCAGTGTTTGAATTGGAGCATAGTCTCCTGGTGAAATTGTTACGTAAATTTGTGTGTCATCTGCATAGCTATGGTAACTTATTTTGTTGTTCTTCATTATCTGAGCCAGTGGTAGCATGTAGATGTTAAAGAGAAGAGGCCCCAAGATGGAGCCTTGAGGAACCCCACATGTCATATTTGTCAACTCAGATGTGTATTTACCTATAGAAACAAAGTTGTTTCTGTCCTTTAAGTAGGATTCAAACCAATTTAGAACTGTTTCCGAAAGTCCCACCCAGTTCTCCAGTCGGTCTAGTAATATGCTGTGGTCAACAGTGTCAAACGCAGCACTGAGATCTAATAATACTAACACTGAAGTTCTGCCACTGTCTGTGTTTAAGTGGATGTCATTAAAGACCTTTACAAGAGCAGTCTCAGTGCTGTGGTTTGGACGAAAGCCTGACTGGAACACATCAAAACAGTTATTTAAATGCAAGAAATTACTCAACTGTTGAAAAACAACTTTTTCAATGATTTTACCTAGAAATGGCAGGTTTGATATGGGCCTGTAATTGTTCATTACTGAAGCATCTAGATTATTCTTTTTTAAGAGCGGTTTAATGACTGCAGTTTTCAGGGCCTGTGGAAAAATACCTGAGTGAAGAGATTTGTTTACTATATGAAGTAGATCTGAGGCCATGCAAGGCAAAACATCTTTGAAAAATCCTGTTGGAATAATATCAAGGCAGCAGGAGGAGGATTTCAGAAGTTGAATAATGTCCTCTAGGTTTTTATCATTAATCTGATGGAATTGTGTCATGATGTCTGAATTGATGTTAAGTGGAGATAGGGACAACACATTTGCTGTTCCTGATGCAGAGGCACTGACTGCTTGTCTGATTTTCTGAATTTTGTCAGTGAAAAAGGAGGCAAAATCATTGCACGCCCTGGTGGATAGAAATTCAGAGGCTACTGACACTGGGGGGGTTAGTTAGTCTGTCGACGGTAGCAAACAAGGCACGTGCGTTGTTTTGTTTTTGGTAATGATGTCAGAGAAGAACGATTGTCGTGCGTTTTTCAATTCCAAATTATAAAGGCCAAGTCTCTCTTTATAGATTTCAAAGTGAACCTGGAGATTTGTTTTTCGCCACCTGCGTTCAGCTTTTCGACATTCTCTTTTTTCTGTTTTCACGCTCCTTTCTCCATGGAGATATTTTCTTGCCAGACACTTCCTTTACCTTAGTTGGAGCAATGGCATCTATAACATTTTTAATTTTTGAATTAAAATGATCTACTAGCTCATTTACTGAGATGTTGGCAGGGGGCAAGTGTGGAGAGAAATTCTGAGTAAACATTTCCCTAGTATTTTCAGTTAATATCGCTTTGTGGTTACCTCTTTTTGAACATTTTTGTGAACAGAAATAGAGCTCTCAAAGAAAACACAGGAATGGTCAGAGAGTGCAACATCAGTCACCACAACCTTAGAGATATTCACACCCTTTGAGATAATTAAGTCCAGAGTGTGCCCCTTATTGTGCGTGGGCTCCGTCACATGCTGAGTCAGTCCATAGCTATCAAGAACACAAAAACAGTTCTTTAGCCCCTCTGTCCTGGGGGTTGTCAACATGGATGTTAAAATCACCAACAATGACTAGACGGTCAAAGTCAATACACACTATAGACAGCAGTTCAGTAAAGTCATCAAAAAAGCTTGCACAGTATTTGGGTGGTCTATAGATATTTAGGAACAGAGCTCGAGAGGAGCATTTCAGCCGAAGGGCCACATATTCAAAAGAATCAAAGTTTCCATACGATGTCTTCCTGCATTGAAGGGAATCATTGAACAGAATAGCAACTCCACCCCCCTTTCTTATGCATTCTTTCCTGACTCATAAAACTAAAGTTGGGAGGGGTTGATTCGATAAGAACAGCTGCACTGTTATTTTGTTCAATCCAAGTTTCTGTTAAAAACATAAAATCGAGATTGTGCTCAGTGATAAAATCATTGATTAAAAATGTTTTTCCTGCCAAAGACCTGACATTTAATAAAGCTAGTTTAAGTTTGTTAAACACACTATCAGTCATGTTTTTTGTAACAAGCTGTGGCTGACATGGAATCACTGCTAAATTAGATACACTCACACAAACGTTTGAGCGCTTCCTGTTTCTATGATTCACCGCTCTTAATCTATTACCTATCAACACAGATATCGGCAAAGCTACTGGCAGGCAGGGCCCCGACATGTCCTGGAAAGAGTTGAGAGTGCCATACGCCCTTGAGCCTGGACCCATCACATATCAGTAAGAGTTTGTTGTGTTTTGTACACACACATCCTTATCAGGCTTCGGAGACTGCAGATGCACCCTCGAAAGGAGGGGAGGTGGTCGACGTAGGCACGGTGATGGAGACGGGCTAGATGGTGCGGGGGTAGAGGACATGCTGCCAGGGGGGGGAGGTGGTTGACGTAGGCGCGGTGATGAGGACGGGGGAGATGGTGCGCGTCTCCGCGGTGGGGCTTTCAGCTGGAAGGCTCAGCTTTTGTAATTAACTTGGGGAATACTAACATGCGACAATATGAGACTCAAATCACCCAATAGCATTACTTAACTTCCCTACACCACAACCCATCAAAGAAACAGAGTACTCTACATATGGGAACAAATGTCATTTCCCTGTCAACTAGGCATGTGCTTCACAAACACCCACCTACATAAATCATGTGAGAAGAAAGTAAACGGGTAATTTTATATTGCTCGCTACATAGATTTATATCCTCGCAGTGTTGTCAGTGCTTTGATCAAGCAATGTCTTAATATTAAAGTGATATTTTATGTTGAAAGCCTGTGGTACAGCAGTTTTATTTTGTATATGTATCGTGTGTTTAACAGGAGAAAGATGGAGATCAATCAGAAAGCCGCAGAGGAAGAGGATCGCTATAAAAAAGAGATGGAGAAGTAAACAGCTGATTTATTGTTCTATAAAAGTGCCAATTCAGTATTATTTTGGCTGGTAAAAAAACATCTCTCACGTGTTTTGTTGTCCTCTGCAGGATTGAGGCTGGGGAGAAGAAGCACAACAGAGAGTGGGATGAGGACTGGGGAGCCAAAGACAGGCCCAAGAGCCCTAAGAGCCCGTCCCCCGCCCCACCTGAGACAAAAAACGCCAAATCCAAGAGTTCACGTAAGGCCAGATCTGTCGTGAAATGCATGAATTCTGCTGAACCTATATATTTACATTTTCTCTGACACTATAGAGTTTTAGACGTTGCTCTTGCCTGGGTTTCACCTTATATCCCCTTCTCTCTTTTGCACGCTCTCTGTGTCTCTTCCTGTCGCCTCTGTGTGCTGTGCTGCTTTTTACATACTCTCCGGTAAGCTGATGAAGCCAGCTCCCTCACAGAGGAAGACAACGAGGAAGAACAAGTGAGTCCGGAGCCTCAGCTGCCATTTTCACAGCTGGCGTGGGAGGATGTTTGTACACACAGAGAAGTGCAAGATTTCCTTTGACAACCAAAATGTAACCTTTGGAGAGTTGTGTTTGCAGTGTCCTTTGAGTAGCATTCTCTTGCTAGATGCTGCTGAAGGATACAAATGTTTTAGCAGTTGAATGCTGCCTTTCTTAAAAAAACGGAGCGTCTTTGGGTGTTGTTTGTTTGAGTGCCTGAATGGAGCAGGTTCTGGTTCTCTTGTGTTATGTTTCTATAGAGTTAGCTAAGAATCGGTTCTAACCTTTGACAAGTTTAACAAAGCTGTGAGAGTGACCTGTTTTCATTTCCACCCTTAGCATTCGGCTGGTTTTATCGGTATGAGGGAAAACTGCCTTCACTCCACAAGGTACTGTCCCCAGCCTGAGTTCAGTGTGGTGTGGCTACAAAGGAAATATGAAAGGTTGTTGTGTCATCCGGACTAAGATGCTGTTGCATATTCAAGCCCTTTTTGTTCTAAGAAATATTTAGAAAACTTCATGGTGTGTACTGGGCTTTTTATTGGTCATCACAGCGTGGTCTCAATATGTATTTCTTCATGTCATGCTGCCTGGTTTGGAGTTGCAGTTTGGTCTGCTTCTAGTTGACTATTTTGACTACCTGATGATAGAAAGGAGAGAAGAAGAAGAAAAAGAAAAAGGTGTCCAACGCGGACACGCTGCAGGAGCTGAGAAAGAACAAGAAGGAGATGGAGTTTGAGCTGAAACTCGCCAAGGAGAAGGAAGAGATGCATGAACGAGAGAAGCAGCTGAAGATCAATCGGCTGGTTCAGGAGGTACAAAAAGAGGGGCTTACCAAAGCGATAATAAACAACTGATATTTCAAATGTACTTTCAGAGTTTCAAGTTTTGGTTTTTATCTAAAAGTAACCACAAAGTCTCTCACTCAACAACGCTGCTATATTCTGACGTTGCCTCAGGTCTCAGAGACGGAGAGAGAAGACCTGGAGGAGTCGGAGAAAGTGCAACACTGGGTGGAGCGTCTCTGCCAGACTCGGCTGGAGCAGATATCCTGCGTGGAAAATGAATCCCCAGAGGTACAGAGTGAGACTGTCAAAACCTGTCTGCACTCGGAGCTATTGTGTTTGGCTTTTCCATAGACTGTGTAATCCCATTAATTCTCCTTTTTTTGATGGGGCTCTCAGAATAGCATTGATACTAGTATTAAGGGAACACCTTTCCGCCATTACCGTTACCGTTGACTTTTCGGATGAGTGAAATGACAGGAAAAGGAGGCCCTTTACACCACTATGAGTTCACACTTATTTTTTGTATGTAGAGTTGGACGAATCATTTTTCACCTGCTAGTACCTCGAAACTTAATTTATTTTCTAGCAAGTGAAATCTGAAGTTAAGTAAAAGAGAGAAGTAAAATATGACTGCAGTGTGAATTGTGAATTGACACAAAAAATGACCACACTCTTATCAATCCACTCCCATGTTTTATATTGTACATAGTGTGGACCATGTTTTTGCTCAAATGGTCTTCATTATGTTACCGCAGAGCATTTGTAGTAAGATGACAACATACCGATTCAAAACTAGAGCCGATCTTATCCAGAGGTGAAAAAAATATGCGTTTGTCCATTTCTGTTTGGAATTGCTCCAAATGGAATGGATTCTAAAGTAGCTTTACCTCAATCCTGCTGATGAATAAACAAGCAAACTAGAGACATAACCTCCTGGGCACAGGTAATAAAACAAGAAGAATGAGACACTAATCTGCAGGAGAGAATTTATGGATGTGTGTTTTCCTCCTGAGGCGTATATTCTCAACAGGAGAATTAACACGTGAACCATTTTTCATTTTGACTTCAAGCTCTCCCCCCCGCGCTCCCCCGTTGCGGCGCCCCGAGTGAAGCGCTTCCCTGGCGGCCTCCACCTGGCCACCACTGATCTGGATGACATTAACCTGGATGACGTGGATCAGAGCCTGAGGGGTCCTCTGAAGAGACTGGCCCCCACCCAGCCCAGCACCAGCTACCCTCCCCCTCCCTTGCCTCTCCCTCCACCCTTACCCAAGCTGAACCCCACAATACACAACTACTCCCCTCCGTCCTCTCGAGCATCCCCACAGCGACGCCCTCCCTCCCCACCCAGCGCCAGAAAACCTCCCTCTGCTCCGTCTACTTTACCCAACAAAGGACGAAGGCCCCACCCACAATCTCTGCCTCCCCAACACCCTCGCCCGCCTTCCTCCCAATATCCTCAGTCGTCGAGGCCTCCGTCCTCCCCACAGCCGGCTCCACGGCCTCACCCCCCGCACCCCCCTCCTCCACCCCCGCCCCCGCCTCCCCCCCCTCCACCGCCACCACCACAACACTCAGGAGATAGAGTGGGAACCCTCGGCGGGTACCGGCAGCATCACCACCAACACCAACAACACCCCCCCAGTCCTCCGGGGCAAAGGAGTGAGTGGGAGTCAGGCGGCTATCTCCCAAGAGGGGGGATGTACTCATCCAGCACCAGTGAGATGTCCTACCCCTCCAGTCCAAAGGTTGGAGACCCTCATGTGAGGGATGTGCTGTGATATGTATTATTGTCATGGATTGTTTTTCACCTATGTAAATGCATAGATGCAAAGCTCAATTCTCTTGAATGCTTAAGGGTGTGTGCATGCATGTCTTGTTTTATTTATTGAGATGTTTTATGTAGGAAGAGAGGGCGATACAAGGAAGAGCAGGACTGAACTGCGAAGGCATTGATTTTAATTCGTATTGGTGTGTGCCTTATAGCTGAGTGGATTGTTTAAGTGTGAAGTGTGTGAAGTGCAGCTTGTGTGAATGTGTTGAACTGATATTCCAGCCGTGCTCTCTATGTGTCAGGAGGCTTAATGATTCCTCTTATTTTACTGTGGTTCAGATAATGAGAAATACCTCTCATGCCAGTCGTGTTTCCGGTGCAAGCACCCCCTTGGTGAGTGTCTTTCTGTAAACAATCAATTTGTAGGACAACTCAGCTTTATGCGTTTGTCAAATCCTAGCCAAACCAGATGCTTTTGTTTTCAAAGGACGTACTGAATGAACACACTGTTTGAATCAACATAAACTCAGCTGTTCCATGAAAACGTGGTCTTTCCCCATTAGCAACTAGCTCCTAGTCCCCCAAACCAGAGGCGTCAGATGACCCCTGTCATGTCTAAACCCGTCATGCTGCCGCAGTCCCAGACCCAGAGAGCAGACCCTCTCAGACCTACGCTCCGTTCAGAGGCCCTGGTAGGAAACACACCACACACTCAAATCTTCTCTCATTCAGTGTAATAAGTTAATGAAACAGTCAGACATCTGACACAGCGTGCCCTCAACTGTGTGCGAGATTATTCTCCACCTCTTTAGCGAGTCCTATTGCATCTTCCAGACTCTCCAGCTGTTCCCAATCTGTCATTTTCACATCCCACAGGGGAGCCATTTCATGTCAAATATCTCCAAAGAAAGTTGACGGATTGTTTATTTTTCAAACTGCTTTTATTTTGGAGGAACACTTTTCAGTACTGTGCTGGCATTTATACACCTGAAAAGATAAACTACACAATTCTACCATCAGTTCAGAAGCTCCTCTGCAGCTGGAGGCGAAACGTCCCTCTGAGAGGCACCTTGACTGAGGGAGAAGGAGAGGGAGGGGGTGCCATAAATCACTCACTTTCCCCTCACATGTTTTCCCCTAGTAGCTACAGTAGATTACACTGCTGCAGCCTTTAAAAGCAGGTTTACATGTTTTATTTAAGTTGAATCGTTAATATTGAACCCAAAGATACGTTTTGTGCAGTATTACCCAATTCTGAGGGTCCCTGTGTTTATCAGCATGGAGAAAAGGGCCAATTAAGTTTAGGATACGGTTCATAGTAGTCTATATTACTAGGCCTCCCATGGGAGTAGCAGTGGAAGGAGTCATAAGGCTTTCTTCCTGTCCCCTACGTCCCATTCTCATGAAAGCAGTATGTCCGGAACGCCTGAAGAGAAATTCATCAAATTTCGCCCAGACATCCACTTACATTTTAGGATTAACTGATTAAGATTTGGTATCAACAAGTCAATGTCACTGACCTTTTTGCAATAATTCAAGAATGTATACACTTAAAACTTTCAATCTGAGGGCAGTAAAAACATTGACAACAGCGGAGAAGTCAGGGTTTGTTTTCATTTGTTCGCTAAAAGTTATGTCACGGTCTTGTGTTTCAGCCTCAGGAAATGCTGAAACGGATGGTGCCTTTCAACTCGTCTTTTAAATCCAACAGCAAACGACAAGTAATCCATAACTATCTGTTGATTGAGTGCGTGTTCTGAGTTCTTTCTGCATTGGTTTGTCCGTGCTCATACATAAGGTTTTCTCATTATTGCCTGTCATGGCTCTTCCTTCCTATTTTGTCCTCATTCTCCTTGGATGCATTACTGCGGGGTAAATTGTGCACGAGAGGGTTTCTATTGATTTGGAGAATACTATAGTGACATGAATTTATGTCAGTGTTACTGCAGTTATTGGCTTTGATCTTTACTGGCAACAGATGGTTTGTTCCTCATGTACTGACTTCTGATCTGTTTTGGTTGGTTACATGAGCATTATGAAAGTGATGAGGTTTTTTTTTTTAAGTGACTGTATTTATTGTTTGGAAAACCACATCACTTAGTTTGATTTGGCTGATTTCAACTGCTGACTCCAGCCACAACAAATCAAAACCTATAAAAGAAACGGACCAGTGTTGAGTGTTCGAGCAAAACAACAGGAAATTAAGAGTTAGATTAACATTCGTTTATTCTGCAGGGAGAAAAAGGCTCTGGCTTTGTCCAGTTTCCTACCTTTAAAATTAAATAGTCGCCAACTCCGTTAGAAAGGATTTTCTGTGTGTGCGTTTCTATTAATTCATCCTGTCATCATTGCATTAAAGTGTGAGGCTTCGAGAGCCACTGTGCTTTTTGAATTAATGTCCCTGAGTGTTTCCATGGTTTCTGTTTATTCTGGGTGATATTAAAACGTTTACATAGAATTGGTTGTCAAAGGAAATCTGAGCACTTCCTTCAATGAGTTGGTCAACAACTGATATTCACCAAGATTTCCTTGACATTCTCCTTTCACTGTGTCGCTTGTTACCCACCTATTGATGTGTTTTTAATTGATTATCTTTCAGGGATTTCAGAAATACGAGGAAGATTTTGATCCCTACTCAATGGTATTGTATGCATTTCAAATGAAAGACGTACTTAGCTAACAGATTTGACCTTCTGCTTAGTATAAATCTCAACTTTCTGTGTCTGCTAGGATGCATTACCTGCTGTGCTAAAGTTTCTTTAGGTTACAAAGTGTGTGTGCTATAGGCCTACGCATGGCAGCCATTTTGAATTATGTCTGACTAGAAATGGTTCAAAACAGTGCATTACTGCAACAGTTACGATGAAATTAATAAAAATAATTTCACATAACGGCATACACTTGCCGGGATCAGAACGGATGTTAGTTAGTTATCAATTGTGTTAAGTTATATCCTTCATGGTTAATAGAGGAGCATTTTAATTTAATTTGTTTGCTAAGCATTGCCATACAGATATAGTTAGATAGTGCAACGGCATTCTTTATTTTGGCACAATATTTGTTTTACCGTTGCTACAAAGCAATCCGTGTTGTTTTGGGCTTTTCAACTTCCCTAATCCTTCTCTGGTTCTAGTTCTCCCAGGATCAGATAGACGGGCGAGATGTAAGACGTCTAAGAATAAAAAAGGTACATCTTCTGCCTCACTGTAATATAATAAATCTCACATATTTCTTTATGTTCAATATTTTAAAACATGAGGATGGTGTTGATGTTGATTGTTTTCAAGACTGGACATCTTGACATTGCTCTGGAGGGAGGTGCAGACTCGCCTTTGGGAAAGTTAGTGATATCCGCTGTGTATGAAGGTGGCGCTGCTGACAAGCACGGTTAGTTCATTTTTTGTTTTAAATATGAACTCACTGAAAAATCTGTTACATTTAGATCCATGGACATTACAAAAAAGGCAAATGTATTTTTTATTGAAAGCATTTGAAACATGGATGTGCCAGGGATTGACACTGGTTGCTGCTGGATGATGTTTCCCTTTGATAGTCTTCACACAGGCTGTTAATCTCTGCAGCAGCTTCCCACTCAGTTTGTCATGAATGAAACATGTCTGGCAGTGAGCCTTCTCTGATGTGTCTGCTTGTAGGTGGCGTAGTGCCCGGAGATGAACTGATGGCTGTGAATGGGAAGATCCTGCTTGATGCGACATTGACCGAGGGACAAAACGCTTTGGCACGAGCCTGGAACAGTGGAGGGGTATGACTCAGATTAAAGGAAAATGATGTGTCGTACTTCCATTCAAAGGATTATTTATGTTAACCACAGTAGCAACATCAGTATTGATTGTACTTAAACCCAGTCAACATTGATTGATTGATTGTTTGTGTATGTTGTTGTCACACTTTTTTTTACATTTATAAAAAAAATGATATTCACTCAAGCGGAAAATCACAGTTAAAAGTTGTTTTTACCTTTAGGACTGGATCGATGTTGTGATCACCGTCTCCCCTCCGAAAGATTATGAAGATGAAGTGTAAGCATTTCTGATAATTATTTATTCACAAACATGTATGTGCATTGTGTATTAATTTGTTTTTGTGGATCTTTTATACAATTATTCAAATCTAAATCTGGGGCATTTGTGTGATCATTTAAGGCCAGATGTTTCTCAATAGTTTTTTCTTTAGCCAAGGCCCCCTCAAAACATAGAGCAGATAACCAGGACACCCTCATGCATTATTGGAAATATTAAAACAAATATACATTTTCTCACACTTTTATAGGTTTATTTAGCCTATGTTTAAGAACAACACAAGACAAATGTATTAGTAACATATTGGACATGTAATCAGCATATTTACAGATATTAAAGTTGTAGATGTAAAGTAATCTGTGAACTATTATAGATTAAAACATTTGTTTATGTATTATTGTTATTAAACATTACTGTTAAGCTATGACTGGTGGGGAAAAAAAGTCATAATTTAAACTGAATCATTTGTAAAACCTTTGGCGGACCCTCTGGCAGAGTGTCACTTTGAGATTAAGGCCATAATCTAATGAAACTGGCCCAGTAGTTTACGTGTATGTGACAGTGTGGCTTTTGTGTGTTTTTGAATGTGTATGCAGCCCTAAGTCAGCATCAGTCAGTCCCACTGTGAACAGAAAGGTGTTTGAAGGCAGTGCAACACTGTACAGACACGGCTACCTCGTTCAGCACTAGCCCTCCCTCACCTCCCGGTAAACAACGTAGTCTTCAAAGATTCCTCTTCACTGCACGTCTCAGAGAGGAGGTTTGGTGTGGCATTGTTTTGTTTGGCCCCACTCTTTTTTTTCGAAAGCACATGTGACAGTCTCCCTGTCGATCAGAATTTAAAAAAGCAGACTATTTTGGGATTTGTTTCCCACCTTTTGTCAAACTGTGATATTTACAGTATGTATTGCTTTTACAGTATGGACATTTCCAAGAAAGGTTAGCGTGAGAGTGAAAATCTACAGCCTATGCAATTTTTCTATATACGAAAAATATCTCGAGGCGTGTTCCTTTTATTGCTGAAGAATGTGCTTTAGAATGATAAAGACATGCTATTTAAGTGAAGACATTTACAACTAATGCGATCGTTGACCCATCCCACTATATATCTGCCAAATATCTTACCCAGTGAGCCGCATATATCGCAAATGTACATTTGTGGCCTCTGCGGTATTGTCCTTTGTCATCAGGTCATGGCCACTCTTTAAAGCAGGACTCCTGCCAGCCTTCAGCAGTTGTTCTGATTGATGTTGCTCCCTGGACTGTTACATGTTGTGACATACATAGACACTCAGTGACACCGGGTCATGCTGTAGCGAGGATTCCTCCTGTGCTACAGCAAACATCTATATGTTCCCAGGGTTATGATACCGTTTTAAAGGAAGCAGTTGTTGCAGTTTTGATTCCTGCATGTGCGTTGGTGTTGTGTTTATGTGCAGTGACTAAAGCAATCAAATTAGGAGAAATGTACAAAGTAAGCTTTTATTTGGTGCATTCTTATCTCACATGTTGTTAATTAATTATTCTTTCTTTTCCTGCAGGACGTTCTTCTAGTCTCATCAACAGCCTGCCAAGAAAATCCACACTGATTAAGAAGCTTATCATTGTTAAGCGCAACATGGTCCTTTGTTTTTACTCATCATTATTATAGGCTCTTATAAAGCCTTGTGTCATGTTATCAAGCTATTGACACCATAGGGTCAGTAAGCATCCTCACTGTCTTGTTTATTAAAGGATGATCCAGTCAATAATCAGTCGTCTTCAGCCTGTACATGGCTGACCTCTTTTTACATCCGCATGGCCATGCTGAGCATTCTCTTCAGACATGTGACTCATTCATCAGTATGAAAGGACGGGTTAAAACTGGCAAACTGTAATCAATAGCTGATGTCTAATCTGCCTTTTCAAAGCTCAATAAAAGACTGCTCATCATCACAGAATTGAGTTTCTGTTGTGCGTACAGATTTATTCTCCCCCTGCTTTGCATTTTTCATCACTACACTGCCAGGTTGGTGTTACAGAGAGAGAACAACATCTAGTTAGTGATTGTCATAGTACAGACAGCCAGGACTATCAGCAGATTTTACACACCATACATTTTCAGGAAGAACAATTAAGGGAAAGATTCTAGCTTGATATTTTCTCTCTGATCTCAGTTTGGCAGCCAGCTCCTGCTTTAGATTTTCATGCCTTTTCTACCCTGCATACATTTGTTTTCTCATTCTTTGCTTGCTTTAAGGTTGATAAACAATATTCTGCTCATGTAAAGGGGGCTTGGGGTAAACACTTTTCTCCATCACATCCCCTCATGACATACTTTCGCCTTCTCTATACCGTTTCACCAACTCGGCTTAGACTTACATTGAGGTTGTGGCGCCATACAGCTTTGGAATTAAACGTCCACAGGGGGCAATAGTGCTCCTTATTGAATATCATTACACTCTGTATAAGGGTTAGTTAGTCCCATCTGGATTTGTAATCCTGCTTTTAATTAACCCTAAATGTCAAAAAGGTTGACGAGATTAGGGGAGAGTGGGGTAAATTGAGCCATTTTTTAGTTATGCTGTCCTCTAAGCAAGGAGAAATTACACATAGTAAAATGAAAGCACACACCTATAATTCAGGATGTCTCCTATCAATGGCAATGATAAGAATTAATATTTGATCAAGGGCAGTGAAAATATTACCTCTAAAAAAAAAGTGGTCTTGTGTTGTCAATTTGCCCCGGGTAAATTGATCCAGGTCAGGGAGTAAATTGAACCACTGTTCAAACCTGGGCATACCTTCAAAAAATCTTAAAGGTAACTTTAAACAATAAATAACAAACCAAATATAAGTTTAGTTTTTCAAATATTTTTTATATAAATTCCGATTGAATTGATAGATTTTTGTTAAAAGGAAAAATAATCATACAAATGGTGATACAATTTCATACATCTTACCAATCAAACACAGGGTAAATTCAACTTTAAATGTAGCCTACAATGAGCTCTTATTATCAACTTGGCCTACTTTCAGTCATTTCTCCATTGAAAAACTGGCTCAACTTACCCCAAGGCCCACGGTTCACTTTACCCCATAGCCACCATTTTAGCCTAGCAATAAAATTCAGAGTCATCTTTAGCTTAATGGTTCACATGGTTTATTACGCTGCCAACACATCAACATGTACAATATATGTGTTTAAACCTGGATACATTTGTTTTTTACATGACAGCCGATATAGCTGACATCTAGAAAATGTACCTTGACAAGTAAAAAAAAAAATGCTTACTTTCCAGACCACATCTCTCTTTCACTGGCAATGAGAGATGGGAGGAGTTTAATTTCTGGTCACGTGATTACAACTATAAGGCGTTGCCTGGTTACAGGAGGTGGTTCAACTGACCCACTGGCTCAATGTACCCCCTTCTCCCCTACATGTGTGACTTGTTAATTGTAAATGCGAACTTGTGTTTATCTAAAAGTCACCCAGAACATCCGTCATGTAATGTAAAAACACGTGTGTATCTCTGTGCAGCGTCGCTTTACTGTTATATAGCCGCTCCGGGCGGTACATGAGCACATACGATACGTGACTGCTGCAAGTTTCAGCGTCGCATCGACAGCTGAGCTGCCCCTGCTACTTTAACCCGTTGTAGTCCAAAGGCGGCCTACCATGGAAGACTAACCCTCTTCTTCTTCTTCTTCTTCTTCTTCTTCTTCTTCTTCTTCTTCTTCTTCTTCTTCTTCTTCTTCCTGTTCCTCCTTCTCCTCTCTACCCTGGTTCAGGACCGTGGACAGCTCACTGCCTTCTTCCTTAAACCTCCGCCTGGTTGGTGGTCAAACACAAAGTGGGACGGCAAGAAGTCGGCTGCACTCTGAACACATGAGAGAGTGCAATCTGGGAGATTGTACCCCTTTTGTTTTTTTAACGACCATTCGACGCATGTGACAGTACTGAAGAGAGTTTTGGGAGTCAGGGAAACGCCGCTGCAACAATGATCTCACGATATAAACTGGTAAGTCACCTGGTCTCTCACACTGGTCGATACTCTCACTTTAAATAGCAGGCTGCATGCTGTAAGCAGTTCATACCCAACAGAGTAGTAATATAAGGGGTGTTGGAATCATGAAGTATTTGACACGTGCATAATAGACCTAGCCTATATATAAATGTCAACTGAATGCTTTACAGCCCTGAATTGAATGCAAGACTATGCAACAAGTCATTTTGGATAGTAGTTGAGGATTCCCCGTGTTAATACATCACCAATATTCATGGCTCTCTTGGCAGAAATGAAAGGAAAGTATGAAATATTGCATTTGTTGGTTTCTCGACTGAGCTGTTGAACATTTGTCACTGCAAGATGAACAGAGAACATTTTCTAGGATGAGCACTACACTTATGTTATTCCTTCAATCCGTGGGCGAGAAACCCGCTACATTGATTCACATATAAATTATAACAATGTGTGATTCATCAGTCACCTCTCACCCTCACTTTACTCCCAGAGGCACACACACATACACACTGTTCACACATTCAAGCAGTTACATGTAGTTGGCATCTGTCTGTATCTGTGGTTCTATAACAATGGCAGAGTCTCGAGTTCTTGCTGTTCCTATTAGTGTTTTTAGGAATGCATTGTCCACTATCTTTGTTGTAAGCCCCCCAGGTTTACTAAGCACTTTGTTCTTTTCTAAGGGTCTCTGTGAGTGGCTTCTGCTCTACTCATTGTTCTCTTTCTGTTCACACACTGAAGCTTTAACTCTCCCCAGGCAATCCAGTGCTTATCTTAAATGTAGGGCAGCAGAGAACCACAACTCAGCCAGTTTTCCCAGAAGTAAAAAAAAAGAAGGATAATAATAATACAGTGCATGATAAAGCTGTTTTATTTATGTGAGGCATTGATGCTGGCCATAGGCGGCGCGTGAGGCTCAGGTTTGGGAAGGCTAAATAACTTTTTTTTCCATCTTACGCTGCCCGCCTCCGGCGTCTATAGAAAAGAGATCAACTCAGTGAAAGCACCGCCTGCTGACCGATCAGAGCTCAGTGTGCGGAGTTTAAATCTATCAAGTCATATTACAGGAAAAAGGAAATGCAGTTTAAACTGCCGTATGCAGAGAAGACGCAGACGTGTCGCACTTATCATTCATATCACACTGACATCACATCATCAATCAGATCATCGATCTCACATCGATATCACAATATTTCCTTATCTGAGTCAGCTTCTCGAGCCGTATCTGGCCGTGCAACACTTAGTTACATTGTCACATATACTGTATGCAGACGTATTATTTTAAGCAACACATTAAGTTGACGAAACACTCAACTCAAATGTAATAAACTCAGATCCCCTCGTGTTTTAGATGGGGCAGTATCATAAAACTGTTGTGCGCTTTCAAACACTCGGTAGTTTATTTTTTAACGAGTTGTTCTGTATTCTCCTTGCAGGTGCAACTATGTGGCTTGTATCCTGGATTATATGTTTAAGTCATTATGGATGTTTAAAGTTCATATTTGTCTAATATTAGTTTACTTTTCATTAATGAAGTATGATGTTGCGCTGTCAGTACACTTGTCCCTGTTTGTGATTGGTCAAATGTAGCTAACCCCGCCCCTTTCACGTGAACGCGTTCTCAGCTGGAGAGAGAAACCCTGGCTTGATTCACCGAGTTGATAACCAGCGCCGTAGGACCGTTTAGCGAGATCGCGTTTGTTAGGGTTAGTTAAGATAACTCAAGCATATGTATGTTGAACTGGCTTCGTGGTACAGGGCACAGGTGGCTGCATAGCAGCGCTAATGTCAAAGACATTATATTTTTATTTGACCAGGATGCAGTTACACAAATATTTGGGAAGGCTTAAGCCTTCCCTAGCCTACAGCACCCGCCGCCCCTGATGCTGGCAGTATCTTGCACCATGCAATCTATTCTCATTGTGTTGGTAAAACCCCTGCTGACATAACATCTGGATTTGCTGTCTACTTTTGCTTAACAGAAGTATCCCTCTCCTTCAAGAAGCCACATATTGCCTAGCTGTTTACTGTCAGCTGGTCTATGGTCTTCTGGGTAAGAGGAAGTGAGAGGATGTGGCTGCAGTCTTTACAGTATGACCTGTTTATCTTGTGTGTTCAAATGAAAGATTAGCAAGAATTTCTTTACTTCTATGCCCGGTGTCTCGTTCCTTCACATGTCAATGCTTCCGAAATTCCTTTGGACCTTGAGCTTCCTAAAAGTAATCGCATTGATTTATTATTTTTGAGTAATCTATTAGTTTAAAAGAGAAATATGTCTCAGCTATTTGTTTGTGAAGAAAATCCTGCTCTGCCTGCGTTTGCAAATTCCGCCAACATTAACATCATTTGAGACACTCAAGATTACAGCAATTGGTTTCTCAGGGAGTTAGTTAATGAAAGAAATGCAGAATGCAAACCTGCAGACATTTTAATTGGAAAAAACTGAATATCTCTTTCAAGCAGCTCGACGTCAAGAGTTATGTTGCTTTTATTCATGGCATGCACAGGGCCACATTTGTATAATGACTATGAAGACATTATCTGTTTGTGTATTCTTATATCACTTGATTCCACAGATATGTAAACACATTTAGGCTTTTCTTCCTATTGTTGTTGTTACTATGCAAAGGTCATGGTGGCTTGGATTACACTAAACATCAATCATTTTCACCAGTTAAAAAAAGGCTATTCAAACATGGATTATCAAATCTGCTCCCATGTGCCTCTTTGCTGATCCCTCTGAGAAACGTCAGCTGTGATTGGCTGCCGCGGGATCTCTCCCTGCAGGACCGGCACATATTGCACCCGTCCCTGACATTTATTAATATTTTATATCATTTTCTTTTTTATCGTTTCCAGCCTGGTTATTCAGTCGCTGCTGTGCTCTTCCTTACTTAATGCTCTTAATATGAACCAAAATGATAAATGACTGGGGGTAGGGTTATGTAATTGCTGGGGTAAGGATTTAGATTAGTGCGCTCGCTCATGCTTCACACGTACCTTTTGTGGGATGCTTTTACTGCTCACTCAGCATCTGTACCCCCCTTTTCTCTCTCTCTCTCTCTCTCTCTCTCTCCTCCTCCTCTCTCTCTCTCTCTCTCTCTCTCTCTCTCTCTCTCTCTCTCTCTCTCTCTCTCTCTCTCATCTTTCACTGCTCTCCTGTACTGCCTCCCCTTGTCTTCAGTGGCTCTCAGTCCTCCTGCTCGCCGGTATACTCTTCCTCCCTCTGCCTTGTCTTCCAAGGTCGACTTTCATTTTCAAAGAGACAAGAATAGCGGATGCACTGCAGAATGCCACCGCTGCTCTGTGTGTGTGTGCATGCTTTTGTGTGTATGTGTGTCTGAATGCATTCTCGTGGAGCGGTGCAGAGCCAAGTGAAGCTTCAGTTTCAGAGGATGCCTGAGGATTGCAGACGGACGGCGTGCAGATGTTTCTCACCAGCATGGCCGGGAAAGAAGCTTAGTCTGCCGGAGAGGAGAGAGAGCTGCTGCTGTGACTGCTTCTGACCCCACATTTCCCTCCTTTTTCTCTTTTTTCCTCTGTCTCCTCTCTTTTATTTGATCTGATTTTTGTTAGCTGGATTCCAGAGGGAGTAGGTCTCTTTGGGAATTTCCTATTGAAGACACCATCCAGTGTTCCCTTAGAAAAGGGTCGACATGCTCTGAGAGCCACTATTTAAAATCTGTCTGTGTTTCCTCCTGTCTGTGGTCCTCCCCTCCTCCCCTCCTCCCCTCCTCCCCTCCTCTTCCTCTTCCACCGGCCGGTTCCTCGCAGAGTCCCAGTTCCACCATGTCCTTGGCGTTCTGTGGGAACGAGAATAACTCGGTGGCATACAATGTGGACGGGGGGGTTCTGAACAACGGCTGTTTCCTGGATGCGCTCAACGTGGTGCCGCATGTGTTCCTCCTCTTCATCACCTTCCCCATCCTCTTCATCGGTGAGTGTAACTGTGAGGTGAAATCCACAACCTCTACCCATCATAGCTCCCTGTGCACACACACACACACACACACACACACACACACACACACACACACACACACACACACACACACACACACACACACACACACACACACACACACACACACACACACACACACACACACACACACACACACACTCAGTATATATGTGTGTAAAGTGACTAATAGACTAATGAAAGCATCTGTTTTCAATAGTGTCTACAGTATTTAGTCACTTTACCTTTGTTTTATTAATGCGCTCGTATGTGCACTTTGTTCCCTCAGTTAAAACACCCTCTCTGTAGTCCCATTAGCAAGGTTAGAAGTGTGCTAGAAATTAAGGACGTATTTCTTTACACGCTGGTGAATGTGAGGTATAGACTCAGATAGGTCTTTATATCCTTTGCCCTCCTTCCTGGCCGCTGGCCATTCCATTAGTGTCACCATCGTGTAACCAGCTAAGCGTCGCTGCACACACTGCTGCTCCACTCGTACAAAACGCGCTTCATAATCCTTCCTCTTACATCTACACCATGTGTACCTTTTTAACACAATGTCCCTTGATACAACTGGTCTGATAGTCGCTCTGTGTTCCCCATTGTTCATCGATTATATTTTGTCTTCCTCAATAACCGCATTACACTCCCAATTGCATCCATACATAGTTCCATATATTAATCATATCTCTCATTTAGTTTGTCTGTTTCTTTGTTTTTTAAGTAGGCTATTTTTCCACATGCTTCCACTTTTAGTCACTATAGATATATGTGTTATTAGCCATGCTAGCAATGCTAGTCTGTCTGTCTATCTGTCTGTCTGTCTGTGCAACCACTGAAATATCTCAACAATTACATTTGTTGTAAAGTTTAATAAAGACTTCAATGTTCGCCCAAGCATGAATTGTAACAACTTGGGATTCCTTTCTTTGTAAACTGCAACCACTGCGCCAAATTTGCCCAATATTTATTTTGACCAAATATCTGCTAAAGATAATGGCTAAGACAAATAAGAGCGTCTTACGTGTGTTATGTAATGTAATGTAATACAAAAAATAAGTACTAAGCAGCAAGCAGTACCAAGCCAATGTAAGCATGCTAACACACTAAACTAAGATGGTGAACATGGTAACAATCGGCATGTGAGCATGTCTCTTAGAACTGCTCTGGCTGTCAAATATTGTTAGTTTTTTTATCTTTTTCAAAGGTTAGATGTTTGTAGAAACACTGTGGAGATGGCCTTCATCAATGTTTTGTTTGTCATTTTAAAAACACTCTTGTATGATTGGCGCAAAGAAATCAGAATGAAGTTATGGCAACTAGCAAACTGAAATAAGAAAGGCAAAACAATGAGTGAAAAGCAGTGTGTGTCCAGGACACTGAAGCTGCTGTGATCCATAGACTGTATAAATACTGTATGCTGTGAATTCTCTCTCTCTGATGTCACCTCCAGCTCTACTGCTTTGACTAACAACTCTCTAACCAAATAAAACCCTTCAGAGGTATTACAAGCTTTTGTGTCCAGCATTATAGATGTACTCTGCGCTGTATCCTGACCTGCAGGGAGTCAGCTAGTCTCATCAAGGTTAACGATGTAAGAGAGAGTCGTAAATACATGCACCACAACACTTTTATGAGACAGTTTTCTTGCACCATTAATGACTAAAAACATGTTCAACCTCAGTTATGGCTGCAACCTATTGATTAGAAATAATTGAAATGAGTGAACACATGTTTTGAAGATCTTAACCTGTTAAGCCCTGAGCCTGTTTTTTAAGTCGAAAATGACATTACCAGAACAAATGACCATATCTTCCCTTCTAAAAGGGTTAAATTAATAATCTTTTTTCTCAAAGTAATGATAAATCTGTGAGTTGGATGTAGAAAAGTCAGAATCAATATAGATGTTTTTTATTTTAAAGAAAGAAATTCAGATTGAACACAGTAAAAAACTCTAAATTATAGTGTCTGTCCAAAAATTCTTTTTTGCTTATAGTGAAAACTACCCTTGGATGATGGTAAGGTAGACTAAAAGCTTCAGGAATCCAAAGTACAACATATAATAAGTACCCTGTATCAAGATTGATGCAAAACAAGTGACATTTGACCTTTTTAGAGAGGTTTAGCAAAAAAAACTCCACCTCTGAGGTGATTTGGGTGGAAATGGGGGTTTTACCGTTTCTCTGGAACCCATTGGTCGATTTTGGTTATTGACATCTCTTTTTGACCGTTAGAGCAAATAGAATCGAAGGGGAATCTCCCCACTCACACACATGGTAAAACAAAAAGGTGGGGGCTTCGCTCACGCAGTTTTGCATGAGAATGAACCGGAGTGAACCTATCTCTCGCTCTGACATCTGAAAACCGAAAGCAGATTTATTGCTCATGGATTATCAGAAATCATTTCAAAGAGACACAGACACATTGGATTAACCTATGGATTAACTTCAGCAGCGTTTTTATCGTTTTAATGCCATTGAAGACCACTTTTGACCAGACAACGACCAAGGTGAGCCATGTTGCCGTTTTTAGCTACCGAGCGCCACATGTTTTGATGTCTGTTCTTGTTAATATCTTCGCGTGATTTTTTCTTTCAACATGCAGTCCAGAACTCAAATATGTTTAATTAAATATCACATAAAATATACAAGAAAAATATAAAATGTAAGAATTTTGAACCCCTGCTTATTTGTAAACAAAATTTGTGATATAATTCATTGATGCACACAATAGATTCTAATTGTCTGCTGACCATTTAAACTCCAGCCTCAGCCTTCTCTAGCTGCTGTCAAACCGAAACCCTGAATGTTTCCCATATTCCAGATAAGTCCAAGTTATGTATAATCAAAAACTGAATAGTTTTTGTTTTACACATGTGAGAAATGTTGCGTCATGTAAGGCACAACACTGGAGCGCAGAGTGAGTTATCGTGTTTAGTGTGTGTGTGTGTGTGTGTGTGTGTGTGTGTGTGTGTGTGTGTGTGTGTGTGTGTGTGTGTGTGTGTGTGTGTGTGTGTGTGTGTGTGTGTGTGTGTGTGTGTGTGTGTGTGTGTGTGTGTGGGAGCGATTGCCGGCCTGTGCTGCCAACACTTCTCATAGAGATGAAGTGTCCAACCGCTAAGGTGCCAACAACAGAAGAGTCATTAACATAATGTTGTCACCAGAGTCAATCAATCAATCAACGTTTATTTATATAGCCCAATATCACAAATGTTGCATTTGTCTCAGTGGACTTTACAGTTTGTACAAAATATCAGTATGACAATACGACACCCTCTGTCCTTAGACCCTCACATCGTACAAGGAAAAACTTCCGAAGAAAACCCACAGTTTAAAGGGAAAAATGGGAGAAACCTCAGGGAGAGCAACAGAGGAGGGATCCCTCTCCCAGGACGGACAGACGTGCAATAGATGCCGTGTGTAAATTGAAAAGATAATACATTTGCAACATAGGTAGTCCAAATGTTTGGAAATGCATGTGTGTATAATAGGAAGATGAATCCACGAGGATATCCATCCAGGACCTATGATCCAGGACCACAGCCACGACTCAAGATCCAGGGCTCGCGATCCAGGACAGAGGAGCGCAGGATCATCCATGACACCGGATCCCGGCGTATATAGACACCAAAAAGAAAGACATTTGGGGAAGCTAGGTTAATCGGAACATGAGAGTACACAAGTATAGACAGAGAGAAGGAAGAAGTAAGATGTCCCCCGACAAACTAAGCCTATATCAGCAAAACTAGGGGCTGAATCTAATCAGCCCTAACTATAAGCTTTATCAAAAAGGAAGGTCTTAAGCGCACTCTTAAAAACGGATAGGGTGTCTGCCGCCCGAACACAAACTGGAAGCTGATTCCACAAATGTGGAGCTTGATAAGAAAAGGCTCTGGCTCCCATTGTACTTTTAGAGACTCTAGGAACAACCAACAACCCTGCATTCTTGGAACGCAATGCCCTAGTAGGACAGTAGGGTATAATGAGTTCTTTAAGGTAAGATGGCGCCTGCCCATTAAGGGCTTTGTAGGCGAGAAGAATAATTTTAAATTCTATCCTGTGTTCTATAGGGAGCCAGTGTAAGGCAGCCAGAACAGGAGTAATGTGGTCCCTTTTCCTAACTCTGGTTAGTACACGAGCTGCAGCATTTTGAATCAGCTGAAGCGACTTGACTGACTTCTTGGTACACCCTGATAATAAAGAGTTACAATAATCCAGCCTTGAAGTAACAAATGCATGGACTAGTTTCTCTGCATCGTTTTGAGGCAAGATATGCCTGATTTTTGCAATGTTACGTAGATGGAAGTAGGCGGTCCTTGAAATTGATTTTATGTGGGCGTTAAAGGATAATTCCTGATCAAATATAACACCAATATTCCTTACAGTCTCACTGGAGGCCAAATTAATGCCATCCATAGTTAGTATATCCTTAGATAATTTGTTTCGTAGATTCTTCGGGCCAAGTACAATAACTTCAGTTTTGGTCGTGTTTAACATTAAAAAGTTTAAGGTCATCCACGTTTTTAAGTCCTTAAGGCAGTCTTGAATTTTATTTAGATGATTAATTTCATCAGGCTTGATTGATAAATATAGTTGAGTATCATCCGCATAACAATGAAAATGTACAGAATGATTCCTTATAATATTGCCTAACGGAAGCATATATAAAGTGAACAAAATAGGTCCGAGCACTGAGCCCTGTGGCACTCCATGGCTAACTTTGGTTTGCGTGGAAGATTCATCATTGACACGTACAAACTGAGAGCGTTCAGATAGATAGGACCTAAACCAGTCTAAAGCAGTTCCCTGTATGCCAACTAAGTGCTCTAGTCTTTGCAATAAGATATCATGGTCGATAGTATCAAATGCAGCACTGAGATCGAGCAAAACAAGAATAGAGACACGTCCCTTGTCAGAGGCTATTAGAATGTCATTTGTGACTTTAACCAGAGCTGTCTCTGTGCTATGATGTGTTCTAAAGCCAGACTGAAAATCTTCAAATAAATCATTGTTTTTTAAGTAATCACACAACTGTTTTGCGACCGCTTTTTTTTGTGTTTTTTGAGTTGTGTTTTATGACAGCCGTGACTCACAATTACATCAATTGCAATTTGATGACTATATCATTGGTATAATAAAGATTTGTACATCTAGCTAAGTGAAAGGACACAGAGACACAATAAAAGCTCAAATAATTGACTTGGCGGTTTAAGGCCATCAGCCATCTGGCCACTCTCATTGTCGTACCTGCCAAACATCGAATAATGTAATGAAAGTGAAAAATAAAATAAGTGTCCTGAGTTCAGAAATGGTAATGGCTGCAATTCCCCTCAGCAGCCCCATCCTTTTAGTCTTTACTTTAGTCCTTCAGCCTTGTCATTAAGCTGTGATCATAAAAGCACTTTATCGTAGCTCCTGATATGAAAGGTTGCACTGGGAATAGAAAGCACTAGTTCAAAACTGTGTAAATGGTTATTTTCTTGAGTGCCAATTCACAGCTCACAGAGAAGTGTGTCAAGCTACTGTCTAACTACTGTTATTTCAATCCATCTTTACACTTTCTGACCATCTACAGACATGTTTACAAGTCACTCTTTAATGTTACTGTTGCATATGTATTTAAAGTGACAAACCCCTGATGCTTTTATTAAAACTTTCATTTCCTGTCTCCTTCTTTAGGCTGGGCCAGCCAGAGTTCAAAGGTCCACATCCACCACAGCACCTGGCTGCACTTCCAGGGTCACAACCTGCGCTGGCTGCTCACCTTTGTCCTGCTGTTTATCCTCGTCTGTGAGTTTGCAGAGGGCATTGTGTCTGATGGGTATGTTCCACACACTAAATAATCTAACCTGCCAGTGTAACTGATGTTTTTGTCTTAATTTCCTGACACTGATGATGTGTGACTATACTATTTAGTATTTATAAGCAATTGTTAGGCTATTCCAATTATTATTACTTACTTGTAAATGTTTAACGTTTTACATTATTAACTACTTTTAAACAGTGGTATTTGATAAACAGACGCAACTGACATTGAGATGATGAATCAATCTGCATTGTGCTGTGTGACGGAGAGTATATCTGACTCATGCTAGTAGTTAATCAAAGACTATTTTATAAACCTGGAATGGCAGGTGAATGCAATACAGGCCTATTATTTATGAACTTCATCTGCTTATAGCAATTACTCAATATTGATTCACTAGAGAAACTTTTTAAATATATATAGTTTATATTTTATATTACATACAGCGGTTTTCCAACCATATTCTGGATATCTGCTACTGTACAGGTTTGTGATAATGAAGCGCCTGGTTCTATTTCATTTTGTATTTAATCCATAGATAACTACCCTAGCGTTAGCAGCTGCACTTTGACAAAAACGTATGAGTTGCAATTGCTGATTGCTCACAAACTATTATTTGTATCTTGTTAAAAATGACAAGCGTCATTGAAAAGAAAGCCACACTATTGTGTTACAGTGTTGTAGCCTATGGCTGAAGCTAACCCAGGATTAAGGGATGACTCTTGTCTTAAATTATACAATTATTGCCAAATTAGCAACAGAAACAATAGGGCAGTTACTACTACTAAGTAAGTGCAATTGTCATTTGTACATGATAAGCTGTATTGTAACAATAGACCTACAGCATTTGCTTGTCTTGTGTTAATATACTATACAAATCAGTGGCTGGTATTGCTGATTTAAGCTAATATCACAGATTTTAACTCATTTAAGGTGTTTGTGCTTTTCCAGCAACACTTAATACAGCCATAAAGCATGTGCCTTAAAACGTTGTGTCTGTATTTATAATATGTCCAATCTTATTATACTTGTATTTTTATAATCAGCCACATATAAGAAATGTTTTCAGTCTCCGGGAGACATGGCTAGTCAGAGAATCCATCTTGGCCCTTTCTCTCTAAATCCCTGTCTCGTTATTTATATCCTGTTATTTATATCCTGTTATCCTTTTTCTTCAATTCTGTGCCCTATGCATACTGTTATATAACGTAATGAGTCTCTTTCAAACAAGGTCAAGTAAGCACTTGCTACCTGTTTTGAGCCCTCTCTGCAGACTGGAGACGAGTGTTTACTGAATTAAAGAGCTTGCCTCTTCATCGGGCTATTCACACTGACTTCAATGCTGTGCTTAGGAGCCCTTCACATTTTTGTCAGTCACGTTGTGTTAACTCAAGATGTTCTTTCTCTATCTGATTTGTATTTCATTTGCAGATTCAGCCAATCCCTCCATCTTCATCTATACATGCCTGCAGCTCTGGCCTTCATGGCTGGCATCACCTCTATTATCTACTATCATAACATCGAGACCTCCAACTTCCCCAAACTACTATTAGGTACAGTATTTTTTTAATTCAACTATCCTTTGTTTAGTACTCATTAGATGTTTTCTTTTTTAACTTTGCTCCCCCATTGACTCATGTCTTGTCTGTTGCTGTTGGTGTATACTTAGCTCTGAACCAACGTGAGGCTTTCAAACAAGAGTGCTGAGTATAAATATAAAATGTAATGAAAGTTCTTGGGTGTTAGGGATCGAGGTTTGTAGAACTCAGATGAATCAAACTATTGAACTAAAATTGCGTTCTCACTGCTGGCTCGTCCAATACAGCAGCTTGGTGACCTATGACACTCGACGTACCCTCTGGTGTCATTTTTGCATAAAACTGAAGTCAATGACTAACATTTACTAAACTTGCATAAATAACCTACTTTGTAATTTAATTTAAATTAAAAAGATACTTATTTGAACCCAAACAATACATTATTTTAAACGTAGTTGTTGCTATAACCTAACGAAGGAGTAATGCAACACATTCAACTTACATAACGTCTTTAAATTCCGTCACTTGATTAATACAAAGTTGGATTACTCTGTTTTGAGGTAAATATTTTCTAGTGGAGCCTCGCAGCGGCGATACCACACTAATTGCGCAGCATAAGCGCATAGGTGTGCCGCATTCCCCCCCAGATGATGCCCCCTCCGCGAGGTGAGGCCCCACACAGTCTGCATGATCGGCCTGTAAGGAGGGACGGCCCTGGTGTCTGCCATCAAGTTCCAGCTCTCCCGTGTTATCATTGTATTTCGAGTCCTTGCTCTAGAAATTTCCTTTACACTCTGTACTTTGAAGTTTATTATAATAATAATAATAATAATAATAATACATGAGACTTGTATAGCGCTTTTCAGGAAACTCAAAGACGCTTTGACAGATAATTAAAAAAAACTAAACAAAGAAAAATACAAAAATAGATAAACAAAACAGAAAATAGGGGGTGGGGGTCAGTGGTTGAATGCAGTGTTGAACAGATGGGTTTTGAGTGATGTTTTGAATGCTGTAAGGGAGGAAGAATCTCTGATGGATTGGGGTAGTGAGTTCCAGAGGGTGGGTGCAGCAACGGAGAAGGCTCTGCCGCCCCAGGACTTGAGGTTGGTCTGGATTGGGGGGGAAAGGAGGTTGGCAGTAGCAGAGCGGAGGGAGCGAGGTGGAGTGTGTCTGTGGAGGAGGTCAGTCAGGTAGGATGGGGCCAGGTTAGGGAGGGCTTTGTATGTCATTAGGAGGATTTTGTACTGAATTCTCTGGGGGATGGGGAGCCAGTGGAGCTTGATGAGGACGGGGGTGATGTGGTCACGGATTCGGGTGTGGATGAGTAGACGGGCGGCGGAGTTCTGGGTGTATTGAAGTTTGTTGAGGATTTTTGCAGGTGAACCATAGAGGAGGCTGTTGCAATAGTCCAGGCGGGAGGTGATGAAGGCATGGATGAGGGTTTCTGCAGCAGTGGGGGAGAGGGATGAACGTAGAAGGGCAATGTTTTTGAGGTGGAAGAAGGCTGTCTTGGTGATCTGTTTGATGTATTTGTTGTAGGAGAGGGTTTGGTCAAATATGATGCCTAGGTTCCAGATGTGAGGGGAGGTTTGAACTGGGAAGCCGTCTATGTTGAGGGTGAAGTTATGGATAGGTGTGGTGAGCTTTTTTGGTCCAATGATTATTATCTCAGATTTATCGCAGTTGAGTTTAAGGAAATTGAGTTGGAGCCAGGATTTGATTTCAGGGATGCAGTTTATCAGGATGGAGTGGGTAGCAGTGGAGATGGACTTGGTGGAGATGAGAAGCTGGATGTCGTGTATTGTAACTCAATGCGTCAAAAAGTGACTGCAGATGGTCCTGACCAAGGACTATAAGGGATGAGTTGGGAGTGAGAATGTCTTGACTATGACACTGACCTTAGGCACCTCTTTCACCTCTGAGTTAACAACTGAAGAACACATCAAATTACACAAGCTCTTCACAATTAAACAATTATAATCTGAGTCAGTGCAATTATTTCAAGATAAATGGTTCATTACATTCAGCTAGGATCGAAAGTGTTTGAACAAATATAATAGTGTAATAGCACTGCCCTTGGTAGATATTAATTATCCCTTTATATTAGGGTGATTAGTTCTTGGCGAAAGGTTTCTGTGTTTTTTTACAATCATTTATTTCTTACTTTTTCCTCCTTTTGTTATATATATATAAAAAAAAAAAATTATCCGTTATGAACAGTGACAACTATACAATATAATGAAGTATCCCCATAGCAACGGTGAAGTTAATTAGGACATACTTGTATTTGTTCAGATTTTACATTAATATGCCTTTGTCTGCTTTTTGTCCAGTGTTTGCTTCTGTAATGATCCCTGTGGTGCTGCTCTAAAACTTGCCCTCCACACGCATCATTAAGTCTTCTGTGTTTTCATAGACAGTCTCTGTGTTTTATTATTGCACGAACAGCAATGAAACTTCTAAATCCAAACTCATGAATTGGTTCCATTGACTCACACGCTGCCACTATTGTTGGGGTATAGATGGTCTTCTCATCTTCTCAAAGAATATTATATTAGTGGTCTTTTCTGGATTAAATGAGATTGCCTTAAAATCTGACACATATTTTGGCGTATAGTGTTATTTCAACACAAGGCAATTCAAAGTGCTTTACAAAAATAAAAAACATTAAGAGCATTAAGAAATAGTGCAACGGAAACACATTATAAAATGGCATTTAAAAACAGTCATTAAAAAGCAAAGAGAATAAAATAAACATAGAACAAGCTAATATAGAATAACACAGGTATGAAATACATGAATACAAGTTACAGTGCAGTGTGAGATATGAATAGTTCAGTTAAAAGCAGTAACACAATTAAAGTCTTGAGCCTGAATTTTAAAGTAGTAAGAGTTGCAGCGGACCTGCATGTTTCTGGGAGTTTGTTCCAGGTATTTTGATTATAATAACTAAACGCTGATTCTCCATGTTTAGTTCTGGGGACAGAAAGCAGACCTGTCCCAAAAGACAAAAACAAGAACTGAAATGATGCTAACACGGGAAAACATCACTCAAAAAACATCAATTGAACCATGTCTTTATGTCATTTAACAAGTGCATCAAATAAATTACTCAAATCCAGTTTAAAAAACACTGATAAGTCATCTGATATTAGCCACCTGAAGTTGGTTTATTTATGTTTTTGGCTCGTACAGTGAAGTGCTGTCCTTCTTTGATCCCTGCTAATTCTCCTCAGCCCTGCTGATCTACTGGGTGCTGGCTTTCATCATGAAGACCATCAAGTTTGCCAAGTACACTGAGCATGGCATCGGCCCCCGGCAGCTACGCTACTGCATCACCGGACTGCTAATGCTGCTGTATGGACTCCTATTGGCTGTGGAGGTCAATGTCATCCTGGGAAGGGTGAGTGTGTGTGTCTGTGTGATTTCTTGTGTGTGAAGTCATATGAATGTGTCCTGTATTAAAGCTTTATTCACCTTTAGTTTTAATCTGACATACTAACGTCTTCAATAGCCAGTGATCAGTAAAGCTTCCCAGGATGAGATAAACATTTGATGATGCAATGATGCTACATTTTGTTTGACATTTTCACCAATGTTGTTTGGAAAGTTATGTTTATGTTGTCATTGTGACGAATGTTGCAACTAATAGTGAAGGAGACCTGAATTACTGTACCAAAATATATGGCTGATTTCCAAGATTTTCAAAATACAAGATTAGATGTCAGGGGATCACTCAAGTAATTTTGCATCATTCTGTGGTGAACAATAAATATCTGTACACACAATGTCACATGAATCCATCCAATAGTTGTTGATATAATTCCGTCTGGAACAAAGGGTTGACTGACAGCCCAACATGCTTTTAGCAAAGCTTAAAAAACACAAACTTAAATAAAAAAGGCATACAAAATAAGGCAAGAAAATCAACACACCTGAATCACAAAAGGAAGGAAATGAAGGTCAGGGGCCTAATTTATAAAGGGATATACGCTCAAAAAATGGCGGACGCCAGTTTCTACGCAATGTTTGCGATTTATAAAATACTAACTTGATGGGAAAACGTGCGGTCCTCCACGCAAACTCTAACCCATGCGTCCGCACTAAGCACAAACACGGGAGAGACGAGAAACTGCGACACCGTTGGCAGAAGGAAGAATGGAGAGAAATATGTGGAAATAATACCATAAATAAAACGTTACCTCTTATTTATCATATATGAAGAATTCATTTTCAAACATTGATTGAAGCCAATCTTAAAATGATTTAACAAACGCCTGTTTGCGACTCCTCAGTGCACACAAAAACATAACTTGGAGAAATAAATAAATACGGATATGTTATTTAAAACCACCTCGAATATGTTGTGTTAATGTTATGAAATGTTTTCTCATAAATGATGCGGTAAGCAGGAGGACAGCATTACTTTAAACTGACGCCGTTTTGCATTTCTATAGGTTGTAGATACGAGCATGGTTTTTATATACTACCATGTTTAATCGTGTTTTATGCCGGTTGCCAATACTTGATAAGTCCTCGTAAAACACAGGAGGTATGGAAGCTAAGAACACCATATGTGGTAAATTGTATAGCTGATATAACACAACACATTAGTTGTATTTTCCTTTAACTGGTGGCTATAGGGTTGCGGGGGGGGGGGGGGGGGGGGGGGGGGTTGAGATGCACAGCTGCTGTGAATTCGCTGCGCCCACAGCTGATCGACAAGCTGGAACAACAAACCACCAAATACAAAAACATAATTCAGATCAAGTCGTCATGACTATACTCCGGAGTGATTCCCACTATTCGCTTCTTAACAGTTTATCCTCAAGGGGGTCTCCTGTCCCCGTACAAACACATGCCTTGAGGATATGTGTTATTGTTTTTGTCATTAACCTTTTTCGGGCCATTTATTTATTTATTTTGGTGACGATCCGACCCCTCCATGCTGATACTCTGGTTCAAACTGCATCACCAAACAATATGATTTATCTCGACCTCCCACAAATAACCAGAATCTGACACGGGTTGTGAGATGTCTTTTTTAGCTGTTCTGTCGTCATTTCCTGCGAATCTTCTTCATAAAGTCAGTCAAAATGAATGGAATGGGCGTTTCTTTGACTATTTATAGGCAAATATGGGCGTTACGTGAAGCCCGCAAAAGCTGCCACCGCATTTCGAGTCGGTTGTGATTTTATAAGGAAACCGGCGTAGGAAGCGCTGTACGCACTTTCCTCGCCGGTACGCAATGTTTGGTGAATCGGAAAATGTCGGAACATCTCTGTACCTATTTTTTGGATTTCTACTACGTAAGCAACCTTCCCACGTGAATCCTATATACATGAGGCCCCAGATCCCTTGATGAAACTGAACTAACAATAACAGCCTCAGACTGCCCTCTTATCTGGCTCGTACACTGTTTAGTGTGCCAGCCCACTAAACAGTGTCTGGAATGTGATCAACAATATCTTAAAACTGATGTTGAGAGCAATGGCATCTAAAGTTCTGTTGTATTGATTGCACAACACAGAGAACGTGGTCATAACTTTTCCTTAGACATTTCCTGTTATCAAATCAAACCCTTTCTGACGCCACTGAGAAAATGTCAGACTCGTGTACCCTTTTCCCTGGACAATTTGGTATGTGTTTGAATCTGTTAACCTCTGCACTGAGAACACATCTGTTATTGAATCTCGTTCCTCAGGGTGAATGGCAGAGGAAGGGATTCTCCCATCATGCACTGCACTCTGTTGAAGCAAGGGCTCTGCCCATTTCTACTGCATCATAGCTTTGAAGTTAATTTCAAACTATCTCTTTTGTATGAATTAAATTGTTTAAAATGTTACATTTCTTTGTGAATTAATGTTACAATGATTAATAATCACTTTTTTAATAAACCAGTCTAAACTTTACTCTTCCATCCCTTAATACTGCTAACCCCCCAAATTCTCCAGTGAAATCTGATTTATTCATACACTACAAAACGTAATTCTACAAAAACATTGTTATTTCAGATCTTAAACCAATTTCAAACAAAACCATGTTAACAGAATATCATGGGACTTTTGGTATAATGAAATAATTATAACTTTTTAATAACCAGTATCTGGGCTAAGTTCCCTAAATCTAAAGTTGTGCCCACCACATCTATTATTCTCCTTTTCTTCAGGCAACCTGTTATTAGTCCACAATAGAGACCCATTTTTTCCCCCGCCAACTATAATGAATCCCACTAAAAACTGTGTGTACTCCATAGAACATGCCATGTGGGAGGAGCTAATGTTATATTTTATTGAGGGTTTAATCAGCGGTTGCATGTGTTCATCTTATCCATTTTACAGGCCCCTGCATTGGAAACAGTAAGTCTAATAGTCAAACTTGTCTGTCTTCCCTTCTTTTCTCACAGCGCTACATGTGTTACGCTGACCCCACAGAGGTGAAGCCCCCCGAGGACCTCCAGGACCTGGGTGTTCGTTTCCTTCAGCCCTTCGTGAACCTGTTGTCCAAAGCCACCTACTGGTGGATGAACACTTTTATTACAGACGCTCACAGACGACCCATCGACCTCAAGGTCATCGGGAAGCTGCCGATCGCCATGAGGGCCCTCACCAACTACATCAAGCTACGCAAGGCCTTCGAGGACCAAAAGGTGAGTGCCCCGGCCAACTGGTGCGTGGTTAATCTTTGCTTCTTTCTAGAGAGAGTGCTGTATAGTGCTGGAATCCATTTAGCCCAATGACCAGTGCAAAAGGCAGTTCATTTAAGATTGCCTTGAGATCTATTTAAACGTAGTCGATGTGTTTGATGTCAGATCTGAGGCTTTGCAACTGAAATCAAAAGCCTCACTCTGTTTGTTGCGTCATTGGTGCTGAATGAATAGTCGTGGATGTATCATGCTCTGGTGCAGATTGCAACAGAAAGAATATGATGTGTATGTTGGAAAGAAAATAGATTAAGGGAGTATTCATATATTGGCGTTTTCTCTATGGCTTGTCGTTTTCAGTCCAAAGCAAAAGCATGTTTTAAACGAAGAGCAAAGCAAACATCTGCATGTGAAGTTTTCTTTGCTGTTTGACGATAGCATACTCACGCAAACCAGATCATAAAACAAGGAGTCCTCATGGCCCACCTCCCCACCTTTCTGATTCTATTGGTTATTTGAGCTGTCATTTTGTGTGTGTAATATTGGATTGCTGTCTCAGTCTGACATGTGCATAACCTGATCTGGGAATTTACAACGTTTTAATTTTATTTTATTTTTTGTAATGCAGCTGTCTAAAGAGACACTGATCTCTGTCCTGTGATGACTCAGCGCTGGCTGAACTGGGACTATTAAACTCTAGTCAGACGTCACAGAGATGAAAAGTGGAAATATTGTGTCTTTAAGGGTTTCTTTTCACAATCAAAAGACATGCAGCTTAGTTAAAACTGAAACTTAAATGATGACACGGTCTTTGATATACTTCCCTCTCATCCATTGCATGCTGGGATACTTACCCCCCTTCAACTCTTAGCTGGTATGGAAAACGGATGGTTGGATGCTGTACAATACAAACAAGAATTTAATTTAAATTTAAATTAAATTAAATCTTAGTGCCTTTAGATAAAAGCGATACAGTGCTACAAAAAAGTTTCCCTTTGAGTTTATCCTCAAAGCTTTTCATGCATGTACCTACTAATGCATGCAAAATGTATTAGCTGATGCTTAAGCACTGAGCCTGTTTTTCAGGTCTCAAGCTCGAAAATGACATTCCCAGAACAAATGACCATATCTTCCCTTCTAAAAGGGTCACATTAATAATCTTTTTTCTCAAAGTAATGATACACCTGTGAGCTGGATGTAGAAAAGTCAGAATCAATATAGAAGTTTTTTATTTTAAAGAAAATTCAGATTGAACATAGTAAAAAACTGTAAATGATAGTGTCCGTCCGAAAATTATTTTGTACTTATAGTGAAAACTACCCTTGGATGATGGTAAGGTAGACTAAAAGCTTTAGTAATCCAAAGTACTACATATAATAAGTACCCTGTATCAAGATTGATGCAAAACAAGTGACATTTGACCTTTTTAGAGAGGTTTAGCAAAAAAACAAACACTTCTGGGGTCATTTGGGTGGATTTTCCATATCTCTGGCCCCCCTTGGTCGATTTTGCTGATTGACATCTTTCTAATCGTCAGAGCCATGGAATCGAGGGAAAGTTCCCCATCAGGGACGTGCACAGACATTTGGAGGGGCTATTGCTCTAAACTGGAAAAAGGGCATCTCCCCGAAAAAAAATATAAGACCAAAACGATTATTACATTAACTAATTTGAACAGTAATTCACATCATCATCTCATAACAAAATAAGCTAAGGCGACTACTTGCATTCTGTGACTTGATTTTTAAAATGAAAACCAGGGACATTTTTTGTTTTGCAGTCCATATCTCATTAAAATATCTAATGTTAGTAACTAAAGAAAAAATGGGGACAATTCAATGTAGTTTGACCATTATAACTGCTGTGCAGACATAGGCTACTGATAAAATAGGGCTTCTATAATTACCTTAAATAAACTCACTAATTAATGAAACCAGTTCAATACGCATTATTCTTATTCTTATCATTCTTTATGAGCGCAGTAACGGTAAGGTATCTAATTACTTATTTATTTAGTATTCCATAACTTAATAACAGAGATGGTCAAACTAAAGTAGAAACATGGCAGAAATCCTACAATGAAGCGGGGCAGTGAAGTGTTCTCCTGTGAGAGGTTGATCAAGAGAAGAGAGCGAGCGGCCCGTTGAGGGAGTTTACCATGGATGTTTAATAGGAGTTTACGGAGCAGATGAAAAGACACAGAAAGACAGAAGCACAATAACAAGTATATAGGTGTTTTTTTGTAAATAACCGACGGTGTCCAAGAGGAAGTAAAGTCCCGCATGAGGAAAACTCAAAATCCATTTTCCAAAATCCGACACTGGAGGTGGTCTTAACGCACCGGCACCAATATATAATAAATATGATATTGTTATGACATTAGGGTCATGCAGAGTGAGATCGCTACCCCTTTAAGAGAGGGGTGTGGTGCGTGCATGTGGGGTGTGGGTATGGTAGAGCGAGAGTGAGCGAGCGGTGTATGTTTTCTGGAAATGAAACGAGGCAGCAGGAAAAAGCATAGGTCTGTGATGTATCTTGTGAAACAGAAGAGCAAAATAATGCAACGACCTCCCAAGAAGAGCTTGCCTCTCTCCAGTCATTTTATAAGTGGGTTATTGAACCCGAAGCGTGTTGCTTCTGCCCTGGCTGGGAGACGACAGGGAGTCATCCCCCCTGTTTCCTCGACCACGGTCTGGGAGCCGACAGGAAAGTTCAACAATATAGGCTATAATCATGGCTATAATACGTAACATGTGTAATCACACACTTAGCGATATAGAACATAAATAATAAAAACGTAGATATACCTGGTTTAAAACACTTTTGTGGTCATACTGTGGAATGAGTTTACACTGAAACAAGTTCTTTATTCAAAATGTCGCGGGCAATTACGTAAGAAGAAGGAGAAGAAGAAGAAGTAGGCTAGTAGAAGAAAAATGAAGCTGGTGTGTTTTATTATACATCCATGGTTTTCCCGCAGCGAGACACTACAATACTAATTGTGGCTTATCATGTTGATTCGACCACAACAGAAAAAGAAAAAAAAACCTCTCTCTCCAGAGGGGCAGGTCAGCCAAAAAGGGGAAACGGGCCGTTGCCCAGGCAACATTAGCCCGTACCTGTGCACGTCCCTGTTCCCCATACACACACAGCTTACCAAATAAGGAGTGAGAGAGACGTGTAGAAAAACTGGAAGCTGCTCTAACCTCTGGTGGCTACCATTAGCAGCTATTTTTTCTTCTCCGATTTTTGCATAAAAATGGAATTATGGGAATACGCGTGTTTTCTCGTTTTAATGCCATTGAACACGACTTTTGATCAGATTAACAGCTAAAGTGAGCATATCTCCGTTTTTTGCTACCTAAAGCTACGTCGTGTGTTGTCTGTATTTACTTCCCCTGTCATGAGTTCGCTCAGTGATGATCCTTATATTTCTATAATCTGTGGACTCTCAGGATGTTATCTGAGATTGTTTGTGCAGATCCAATAAGTATATCGATCAGTGTAGCTAAATGTGCTAACGGCCTTAAGATTCTTTCGCTCGTAGCTAATTCAGAGGCTCGGCACTAGCTTTGTGGGTTTAAAAAAAAAAAAAAAAAGATCAGTTAGCTGAGTTTCTTCCCGTTACATAGATATGAAACATTCATAGTTTATTGAATATTAAGAAGCCCTCAGACGCTGTTTCCTGCAGATGACGTGTTTTTCCGCCGGTATCGGGGGTGCGGTGTAGAAGAGGTTGTCAAACAATGCTTCCTCCTATATAGGCATGAAATATTGACACTTTGTTAGTCCCTTCTCTTCTTTTCGCAAAATTGAAATACAGGCTAGTTGCAGTTCAGCTGTTTGCAATTCATGGATAACGTTAATTATGTTCAGGAGAGGCGCACGAAACAGCTTCTGTCCTTTCTGTTTTTTTCCACACTCGTCCCAAGGCAGTGTGCTTCCAGTCTTTTAAAAATTAGTCCAAACTGGGGTAGTTTTCTCATTACATATTATTTTTCCATCTTTTGTTCTTGCCTCTCTTTCGGTCTCCGTTACGGTCCGTTACGGACTTACGGAGCACGTGTCACGGGTTGGAGGTGAAGGGCCTCTTGTCCTGGGTCGCTGTTTTCCAGTGTTTGGAAGGCCACAGAGATTCGTCATGTGCGTCCGGTGTGAACGCAAACCCACTTACTTCCGCTTGAAGAAAGGATGAGAGAGATTTAGAGATCCCAGTGGATAAGTGGTTGGGGGGGGGATTAAAGGGGAGCATGGAGGCGGCGGGTCATTCCCATTCCACTGTGAACGTGGTGTCATCCCGACCCCCGGGGGGTGAAAGAACTGCATGGGAAGCTAGTTTCACTTTGTGTGTGTGAAAAGGAAATGTCCTCCTTCCTTTTCGTCTGAACCCAAGGTGGAAAGGGATTGTGTGAGTATGTCAGAGTTCCCGTTAGAATATGTTTTCGCCGGTCAACGTGTCCGTTAAAGTTTAAATCTTCCGGACAAAATGAGAAAAGTGCTGGTCAAAGGTCTTCTTTGTTATTTATTGTGCTTTAAAACAAATTGATATGATTCGATATTAAACAAACTAATTATAGTTGATACATTATTCAAAAGTGAACAGTAACTTACAATAACACGTGAATAATAAACGGAGCGCTCTCCCTCTCCTGACAGCCCGTCAGTATCATGCAGCTCGCGGATCAGTGATGAGTCACCCGACTGTAAAACTAAACATATCTATAACTAGTTTAGGTAGTTTGAGAGGTAATTGAAATAGCTATGTGTGATATTCTAACCTGAAGTGTGTGTTTTGTTCCGCTCACCGCTGCATGTGATCATGCAGAGCTGCGTGTCGACTCGTCAGCAGCAGCTGATCTCTCTCTCCCATCAGATTAGACTTCACTCGCGTTTATGTCCATATCGATCAGATCCAGCTAGTTCTAGCTAATGATATGACTACCTGATTATTAAAAGACACCTAAACAATAAGCGTTGCTATGCAACCGGGTGAGGCCGCAAAGTATAGCGTGTAGTGCCGAGAGATAGGAAGTCGGAGGCGGTGCAATGGAGGTGCAAAAGTGAACTTTATTGCGGAGCAGAAAAGGACATGTTGTCCGGTTGCAGTCCGGGAAGAAGAGAGAGAAGCCAGGAGGGCACACAACATATATAGTCAACACACAACATGTCCGTGTGGAAACAAAACCCCAACTGTAGTTCCATGTGTGAATTATGAACCAGTGTATTAATAGGTGGTCACCACAAGCGCAGCATTATGTATTTGTTTACATGCCCACCGGAACCCCGAGGCATTACCAACAGATCAACGCACAATCAACCCATACAGGACATCTCTTTCTCCACATTACGTGTTAGACATTAGAATGGACTATTCTTGTCTGTCACATACTCTTTTGTCTGTCACATAAATGGCGCAAGTTGGGCAACTGATGTGGTATTGCGCTAAGCGGAAATTATTTTTGAACGGACACTTTGACCGGACAGATTTAGATTTGCCGGTCTTCAGCATATTTTACCGGTCGTAGTCCGGTAATTACCGGCTAACGGGAACTCTGTGTGTGTGTGTTTATGTAACATGCACAGTGACCCATTTCTGTAAATGAACTAGTCACACACACACACACACACACACACACACACACACACACACACACACACACACACACACACACACACACACACACACACACACACACACACACACACACACACACACACACACACACACACACACACACACACACACACAGTGAGGATGTGGGAGTGTTTACTGCACCAGGACAGTCCAGATGTTTTCCTCTGATCATTGCAAACTCACTCGAACAAGCTGTTTTTTATAGTAATATAACATTTGAATGAGTAGCTCTACCAGTCTGCCTCGACTTGTTTTTGATGATCATTTTTACCGTTATAGAGCATATCAAGTAGGTGGTCTGAGCTCTACTGTGAAACTATATTAATCACCAGTCATGTGACGCAGCAGTCGCAGTGGGGAGCAGTGTTGGGTGTAACGCGTTACAAAAGTAACAGAGTTACAGTAGGCTAATCTTGTATTACTTTTTGCTGTAAAGAAGAAATGTAACGCATTTCTAATGAAATTTGGGTAATATACTACTCGTTACAATTCTCAGTAACGCAGTTACAACACATTTTAACCCGAAATTAAATGGTGTTTTGTTTATTAAGAATTCATCAACATCGCAAGACATTCCGACACCAGAGACAAATTGTGGGGAAAGAAGCCTGTCGGAGGGACAAGCTGATCTTGATGAGCATGAAGGGTGTTCTTTTCCCCATAATGACCAAGCCCCTGCACATTATCCCACTTATTACACGGTCAGATACTAAGCAAACTAAGGACTCGACTCCTAATATTAATTGAAATGATTTTATTGACTTAAAATGATCGTATTTCTTCCGGCTGGAACTGCGACAACAACAACTTTACGGCAGTACTGGCCAACTCTGTTAACAGTTTCTGATGATCCACTAACAAGTCATTAAACACTGCAGAGCCCACATCGTGTTCCTGTTACTGTTTACTTCCTGTCTGCCTACGTACATATGATGATGTATCTGACGTCCAGCGCACCATGTTTTAACCTATTTTCCTTTCTCTTTCTTGATCCTCCATAGCAACGCCCATTATAGTCCCTGTCTGTACTACGTCTGTAATACGTCTGTAATACGTGTCACGTGTTCTGAATTGACCAATCAGAATCGAGTATTCAACTAAGCCGTGTAATAAAAGTTGTTAGTAGCCTTAAAGGTGGGGTAGGTAAGTTTGAGAAACCGGCTCGAGATACACTTTTTGTTATATTCCATGGAATGCTCTTAACATCCCAATAGCAATGAATATCTTAAGTGCTTTGACAAAAAATCCATAAAAAAATGTCATCTGTGGAAGCCGTAGTATTGTAAAAAGCACGACCAATCATTTTAGCCGGCCCGGCTAAAATAACTGGATGGCCTACCTGCCTGTCAGCCTTCCATCTGTGCACAAACTAGTGATGTGCAGTGTTGCCAACTCCATAGTAAGGAAAGTAGCTATTGGCTGTCCGAAAAGTCGCCAGAAGTCGCGAAATGACGTCATCGCCTAATTTGCATATCATGTAATGGCGGTTGTAGGAGAGAGCATGGTAGAGGCCTTTTTTTTCTTTCTTTTTTAATCTTTTTATTGGCTTTTTGACAGACATCACAATGGCAATACAGTAGGTACACATGTATAGAAGATGGTCTGTAGGAAAATTAAATAGTTACCTCACCCCTCCCTCCCACCCCCCACCCCTATGGGCTATGATCACATTATAAACAAGACATAAATCAAAAAGTTACAAAACATAAAACACCAGCATAAAAAAAAAGAAGAGGGGTAGAAATTACATGAAATACAAAGACCAATAACTGAAAATTACATAAAAATACAGGTGCTTCTTCAAGTTAATAGTCAGTAAAAATAAATACCAGGGAAATAACGGTACTGCAAGTTACATGAGGAAACAGAGAAGACATAAAAAGTAATGGTCAATGTATTAGGGAGATAAGGAAAGGGGGAAGTGAAGGTCTCTCCTCCCCCCCCACCGGGTTCACTCACACCTCATCAGCATCAGGGTTGATTGTAAGGTCATTGATTAGCAGTAGTAAGGGAGTCCAGGTCTTATGAAAGAGTGTCAGGGATCCTTGTAGTGAAAATCGTATCTTTTCGAGATTAATACACTGTAATAGTTCCTGTATCCACCTGTCATGTGTGGGTGGGGAGACGTGCTTCCACGTAAGAAGAATGGAACGCCTGGCCAGCAGGGTTGTGAAGGCGATGACCCGCTGAGTCGTGGTGGGCATGTTCTGTGTTGGGGGGACGCCGAACAAGGCAGTTAGAGGGTTACGGGGTATGGGTGTGTTAAGGGCCTGCTCAAGGGTTTTGAAAATACTAGACCAGAGGGCATTCAGGCTGGGGCATGACCAAAACATATGTGTGTGATTGGCAGGAATGGTAGAGGCCTTTTGAGTATGTTTTTGGGTTTTAACATGCTTCTTGATGTCAGACCGTTTGGCATAGAAATCCCCCTTACAATAAAGGCAGTATGCCCGTGTGTCATCTCCAATAAATGGCTTCAACCATCCTTTATACTCAGGGTTTGATTCTCACTCCTTTCTGTATTTTTGAGAATACAATTTAGACTGTGCCATGATGTTTAGCTTGTCACAGAGAGGCACACACACTGTGGACGAGGTGATTGAGTGACTGAGGCTGTGTGAGGCAAAGCAAAGCAAAGGCAGTTATTTATTATAGTGTGAAAGTGAGTGAAGAAACATTTACATTTAAATCCCGCTCAAAACCAGGACGGCTTGGCAGTTGGCGCATGCGCAATTCATTTGCAGTCTCGACGCGGGGGAGTGTGGTTGTCTCCTCTCTGCTCTGACTGCAGCAGCAGCTCTGCTGCGGCCAGGCAACTGTACTATGGGAGGGAGGCGGGGCTCACGGCAGCACCCGCGGCTCGTTAACTGCAGAACAATACGTGAGTCTCCAAACACCAGAAAAGTCCCTAATAACACCATTATAAATCGTTAGATTAGTCGTTAGTCGCTTTTGACACAAATAAGTAGCCGGAGGGTTTGGAAAGCCGCCAAATTTAACGAGAAAATCGCCAAGTTGGCAACACTGGTGATGTGTCGGTCACACCAACGGTGTTTCAGGGCCGGTTCGGAGCTGGAGCTTGAAAAGCACCGGGTTTTCCTCTTCACACCGCAGCGGAGCAGCCTCTCATACCTCATTCACACCAACGCAACTCCAGTTCAAGCTCCGTGCTAGAGCTTTTCAGGTTCAGAACTGGTTCTTCGGTGTAGCGGAAGCTCTTTTCACACCGCCCAGAGTCCGACTGGTGCTGCGTCATTGCGTCATCGTTTGCGTCATGACGTAACCGTTTGCGTGCCTGCTTCATAAAGCCAAACCGCGCGGAAAACCCTCACAGCTGACACCGACAACAACAACAATGGCCGATTGTGTTGAAGCGCTACTCGTTTTGGTTTTGCTCTGTCGAAACGAAATGGAAGAAATGGGACGACTTTACTACCAACTTTACAGTCGTTACATGCTAAATTCAAAACTGCTTTACAATCCTAAACATCAACGACGATTCAGATTCCGTAGGAGAAAGAAGGTAAATATACGTCCTATTCAATGTTAGAGTTAGCTGTTGTTAGCCTCTGCATGCGCCAAGCTCAAACTACCCAGCTTTGCTAAATTAATTACTATGGTATAACATTAGAATTTCCGCGTGTCCAGGCAGTCCTTTGACTACATCTGCAACCAGGTCAGCGGCGTTATGGGGAGAAGAGACACAAATTACCGTCTGTGTATACCCAATAAAAAACGGGTTGCAATTGCCCTCTGGAAGCTGGCCACCGGAGGTGAATACAGGACCATCAGCCATCTTTTCGGGGTAGGCCAAAGCACCGTTTGCCTCTGTGTTCAGGATTTCTGCTGGGCAACCATGGAAGTGCTGCTTCCACTACATATCACATTTCCTGATGTGGAGAAGTTGGTGGAAATGGCCACTTTTTTCAACAGACGTTGGAGAGCACCACAGTGTGTTGGTGCAATAGATGGAAGTCACATCCCTATTTTAGCACCCCGAGATTATCCATTAGGCCAAAACAAAATGACCATCTCTGGCTGTGATGTGGGACATTACCTGATTGGTGACCCATCCTATCCAATGCAAAGATGGCTAATGAAACCATTTTCAGACACTGGGAGACTGACCCCTGAACAGCACACCTACAATTACAGACTGAGCAGTGCACGGTCGGTTGTTGAGATGGCGTTTGGAAGGCGAAAAGGAAGATGGAGGTGCCTCCTAAAAAGGAACGACTGCGAGCTGGAGCTCAGCAAAATAATGACAGTGACTTGCTGTGTACTACACAACATATGTGAGGAACATAGCGACAACTTCACTGACGATTGCCATGAACTTGTGTACGACCAACCCGCTTTACACCCCTTACCAGATAATGGTAGACAAGAAGGAGCTGATGTTAGATCCGCATTGATGGACTATTTCAACATGGGGGACCACTAATATTACTGCAGTTAAACCTGATCTATTTTGTATCATGCCTCTTTTTTTTGTACAATAAAATCACTGGATCAGACTTGAAGTGTGTTTATTTTGTATACAAATCACAGCATCTAGATACAAACAGGTATGAACTATATTCTTATAAAAAAAGTGCATACCCAAACGGTTTAGACTATATTTTTAACTCAAATACACAATGGGCCAAAATAAAAATAGATGGGTACTAGTCGAGGGCCGGACTGGTTCAATGTTTATTGCAAAACGTATTGAAATGAACTTATTGCACATATTAAACCTGGAACTAACAAAGCTTAAATTGTTGCCTATAAAAAGATTACACATCAAATCAGTTGCATTCCTTTCTTATGGCTCTATCTGCAGCTTTTCCAGAGTCATTTCTGTGGTTTAGACTATATTGTAAAATCAAATGAAAAAAACTATAAAAAGCACATCGAGTTATGAATACAATTGAAACTGGACAAAAGAACTACAAATAATATAGAACATTATCATACAGTCCTGGCCTCCCCAAAATCATATAACCATTCAACCATGCAGTCCTTATTATATATCCATAATAACAATGACTGCTGTTCATCTACACAACAGTGGAACATGTTGATTTCATTATTGGCAATACTCAATCTTATTACCCTTTATCAAAATAGTATATTCTTACTAAAAACTATATTAATTAATTTGACAGGAAATAAAAAGAAAAAGGATCCCTATCAATGTAGCTTGTTTATACTGATGCTTCTATACTGTTATCAGAATAAAAAACATCATATTAGCCTGTATTGATGGGGCTCATATATAATGTACAGTATGTCATATCATAAGTGAATGCCCTGTATTTAAATGTGTGTCAATCTGTGAGTGGGCCTTCTCCTAGGAAGACATTGCAAGTATACATTTACATTTCAAACATCATTTTATGGGCACTTTAAATGATAAGGATTGCACACATGATTCACATCTGAGTAATATTAAACCTGGAACTAACAAAGCTTAAATTGTTGCCTATAAAAAGATTACACATTCAATCAGTTGCATTCCTTTCTTATGGCTCTATCTGCAGCGTTTCCAGAGTCATTTATGTGGTTTAGACTATATTCTTATAAAAAAGTGCATACCCAAACGGTTTAGACTATATTCTTAACTCAAATACACATGCCTATCCGTTTTTTCAATAAAATCCATGGATCAGACATGACTTTTGAATTTTGTTTATTGTACAAATCAAAGACATGTATGGACAATAATTCACCAAAAAGTGTGGCGAATATACTATAATAATAATAATGTGTATACAAAAAAAGAACGTGTATACAAACAAGGTATGAACTATTTACATAAAAAAATATGGTCAGCTTTTGTTGTTGGCCTCCATCACCTTCACAAGCCTGTCTACCATGCCAATTATTGAGTGGCTGTTCTGCTCGATTCTGGTGAAAACTCGTAGGAACTCAGCATTGGCCACATGCACCTCCTGAAGCATCGCCTGGCCCTGCTCCTTAAAGGGAAATGGAAACACTTTTCAAACTGCTTTCCATGCGACAATATTCCCATTAGGAAATGTATTTATCTAGTCTATTTCCAATGTAAACGATCGAGATACACACATTTATTTTTTGAAATACGTGCCTAATGACCATGGGCGCTTCCATTGCTCCGGGACTTTCCCAGTGACGTCACTGAGTGGGTACGGCTTCCTGGGCCAAAGCTCAATAACAAACAACATGGCGTGCAATGCACCAGTAGTTTACATTAAAAGAAAACGGTCGTCGTCAGGAGTTTATTGTATTGCCCCAGGCTGCACAAATGGATTTTATACGAAGAAGGAAGAAGTACATTTCCATAGGCTGCCACTAACAGATGAGAAGCTGATCAAAGCATGGGTTATTTCCATGAAACGGTCCGATCCGCCGCTGAATCAGTACGCACGTGTGTGCAGCAAACACTTTAAAAATGACGATTATGTCCACAAAATGAGGTTTGATGAGTCTGGATGCCTGGTTCAATACAAAACATCGGATTTGAAGCCAGGATCTGTTCCCACAATATTCGATTTCTCAACGTATGCAGTCGGGAACACCGACCGTCCCAGCACGTCGGCCGCGCAAGACAATGACAGTGTCAACAAACGTGAAGTTCGAGCCACCAAACGAGTTGCTTCAGCTGCCGAGAGAGAGGTAAATATTGCAGCACTACCAGATTACTAGCTCACACATGTATTTACTGACACAGTGTGACCTTATTAATTAACGCAATCACGTCCAAACTAAATGGTAGCTATTATTATGACGTACAATGGAGAATTTGGGGTGTTCTATAGCTCAACTAATTAAACTGGCATACATACGCTCATCTGTCGAAAACAGCCCTAAAAAGGCTAGTATTGCTGGACTAGGTGTTCAATGGATGGTATTGCCAAGATGTATGAGGTGTTGGAAAATAATACAAAATATATGTCAACTGACCACTGAGACCGAGTCGGTACTGGAACTGGTGGTATCCCACTCGGCGAGTTCAGAACCGTCGATACTTTCGGCGGATTCCGGATCGTATGCCACTCGAGTATTCGACCGAATCGGTTCATAAGCATAGGCCATGGGATGCCTGGTAACTGTAGATGCTTCCACATCAATGTCATCTCCCGACGAATAGTCAAATTCATCGTTCAAAACGTCGATCTCATTGCAAAATTCCTCCATCGCTGCCATATTTGCTACGTTGTAAGACCCACCCAGTGACGTCACCATTTGGGACTCCCCTAATGGCGGTCCCGGAATTCCCCACCCGGCCGGCGGATAATTAATTTTCTTTTGGTGAGTAATATCATATACAATAAATAGAACGATCAATATCCATTGTAAAATGAATAAACTACCGGAATATTATAGCTGTATAGCGGTTTCCTTTCCCCTTTAAGCATCGCCTGGCCCTGCTCCTTAAGCAACGCCTGGCCCTGCTCCTGAAGCCTTTCCTCCCTGTCCTCACTTTTCTCCAGATACTCCAGAAGGCCAGATGATAAATCTCGCTTCCTTTTAACTACAAAAAGAGAAAAATAAAGTCAACACCGTATTCATGGCATTTTACGAGATGTATATTATATACTGTGTAATGAAATGTTGTATTGTTCTTATGGCTGCAGTTGTATAACTTGAACAACTACTACAATGACTATGCCATGATAAATGCACATGGCAACAGGGAACAGTATTACTATTATGACCACTGTAAACCTTACCCTGTTTGTGTCGGCCCACTGGCTGGATTAGGTTCACCAGAGATTCCTGGGAAGAGCTGCTTGTGGGAAAAGGAGACTCTTGCATCCGCATTGGCGAGCTACACGCCGACGGCAGTGGTGGTTCCGACACAGTACACTCCAAACCAGATATTTCTGTAAACACAATATAAACACAATGAATCATAAATCGTTAGTGAGAAGAAAGAATATACATTGGAGGCGTTAGCTGTCTTTGCCATGGGGATACAGGTCCTTGTTTATTATTGTTAGCATTAGCATGCTAGGGCTATTATTGGTTTGGATGCACACATCCGGTAGCTGTAGTAGGTCAACTTTAGCTTTCTTACCAGGTCTGTCGATAGCTACATGGTTTAGTTTATGTTGTAAAACAAAAAGTCACAAATAAAACAAATGGGTAATGCATAACTCACCGGCATCAAATGAGCTCTGCACATTCAGCAACTCGTCCTGCAACATCATCGACGTGAGAGAAAGCGAGTTCACCGTGGATCCAAAACCACTCGTCGGTCTGTCCCAGAGGACCGAGTCTAGCATGTCATAATGTGGACTTGTTTTCGGACGACCGCTACCACTCCGTCCGAGGTCTCGCTTTTGGTCCCGATAGTCCTTCTTGACTTTTTTTTAATTTGTTGCCAATCTGTTCCACGGTACGGTAAAAACCAGCGGTTGCCATCTCTTTCTGCAATTGTTGGAGAATTGCTTTGGACTGCGTGCTCCCCTCCAGCTTCCTCTGTACCTCTTCGGAAGACCAGATTCTTCAGTGGACCACTGCTGTTTGTTAAGTTTCTCCATCGTTGTGTACAAACTGGATAAAACGCGGGCTTCTTGTTGTTGTTCAGGAGTTGATCCCGCCCCTGCCCCCGCCTCAACGTAAGCGTGACGTATGTGGTGCTTTTGCTCTGGCCGGATAATTTTTTGGTGCTTGAAATGAACCGGATTCCGGAGCTATTGCGGCTTTCACACCAGCACTTTTCCCTTTCTAGCTCCGAGCGGGAGCTTTTCTGGTTCAGCTCCGGTTTCCCTTTTCTGCTCCCGCTCTGTTCACACTGCCCAGCACCCGACTGGTGCTGCCGCTGCTGCGTCATAACGTCACCGTTTACATCGCTGATTTGCTCCCCAACGGCATTACGGCGCTCACAACAACAACAACTGCGTCGGGTCGATGATCGTGTTGCTTTTAATCACACGAAGCCAGATTAAATTAAATAACGACTTCTCCAACCTTATGCTTTTCTCCAGAGTGCCGTGGTTCATTGTTTATTAATGTGTTTCTGCAGCATTTACCGACCGCTGCAGTGCTGGCTGCTCTTCCACGGGAGTTTCTTCTCCCGTTAGCTCCCGGTTAGCTCACATTGCAGCGGCCGCTCTAAAGTATTCACTGTCCAACTCACACAAGCAGCTGATACATATCCCCAGTTCCCCTGAATGTGTGTCAGTCTGAATTGACGCTGTTTGGCATCACAACGCTGTTATGAAAGTTTCTCTGGTATAAAATGGGTGATGTTAGCATAGCAACCGAAGCTAAACTGACTACTTGCTATTGCTATCCTATTGTGGCATAAACCGTTTTCTACAGGCACATTTTACCGGTGTATTTTTATTATGATTCTACTTGTGATAGTCGGACACGACAACCTGTGCAGCCCATGTATTGATTCCATCCGATAGCTGCTACAATACAAAACAAAACGTCTGCATCTCTCCACAATGATCAATAACAGTGAACGGATGGTCAAAGTAAGGTACAAATAAACAGAATCACACGAAGCCTGGTTAGTGTTGCCTGACTTTATAAAGTGTGTTTATAAGCACTACTGCTTGTAGGCAGGCATGACAGTCGACCCATGTTCAGGGGAGGTGGGTTTAGTTTCCTGCACGCCTCGACGTAAGAGAGACGTAAGCGACGCCACCTCTTAGCTCCGAAGCTCTTGCCTCTAGACCAGGGGTAGGCAAGTAAGTTTGGCCGTGGGCCAATTTTTTGCTGGGCCGCCAGATGGCGGGCCAGAACATAATCAAAGCCTAATTCAAGGAATTGATTTTGGTAAGAGGGCGCAGCGCCCCTGTTCCCCGGTTCATAAAAAACTCTGATATCGCTGATGACCCGCCCAAAGGGAGGCTCGTCCTCTCTAGCCCCATTTCAGTCCCAAAGCCAGGGCTATTATCTGTATTTTAACAGACTTATCTTTTAAATTGAGGTGTATTTATTTTTCTCTTCAAAGTTTATTTTTCTCTGAAATTGTAGGGAGGATGGTCCTCCCTTTCCTCAATGGACGAGCCTCAACTGAGTAAAGTAGAGTTATTAACTAGGTAGCAGTGTTATTTAACATACTTTTATTCTGATAAGTATTGTCAAGTTCTCTGGGTTTTTGGCATTTATTTGAGTGTTTGTCCACATTTGAGAGGCTTGAGGGGCAACTGGAATCCTTGTTCCTTTTCTTTATTTCAACTTTTCAAGGACACATTAGGATTCTTTCAGGTTGAAAACCTTTAAAAAATACCAAAGGACAAAATAAATCCATTACAGCAGTTTTGCTTTGCAATTTAATATATTATAACCTAAATTAATCAGTAACCAAGTATTTTACTCAAACTCAATGTATTTAATAGTTAAATAAGTACTTTAATTGACCTGGTTCCCCCCAACCACACATTTGCCATATGTGACCCGCTCTATCGAAATCAGTCGAAAGACGCAACGGCTCATTTAAAAATAAACGTGGATTTGCGTAAAAAAAATAGTTTTTCGGGGATCGGGTGTTTTGTTTGATTTTAAATAAACAAAGTCTTGGCTTTCAGAATATGACATTTTTATTTCCAAAATCACCCGATAAATAAATGTTTGAAGCTTGTAAAAGGAAGATGACTGCTCTCCCTCACCACTCTGCTCTTCCACAGCGCCGCTTCCCCTCCCTCCGCTGACATTATGAATGTAAGCGGATATATCGGGACAGAATTTATTTTACCGGACAAATCTGAAACTTACCGTCATGTTTCAATAATAATAATAAGAATGGTGTAGCAAAGTTCAGTTAATGGGGCTCATTTTTATATTGCTTCAGTTTATAATCGTTACAGATCGAAAAGTTCAGATTCATTTTTCAATAAATGATTCCACAAACAACAAACAACATAATTATTACATTCAAACAAACTACTTGTAGTAGATGAAGTACATTATTCAAAAGTTTACATCAACTTTGAATAATCACACGGGAGAAACGGATGCTCTCTTTCCCCCCTCTCCCTCCCTCTCTCTCCTGACAGCCCGTCAGTTTCTCATGCAGCTCCTGCAGCTCGCTAAACAGTGGGCGGGGCTTCAGGTGATTATGCAGAGCTGCGTGTCTCCATCAGACTCAGCAGCTGATCTGATCTCTCTCTCGGGTCCGGTTACACTTCACTCGCGTTTATGTCCATATCGATCAGATCCAGCTCTCCTGATCGGCCTTTATAGAGAGCACCGATCAAACTATTAAGAGTGAATATCGGCCGATAATGACCGGCGGCCGATCAATCGGCGGCTAACGGAAACCCTCATGTGCGACTGTCGGTCCTATGTTGTAAAAAAAAAGAAAAAGAAAAAAATCTAAATAATATTTTATTTTTGATTCTCAAAATTACGGGCCAAATATTATTGCTGGTGGGCCAACAATGGCCCGCGGGCCGCCTGTTGCCGACCCATGCTCTAGACCGACAATTTTTTGGAGCTGGAAGTGAACCGGATTCCGGAGCTAAGAGCCGGCGCCGCTGCGGTGTGAACAGGAAAAACCAGCGCTTTTCAGGCTCCAGCTCCGAGCCGGAGCTGAAAAAGCGCTGGTGTGAAAGGGGCATAATAGGCTGCTCTGCTGCAGTGTGAAGAGGAAAACCCGGTGCTTTTCAAGCTCCAGCTCCGAACCGGCCCCGAAACACCGTTGGTGTGAATGAGGTATTAGCTCCGGAATCCGGTTCGTTTCAAGCACCAAAAAATTGTCCGGCCAGAGCAAAAGCACCACACACGTCACGCTTACGTCGAGGCGGGGGCAGGGGCAGAGACAGATCAACTCCTGAACAACAACAAAAAGCCCGCATTTTATCCAGTTTGTACACAACGATGGAGAAACTTAACAAGAGTTTCAGTGTTTCTGCCATAGACTGTATATAAAGGGTTCTGCTCATGGTGAAGCAACGTGTCTGCGTGTTAAGGTGGAACCTGAGCATTCACCTTGATCACCTCTCATTATAACTCATTATAAATCTATAAAACTACAAATATTAAACTTTACTTCACGTGTTCATTTGAGAACAGCTGTTACATACCTGGGTGAAGGTTACAGTTCATTTAAATGAAAGATACAACGTTACTCCACACTCATGGTTCAGTCCACCTTAAGAAATAAGACCGACCTCGGAAGCAGTTGTGTTTTAAAAAAACCTTTATTGACACGAGTACACTTTTGTATAAGAATATAACTAAACCACAGAAATGACTCCGGAAAATCTGCAGATAGAGCCATAAGATATGAATGCAACTGATTTCATCCGCGCAGTTTGGCTTTATGAAGCAGGCACGCAAACGGTTACGTCATGACGCAAACGATGACGCAACGACGCATTACCAGTCGGACTCTGGGCGGTGTGAAAAGAGCCAGAGCTAAACCGAAGAACTGGTTCTGAACCGGAAAAGCTCTAGCACGGAGCTTGAACCGGAGTTGCATTGGTGTGCATGAGGTATAAAGAGAACGACGGGAGCCGGCTCGCGCCCGCAAACGAGCCGGTTTTGTTTTTGTTTTGCGGAGGGATCTAGATCGGCATGAAGGCACATTATGCAATGTGCACATTATCCCGCTTATTACACATGGCCACATTCTCAACAAAATAACGACATGACTCCCAATATTAATTGAAATGCTTTTATGGATTTAGAAAATGATTTTATTGATTTAAAAAATAGTTTTATGTATTGATTTAAATTGACATGCATCCGCTAAGAAAATTGTCCGTTGTTACTGTTTGAACTAACGTAGCAACGGCAGGAACTGCTTCGATAGTGTTTTTGAGGAGCTTTTTGATTACAGATTTGAAAACATCGTTGCTTGCTTTAAAAGTAGCACAATTCATTATGTCAAACCTTGGAAAGTATCTAGATATCCCTGCCCTAATGCCAAAGTAACTGCACACTGAATATGTGTCGCTGTTTGATGTCTATGTCTGGACCGCTGCGTAAAAAGGAGGGTTTCTGCCCCATTACTTCTCTTCTTACTTCTATAAGAATAAAACATGGAGGACGGAGATCTCTTTTTCTCCCCCTCTTCTGACAGCCCAGCAGCTGATCTCAAAGCACGCTCCCCTCTCCTGCAGGGGGGCGTGGTCAGCTGCAGCTCACAGAATCAGCCCCCTGCAAAAACAGCGCTGGAAAGAGCAAATAGAGCGAAATGAGGCATGACTAAAATGCAGGATCTTTTTGGTATTTTGAAAAAAAAACTATATTTATATACTTTATATAGGTCGATACAGTAGCCCCTTTTTTAAATAGTGTTTATAGGTGTTGCTATCTGTTTTGTGTAGCGTGGTTCTACAAGCAAGTCAATGCATTCATTGGGTGGTATCAGAGAGTTACACAGGTCTGTAAATGAAATGAAAACAATTGGCCACAGCAAATCATTTATATTAAACATGTCATTTTTACTTTTGAATACTTCAGTACAAAGGATGTATTGAATAATTTAAGTGATATATGTGTACACATATAAATCATTAGTCAAAACAGGGCTACATTTGATTGAATTAAAAGGTATGTGGTAAACTGAAGAGCCGTTTGGGAGCCGAAAGAGCCGGCTCTTCTTGGTGAGCCGAGCCAAATGATCCGGCTCACCAAGAAGAGCCGGAATTCCCATCACTAGCACAAACTTATCTCGTGCCCTCATTGGTCATGTGCGCGTTCGTGTGTTGGAGGAGGGGCTCTGTAAGGAAGTGGCAGATTTTTTCCGGCTGTGTACTTTCAAATTCTAACGCACTCAAGCGGGTTTCTCCAAAATTACCTACCCCACCTTTAAGGGCCTATACAGTTGCTGCACTAAACTACATTTTAGCATTTAAAATACCTAGCCATTATTTTGCGGTTATTTTGGTGAAAGTAACTCAAAAGTAATATAAAAGTAGTGTAACTCATTACATTTCAGAGACAGTAATATTGTAATGTAACTTATTACTTTAAAAAGACAGTAATAAGTAATATGTACTGTATTACATTTTGGAAGTAACTTGCCCAACACTGGTGGGGAGGATGGACCATGGCATGGATGTATAATAAGAACAGATGGACGCCCCAAACTTGATCTGATTTTGCAGGTTTTTGTTGCAGTGGTGGAGCAACTTTTAAGTAAAAGTGTAATTTTAGCTTTTATGATCAAACAATTACCTGATGTCATAAGCCTGTTTTGTGGAAACTCGTTTTTTTCTTTAGTTATACTGCCAGTATCTCCACAGAATGTTGGCTGTGTTTAATGTTTGGTGCAGGAAGAGAAATAACAAACCCATTTACAGTACTTCTAGCTTCACTGCATCCTTTTCATTACACCAAAGTACTAATGTAAATGTTCTGATAGTTACGGGTTTAATGTGTAAATGTAATTCTGAGAATCCTTGAAAGTAGATGTATGCCTATAGCTGCCTTCAGCAGATGACATTAAGAGCCCGATGTGGTTAATTTCTCCTGAATGTATTCTACCTTTTGTTTTTGTCTTCCCTCAGAAGCCTCAGGGCTCAGCCAGCCAGGGACCAAAGTTGATCTGGCAGGCATTGAGGAAAGCGTTTGGCAGACCTCTCATCCTCAGCATCACATTTCGCTTCATGGCCGACCTTTTGGGCTTCGCCGGCCCTCTCTGCATCTCTGGCATCGTGCACCACATCAGCAAGGACAACCGCACCATTCAGCCGCCGGTGAGGGCTCAACACCTCTGCCATGCACATGATAGGGAAGCATAACATAAAACAACACAACAGTGGGCAATATAACTTGTAGAACTTTGTATATAAGCTGCTGAATTTGTTTTTTACTCAAGTTTTCGTTTGCAAAACCAGTCTTTACCTGCTTGCTCTCATATTCTTATCCTCACCTGCTGTCTTTTTGCCACAATAATATTCCGCTACTTTCTGCCTCAATAGCCTGGTTCAATATCTTAAGTATTTTTGCTTAACATTACACATACATGTCTAAATAAACTGCTCTAAAAGTAAATGTAGGTATTAAAAATAATCCTTGTTTATCATATATTAACAGCTTCATCAGGACTGTGTAAAACACCCACTCCAAACGAGTGAGATAATATAATAATATCATGTAAAATAAACAAATCAATTTTAACCTTGGCAAGAAACGGTGTGTTCATGTTAGATTTTATTTATTTAAACTTTATTTAACTAGTGTTGAATAGCCTTGGGGCTATTTCCTTTCAAAATATGTTTCAAAGATATTACACCAAAGAACCACAAGGGTTCAAATAAAGCCCATTGCTCAGTATAAAAAATTAAATTGAAGAACTAAATATGTTCATGGCCTTTGATATTCCTTTTTCAAATAGGTATCATATTGGGTTCACTTTCAATTCAACACCAGGGATATTGGCAGTGACAGAATATATTTCAGGTGCTGAAGTTGTCCCTGTTCACAAATAACAGACGCCTGTCGTGTAGTTTGCCAAAGTTTCAGAATAACCTGCAGCGACATGTTTTAAACTGCATTCGTTCAATTTTACCTGTGAAACCATAACACTTATGTGCTTCAGCAGAATGCGTGCAACATAACCTGGACTTTAGAGTTCTGTGTAAAAATGAACTCTTTTTGGTACAGCCTGTTGATGTTGGGTTGACAAAAATAAACCGAACTGATGAAAGGATTGAGAAACAGACAAACACAGCTTCAGCAGACGTGACAGATTCACTACATGGCTTCTTCCTGCCTCTTAAAGGTCACTATGAATGTTTGAGACATTTATGATGCCTCTATCTCTCCCAGGTGCACCTGACACATTGGTGTACTAATTAAATTATTGTCAAATATTAATGAGACTTATTGCTGCTGAAGCTGTCTCAGTTTCTTAGCTACCACAATAGGACACACTACAATATCAGACTACCACAGACAAGTCTAAGACTAAGTCACATTCACTCGAGCCAGTGGAATTGAAAACGATAATTGAAAAATGGAAAAAAGACTCGCCAGGCAATCAAATACTGATAATAGGCCTGTTTGTGAAATGGTCACAATTTAAAACCAACAAGGGTAGCAGCATGGTGTTTCTGGGTCAAACTAGCAGTGGGATGCGAAAGACAGCAGATAAAGTGGATGTTAAGATCAGGCACATATCTAATTAATAATTTGTAATCCCTCCTGAGTGAATGATATCTACCTGATTAATTCATTCAACTTTGAGGGAGATACTGTATCCGTCTCTTGTAACCTAGCCACGTTTTTATTTGGTCTCCAGCTCACACAACACATATCTCTGAGGGCTCCACTTAATTTCAGTTAGAATGCAATGTTGTAGCCCACTGTGAAATGAAAATGATGCATTTTAAATTGTCATCTTGACTTCTGAAGTGAACAGGAACAATTGTAGTCGAAAGTCATTACTGACAGTGTTAACATAATCCTGCAGAGTTCAGCTTGTGTGATTGACCTTGTAATGATCGCTTCCTGACAAACAATGATAAACTGGTCGATACCACTATCTTCCCCTCTCCGTTCCTCTCTGTGTTGGCAGACAAGTTTGCTGGGTATCTATTTCATTTCCTCCAAAGAGTTTCTGGAGAATGCATATGTGCTGGCTGTGCTGCTGTTCTTCGCCCTGCTCCTTCAGAGGACCTTCCTCCAGGCCTCCTACTATGTTGCCATTGAAACGGGCATCAACCTACGTGGGGCCATTCAGGTAGAGGACACTTCATTTAATGTATAACAGCCAAAACTGATTATTCTCGTCTACTGTTTGTCCACATGGTTGTTTTGTTGGTTTTCTTCCCTAGACAAAAATCTACAACAAGATCATGCGTCTGTGCACCTCCAACATGTCCATGGGAGAGTTAACCGTTGCTCAGATCTGTAACCTGGTGGCCATTGATACCAACCAGCTCATGTGGTTCTTCTTCCTCTGTCCTAACCTGTGGGCCATGCCTGTACAGGTGAGAAATGTGTTCGTCTCCTTTTAAAAAAAAATGACTTTATGCAACTTCCATGTATTTTCTCTGTTTGATTAGGCACATGTGTGCATTATAAAACAAGTTTACATTGTGTCGCTATGTATTACGTTACCTCAGTTTGTCAGAATCAGAATAAGAATGGGGTGCATACATAAAAATAAAACAAAAATTAAAATCACAGATAGAAAACTATTTGAAAACAACTATAATAACATAAAGAAAAAATATAAAAAACTAGAAAATGCATTTCCTGCAGAAAATGCGTGCGAATGCTGTAAACTGTGTACATTTGTTGCTGAATTTAGCTGAAAATGCAGAAAAAGCTGAATATTTTATTAGCTGAATGGTCTCTGTAGCTGCTTTTAGCTACAAAAACCAAGTAAGTGTGTTGCTGAACTTAGCGGAGAAAGGCAGAAAAGTGAAATTATTTGAATCAAAATTGTTACAGCTCAAATGCATTGCAATGACTTTGTTGGAAACTTGAAAGTGAAATGTTAAACTGGAAGAGTAGGAAAAATAGTGAAGAAGCTTAATATTTAAAAGAAAAGGTTTAAAAAAGGTATAAACAACAACATGTATAGCCTCAATGCCCTGAAATAGCTGAATAAGTTAATAGTTGGATGGTTTCTGCAGCTGAAAGTAGGCTCAATGAGTTAGATATTAAATGTAAGTAGTAGTGAATGCATGTTTACAAACACCTGTGTGTGTAAGCCCAGAGATCAAAGGTTACCATGGTGACGACGTTATCAAACACCTGTTTAAGTGAGCCCAGAGATCAAAGGTTTCCATGGAGATGTGCTGTGAAAGGAGAGCCTTTCCATTTGTTCTGAATGAGAGATAAACCTCTTGCATTTCTAACTTTTGTTGAAAAAATAATAATACAAACCTCCAGTGTTTGTGTGTGCGTGTACCAGTCTGTCTGTGGGCGTGTCTGCTCTGATTAGATGATGTCACTCAGGTTTGTGGCCCCAATCTGCCCAGCAACACCATGGTTACCAACTGCAGCACTGAGTCCCATTAAGAATGCATTGAGGATTATATCTGATAATTTTGCCACCTGTTCAAAAACTATGGCTCCTATAAAAGAATGACCAGACCGTGAGCATCAGGGAACCCCAATGAACTGATATATGTTGTTTTTTTAGGTTTTGTGTGTAAATTGTGGAGATGGGAGCAGTTTTTTTAAAGTGTACTTCTCTCTAGTCTGAAGAAAGATCCAGATTTGTTTTACATGAGAGTCTATTGGGAGCTAGGTGGACTTTTTGACAAGTTTTTGTCTTTTCATGCCCTCAAGAGGCATTTTGTTTAATATTCTTACTTAACCTTTTTTTTCAACCTAGGAGAGGTTTTCCTACGTTTTTCATGAACAATTATGTCTCAGGAGTGTAGGGTTTGGGAATTATGGCAGGTTTAAAAAAAAAAAATATGAAGGCTAATTTCAAGCTCTCCCCCACATAGCTGTGACATCACGCACTCTAGCCTTAACGAGCTGCTCAATACACACTAATGTTAAAATCTGAAGAAGGCCTCTTTACCAAGCTCCAAACTAAGTTAAATATCTCAAAAAGTGTAGGCAACACACTAGAAGTTTTTCAAACACACACACACACACACACACACACACACACACACACACACACACACACACACACACACACACACACACACACACACACACACACACACACACACACACACACACACACACACAAACACACACACACACACACACACACACAGCACACACACACACACACACACACACCACACACACCACAGGACCTACAATTTCCGAGCCCCGAACATCCTGTTTGTAATATAAATGTGTAGGGGGCACAATGGTCATTGAAAATGTGTTCTGATATATGTTCTTCACAGAAAATGAGCCACGGCCATTGAGTGTGAGTTTGAAAAAATAATTGATCATATAATTTTTCTTTAGATAAATAATGAAAACAGGTCCCACAGACCCGAACACCATACAAGGGTTAAGCTGTATGTCACTGCAGGAAAAACGGTATTCGTGCCTCCATGCTGATGCACTTTTGCTCAAGGTCACTGCTTCTCACAAAGCAATGTGCTGTGGTAATTGGGTCTTTCATTCAGTCTGTCATTTTTCTCTACACAAGGTTAAATAGTTTTTCTCTCTCTCTCTCTCTCTCTCTCTCTCTCTCTCTCTCTCTCTCTCTCTCTCTCTCTCTCTCTCTCTCTCTCTCTCTCTCTCTCTCTCTCTGTGTTTCCTCTCAGATCATTGTGGGAGTGATCCTGCTCTACTACCTCTTGGGAATCAGTGCCTTGATTGGAGCGACCGTCATCGCTGTGTTAGCTCCTGTACAATACTTTGTCGCAACCAAGCTGTCCCAAACTCAGAAGAGCACCCTGGTGGGTATTTTTTATTGTCTCATTTAAAGAGATGCAGTATTTCTTGAGACTTTATTTTTAGCCATGCTAGAGGCTTTAAAAGGTTAGTCTGTTGGTGTACCACTTTGGTCCAGATGAAATGTGTCTATATTTTGGATGGATTGCTATTATAAAAAAATGTCATGACACCAAGAGGAGGAAATCCTGCTGACTCTAATCACCCACAGTTTTATTTCCCTGTAAAATATCTCAATATCTGCTGCTTGAAGAGGCCCATAGCTTTAATACAGATATCCATGAGAAATTACTTTTGTCAATTCCTTATTTTACTCTCAGTACCACTATGAAGTCGACACTGTTGTTCGGAGGGAAATATTGGTTCAATAAGAATCAGTGTTGTCTTTGTTTTATTATAATCTTTTGGAATCAAAAAAGTTTTCGAAAACTATTAATCCAGTATTAAGGAGAGTAGTGGCTTGTTTTTTTACCCGAATGCCTGGTTAAACATCTAATCTCATGTTCACTATTAAATGCAAACAGTGTCTAAGCCGCGTCTGTTTCAGAAAGATCACACAAAACTTTGAAAACAGTGTTGGTCAATATTAACAAAGGATATGTACTGATTTTGCCTCAAGCCTTTCTGCTGCTTTCCATTGATACAAATCTGCCTTAAGTCCAGTCGGGTGTGATAATATTGTTACCTTCAGTCCTTGATATTGCAGAGCAGGATTTATTGCCAGGGATATACAAAGCTTTCTCATATCAGGGAAAGCAATGCTTCAATGACTTCAATGTTTGCATTGGCAATTGAAACCTTGATAAAAACAAACTGAAAGATTGACAAAAAAGTTGACTTTGACCTACTTGACTTTGATATTGTGCAGTAATTAAAAAGGGAAAGTAATTGAAGTACAAAAGTTCTATGTTAGCTGCGCCTGGAACATTAGCTACCTTGTTGTGCCTTCCTTTGAATATTTTCTCAGCAAGAAACGTATTATTATTAGTATTATTCTTTTTAAGTAGCTCAAATGTGAGAGAGCAAGGGTCCATGTGCGCAGGGGAAACAAAGGGCCTTACTGGATGCTTTTTTATATTAGGGAAAACAATGCCTCTTTGACTTTGATGTTTGCATTGGCAATTTAATCCTTGAAGTAGGATGTGATAATGCTTGTGAGCTCTCTAGCTGCACCTCTTGTGATGTGATGGATTACTGTTGTTTAATCAAAGGCTCCCTTTTCCACTTGCAGGAATACTCCAGTGAACGTCTTAAGAAGACCAATGAGCTGCTACGGTGCATCAAGCTGCTGAAGCTGTACGCCTGGGAACACATCTTCTGTGACAGTGTGGAGGGGACCAGGGGCAAAGAGCTCACCAGCCTGAAGGCCTTCGCTTTTTACACATCCATATCCAGTAAGGCACTTTATTAATTAAAGGTCTCCTATCATGCAAAATGCACTTTTGTATGTCTTTTGTACATAAATATGTGTCCCCGGTGTGTCAGAAAACAAAACCCTCTCTCTTTTCCTCTGTACCCAAATCTCTAAAAACGGGGGTACAACGGAGCTGATCCAGATTTGCGTCCGATATGACGTAATATCGAAAATGTGGACCCATGGCACTATCAGAAACATTGCTATCAGAAAAAATGTGCAACGTGTTTTGGACGTAATATGGTCTTTGTTTACATTAGCAAGCATCACTAACACTCAGAGCTAACCTGTACTGGAGAGAGTACGTGTAAAAAAGCAGGATATAAAAAAGGAACTCACCTTGTGGTAAACCCGCAAGAGAAAAAGCATTTGAGCTCCATACTGTTTCAGAAATAATCCTTGATGTGGTTTTGAACATGATATGGCGTTTCATCACGGCAGCATTTAGCTGAGTATATCGGTATAATTTGTTCAAGCTACGGACCCAGAATCAGCACTTCTCTAACAGGGCTGAAATAGAGGGATATGAGGCATGGCTAGAATGGGTGATCTGTTTGGTATTTTGAGCAAAACACTTCATAGACGTGTTTCTTTATACTTTTATATATATCTAAGACCTATAATATATGCCTACAAATAGTATAATAGGAGCCCTTTAAACATATTATAAAAGATAAAACGTTGCTTCCACCGAAAGAAATATTCAAAGGCACAACAAGGTAACTAATGTTTCAGGCGCGGCTAACATGGAACTTTAATACTTCCATTACTTTTCCCATTTTATTACTTCACAAAATGCCACTCTGTGATTTGTTAGAGGTTGCTCCTTTTCTTCTCCAGGGTGAACAGTGGCTGCAGTTTGCATGGCACAATTATAGAGTTCAAGAGGAATGAACTAGTATCATTTCTCCCTGACAATAGAGAGGAATAGCACACTGATAATACACCAGTAATACAAATCATGATCTATCCACCACTGACACATGCTATCAGTACACATTGCAGTAACAATGCTGTTTCGTCATAACATCCTTCACATTTTTTAATTATATGTCATTTTAAATTAATTGCATAGTTTATAATGGCGGATCCTAGAACATAATACACAGAGATAAAGGGGATGATGATGTTGTGATTTCTTAAAATGCACTATGAAACTGCTGGTCACCCCAACCCATGTATTTGGAGTCTAAATAGTTTAAAACGTTTTGTATGTAATCAAAGGGATGTTAATTGTTCTCGTCTCATACATAACCAAGTATCATCAGTATCAAATGTACAGTATCACCACAGTTGTGACGTTTTTACAGGATATCACTGAGAAGATATGGATACACTTCTGTTTTTGTTAACGAACCTACGGTATCAATACAAAATAATATTCCAAAAATGTACATTGTTTGTTTTCACTGAGTTTAAACAAGCCTTCACAACCTCCTCTCTCTTTCTTCTCAATTTCAGTTTTCATGAATGCAGCTATTCCCATTGCAGCTGTCCTGACGGTGAGTTTAAATTCTAGCTCTACCTTTAATTCACACATAATTAACCTATCCAAGATGATATATTTATGATAATTTGTTTTATATTTGTGTCAAGTCATGAACAGAGACAATAACTACTGATCAGATTACATCTTTGCGACTTCCCTCCTGTGTGAAGGACGGAGCAGAGACAGTGTCAGTGTCCTGTGACTTTGTAGTTCCACAGCGGAGGCTCTCTGACAGCAACTCACTAAATCCTGACTGTATTTATAGAAGTCCTTCATGAATTTAGACGTGAGAGGTGACGATATAGAAAAGTCAGACACATAGAAAGGAGGGGGATTATTTTAAATGACGGATGTAGACAAGTGATTCCCCTTTGATTTCATTGTATCTGACTCCTCAAACAAAGCACAACTGAAGTTCAGACAGATAAAAACGTCTGTTTTTCCTCCATTGGTTTTCACCTTGAACTGGTCTTGAGTTGCTAACAGTTCAAAGGTTTAGGGATCTTAATCCATGCTGTGGAGACTAACCTCAGCCTTTCTACCCTTCCTCTCATCCTACAGACGTTTGTGGTTCATGTTCACCTCTCAGATGACGCTGATCTGTCCCCAGCTGTGGCCTTTGCCTCCCTGTCCCTCTTTCACATCTTGGTCACCCCCCTCTTCCTGCTCTCCAGCGTGGTGCGCTCCACCGTCAAGGCCCTTGTGAGGTGAGAAGCCTTAACGGTCACCTATTATGCTATATTTGAACAATATATTATAGGGCCTTATCTATACAAATCTACAACATCTTTACACATACGCTCTCCAGTACAGTGTTAGCTCTGAGTGTTAGCGATGCTTGCTAATGTAAACAAAGAATATATTACTTCAAAAACACGTTGCACATTGTTTCTGATACAGCACATAGCTTGACATGTTCTTTATTCAGTGTTTACCGCTAGAACAGTGCCATTATATGTATTATATATATCATTACTGAAATTATATTTCAGAAATTATATTTCAGTAATGACGTCAAGCCCGCAGCAAATCTCGAACAGCTCCATTGTACCCCTGTTTTTAGAGATGTGGGTAAGGAGGAAAAGAGAGAGGGTTGTATTTTCTGACACTTTGTGAGTCTCCTTACACACTGAAGACACATATTTATGTATAAAAGACATAAAAAAGTGCATTTTGCATAATAGGTGACCTTTAATATATATTAACAGCAGAGTTCAACATCAGATTCATCTTCATGCTGATTGATTTGAGTAGATGCAGGATGAATACAATATCATAATCTGAAAAAGGAACTAGCAAACACTGTTTTTTTTGGGTCAGTTTATTGGTTAGGAAATATGTGATAAGTGTTCTGTGGAAGGAGATGTTTACAAAAACACTCAGGAGGAGTGACAAGCACCATTATTAAATGAAAACACTCGACTCAGTTTTCCATTAGAAGGATCAGATGCATTATCAGATCAGTCTTTTATTTATGTAACCGAGTGCTTGTTCACTGTAGTACCCTTGAATCTCTGCCTGTTTCATTTAGCAATTAGCGCACAATTAGTTTGGCAGTCAATACATATGTTGTAATTAGGCTGCTGCATAGATGCTGATGCTGCACAAGCAAATAACTCCCCATGTGTGCTTTGCTTATTATACTGAGTAATATACTTCTTGTAAATTCATTTCTTGTACAGATCATTTTCAGCAGGACGGAGTGCAGTGAGGCACTGAAAAGTATTCAATGTACAGCAGACTTTATTTGCCAAGGTTAACCTTTACAACTCCTAAAGGTTCCAAAAACGCCACAATAGAAAAAGTAACATGCTGTGCTGTAGGGTCATTTTAGCTTCAGTATTGAAGGAGAAAACATATAAATTGTTCCCCTGAGCTACAAGACATGTTTAATCTGAAAATAATATGTTAATTTACTTTCCATATATAGTTAGACAGGAAGATGAGACAACAATTTATTTTATTTTCAACAATGTAATGTAATTGCCAAACTCACTGCTTTGCCTGAGGTGTTTATGTATGCCTCCTAAATGTGTAACATCCAAACTCTGTTGATTAACAAAATATTTATATGCTTTAAGGATTAAAACGTTAAAGTCTTTTAAGGTTGTCTCATAAAGTCAATGAAGCAGAACTTTTTCCATGTACAGACAATGAGAGCGTGTCAGCCTAAATCCCATCATCTCCATCTTTAAGTCTTGATCGCAGGGCAGGAAGTAATGACTGAGGATGAAGAAACTGACATCACACATTTTCTATAAGGGTCTTTAAGAGGCCAGCTTATACAACTGAGTTGAATATGCTCTTTATTTTAACCAGTGTATTTTCTTCCTTTAATGTAAACCGTACACCCCAGCATGTGCACTCCGCTCTGCATCAACCAAACGGCTCGCTGCACCCTCGCTGCGAAGGGGACCCAAGTTCCCATCAGCAAAAACACGTGGGTTTGCTATCCTGGCTCCAAATGGTGGAATGAGCTTCCCATTGACATCAGGACAGCAGATAGCTTACACACCTTCCGGCGCAGACTGAAAACGCATCTCTTTCGACTCCACTTCGAGTGATAGAACTATTAACAAAGCACTTATATACTAAGAAAGGGCTGGCTTATCTAAAGCCAGTTGAGTAGCACTTGAAATGTTTTAGCTCTATGAAACCTGATGTCCTTATATGATTCTGTTTTCTTCAAGTTTGTATTTTGTTGGTCGAACGCACTTATTGTAAGTCGCTTTGGATAAAAGCGTCAGCTAAATGCATTGTAATGTAATGTAATGTAATGTAATGTGGAAGCACCTGTGATTATTCGAGATTTCTATTTTGAGACTGTGTGATCTGACACACTTTGTCAGACAGCAGGAACTAAAATAACCCACAGCTTATATTCACTTCATCTTCACACTTCAACGTGAGAAGATGTGTCTTTGTAGAGGAACAATAGATTACTTATGCACCAATTTAAATGCAAAGTCATTGTGAAACTTGACATATATTTCTTTGGATTTCATTAAAGAATCATTTATTGTTCCTGTGGACTCTAAGACCCTAGCCACACGGAGACAGTAACGAAAATGAACCGAATTCGATATAAAAAAAGTCTTCCTCCCACACGCAATCGGCACCAGAAACGTGTCCGTCCACACGAGACCGCTCGACCCGCTGGAGACGCTGTAGTACATATGCCGGGCCTGTAAGTAAAATACACCAAAAGCAGCGAAGAAGACTTCACGAGCATGCATGGTTGCCATGGTTGCCCTTCTGTTTATTCTCCGCAGTGGATTTAGCAGCAGAGGTGGGGAGAGGCAGGGGCCAGGGCTCTGGCTCTTTTTCTCCCTCCCCAAGGCAAGCGTGTGCTCCTGCTGTAAATCTCCCCAGTAGTCTACCAGCAGATGAAAAACACCCACCTCTCCGCCTCTTCCAAGGGACGAGGGAACCGTGCGGCAGAGTTTCCGTTCGAATTTTTTTTCGCTGGTCAACATGTCCGTTAAAGTTGAAATCTTCCGGACAAAATTATAAAATTGCCGGTCAATGGTCTTCTTTGTTATTTATTGAGCTTTAAAACAAATGAATAACGACTCTATATAATAATACAAGAATAATATACGGAGTCTCTCTTTTCCTCCCCCTCTCCTGACAGCCCCGTCAGTATTTTCGTTATCAAGAAATGATCGTATTGGGCGTAATCACGGAGCTGTTTGGCCCCCCCAGAGCGTTGCGTCTGCAGATCTACCCACCTTGGGACCCGTTATCGTTATCTGCGTTTCCCTGTCGGCCTCGTGTGGCCGAACCGTCTATATGATAGAGAACTGTAGCGGATACGACTCGTTTCGTCTCTGTGTGGCTGGGGCATAACTTTACATGTTTCAAGAGTAATTATCATGTTTTAATGCACTTGTGATAATATGCATTATACTGATTACTATTTCAGTGTATTTGCTTTAACAAACAGCCTAAAACCTAACCCTACTATAAACTGATTACGTTCATAATGGCAGCCCACTGCTCCTAAACACTAGGATGGGTCAAATGCAGAGAAACCATTTTGTTACATTATGACAATAAATGACAATAAAACAAATGACAATGACAATTGTCAATGACAATAAAACAAATGACAATAAAAAAACAAAAAAAACAAAGATAAGACAAAAGGAAATTGAAGGAAATGAGGGCCAGTGTCAGATCCGACATTCAGCCCACATTTAGTAATTAAATTAAGATGGTCTTGACCTGGCAAGCATTTTTTCTCATTTAGGTAGTGAAGTAGAAGAAGAAGAGACATGATTCAATTCAGAGATGTAGAGATATGTGAGTTTATCAGAGAAAGCAAAAGCTCGTTGTTATTGAAACATCTTCCTCTGAATGAGCTTTGGGACCATAAACAGCAGGGATGCTGTTATCTTTACATGAATGGAAGATAGCTCAATGAAAACCTTTACCTATCTGCTGTACTAGCACCATGTTTTGAGCATTCTATACAAATGTGTTATACATATTAATTTAGTTTGACCTCATTACTCATGTATTGTCTTTCTGTTTGATGTGCAGTGTTCAGAAGCTCAGCGAGTTTTTCTCCTGCGATGAGATAGGAGAGGAACAGGAGCCCAGAGCGATGTTAACCTCTGGCTCCAGCAATCACAACCAAAACAGATACCAGGCTGTGGTGAGTACATGTGCACACACGCCTTTTATGTTGGCTTGATTTAGGCAATAATGTAGATGTCAGTTTTCTTGGTATCCTCCCCTGCTGCTGCAATCCAGCGGTCTCATTTTGCTTTGAATGTTGTTTCCTTCCTCCACATTATCGTCCTTGTGATAATATCACCATTTACCTCTTCGTCCTGCGTGACTGTTGTAACGCTACCCTCCTCTAGCCATCTTCTAAACCTCTCACTTCATCCTTCTCCTCCTCGTCTTCGTCCCGACACCTCAAGCCTCTGAAGGTGGTGAACCGGAAACGCCCCCCGAGGGATGACTGGAACAACTACAGCTCCCTGGGGGACCACGAGGGAGACGGACCCTACCAGGACATGGACCAGGACATCTGCATCAAAGTGAGAGCGATAAAAGGACAAATGCACCAGATGCTACCTGCTCAGAAAAAAGATGCAATATTATTCAAGGTCTTATCAAACTTGAAATGGTGATCTAGCAAGTCTTCACAGTTCTGAACATTTTGCCCCTTTCTTTAATTGTAGTCCTTTCAAATGAAACTGACTGAGTTTATGGAGGATAAACACACTTTATCTCCAGATGTTGTCACTATTTGTCAAGAATTACCTTTACTTACCTGTTTACTTGGATGAAAAGCAGTAATTATGTGTGTGGCATTCCCATTATGTTGTCCATGCTCTGGTGGTTATAAACAATCCAAAAGGAGTTATCGACTGAAATTATAACGGTAAATTATTCAAACCACGAGGGATCCAGGGACCTGGAGAAAAGAGAGCTTTTTAACCATTAATGTAGACACTGCAGCAACAGAAAGGCAAAGCTGTTCAGTGTATTATTACATTACTACTATATGACTATAACAAAGCTTTAAAAAGAACTATTGCTTTTCTGGCATCCAGGCATAAAAACAGGAAATTAAAACCATGAATCATAATATCATAGTCATGGGTTGAAAATGAACATTTCATAATAAATACTTACATTACAGTAAATTACAGATGGGACACTACATGTTCAAATATATGAAAAATGTAAATGTTTGGAGTTTTTCTTGGTTAATATATTCCTTTTAACATAAAGTGTATGAACTGGGCTTAGTTTTATGTATAAAAAAAGAAAATCTCATTGTCAATATCTCAAATTCTTCTGAATGGAGACTGATTGCTCTTCAACTGAATGTTCAGTCTAAATAATTTGCCTGGCATAGTCTGTGAAGTGAAAAGCATCAGTATCTTCCTTCCCCTGCATGAAGAGAAAACAAGTACACACTTACACATCTTATTACCTCACCTTGCATCACCTCGTACAGATGGCAGGTTTGACTGTTTACTTGCTAAAGAGTAAGGTCATCTGTTTTGATACCTGTGCTTTGCTTTCCTAGATAATCAGCGGTTATTTCACCTGGACCGATGGACCACCAACTCTTTCTAATGTGGACATCAAGATTCCTTTTGGTGAGTCAGACAGTGTGATATACAATATGCCTCATCGATTCCTCTCCGAATCCTTTCTCCATGCAGTCCTTCAGTCACTCACCTGTTTACTTTGCTGCCTCTCAACCCTCTCAGGTAAGCTGACTATGATTGTTGGCCAGGTGGGCAGTGGGAAGTCGTCTCTGTTGCTGGCAGCGCTGGGCGAGATGCAGAGAGTATCAGGAGCAGTCTACTGGAACAGGTTAGTTTCCATTAGGCCTGATGCTTCAGTTAAAACTGTATAATCCCTTTTTGGATTTGAATAATTCATGTCCTTTTTGCCTGATTGTATGCTATGAAATTCTATGGATGTTCTAGTGTCATTAACATAACAGTGTTCATACATCAGGACCTCGGTATATCAACCACTTCCCATCCGTTCAATTACAAAGCAATAAGATAATCCATCTACAGCATGTTGTGCAGTTAATTCTTCAAATGAAATCCAGTATAATCGGAGGAGAATTGCTCCTCCCTAAGGAGACCCCGGACCTCACGATTCCCCCCCCCCCCCCCCCATCCTCGGCCGCTGATTGGTGCTATTCAAGCCTCTTTGGTAATTGCTTTGTCAGTGAGCTATTATTCATGTGTTTTCTCGCAGAAATCCATTCACGTCCCTGACAAGGCAAAGTGATGAGCATAAAAATCTGACCTTTTATATGACATGGCAATATAATATAAACTGATTTGTATCTCAGTGAATTAAAGCCGATGTTACAGCCAGTGACGTGCGGTGAGGTTCATGGCTGGTGAGGCACTGACTCTTTCAGAGTCAGATTTACAAATATTATATTTTGACCTTAATCGAAATGTTCGATTATTTTTAAAAGCTTTTTTAGTCTGATGCTTCGATTCATTTTAAACAGACCGTTCAACAAAAGGATACCCAAAATCTAAATATTGGATTGTTCTTTCTTAGTAAGATCCCATTTCCATTACAATTGGGGTCTTACCTTGACTTGAAGATGAAGTCCATGCTATCCTTCTGGACAACAATCTCCATTACTTTTTTGTAAAAGTCCTCCTTATCTTCCTCTAGTTTCAAAAGTCTAGTTTGTTGTTCGCGTCTACCGTCCCTGCGTAGAATAACAGTAGCAACAAGAACCTGTGGGCTCACTTGCGCCCCCTTCAGTGCGGCAGAGGGTATGGCTGCCTCCCCTGGTGCTTTTTTCATTGCCGTTGTATGATGAGACCAGCGAGCCTAAATATCATATACACGTGAAATAAGTTATTTAGAGACTATGGATGGCGAGGATAAATGTAATAAAGGGATCTACAAACATTACATTGGTGACATACAGTGAGATGGTGCAGGCATGCGCTTAGGGCCCGCGCTCCAGCCAGTTTCTGTGGGGTGACCCCATGGGGGTGACGCATTCTGAGGTGAGGCAGATCTCATCTGTGCCTCACCTTACCCCACAGTAACTGGCTTGAGCGCGCTCACAAAATAAGTGCCCGCGTTAAATTAGTGCCCGCGCTCCAGCTAATTACTGTGGGCTTACGAGAGGCAGAGCTCGTCCCTGCCTCTCTTCTCATCGCGCCCCGTAGTTGTAGCGGAGCTCGGCAAATTTGCTGATTTTGATACATACATAAATCACACTTACAACACAGATCAGTGGAGACATTTTATTATTATTACTATTTCGTTTTTCTTTAGTTGTTTTTCCGTTACATTGGAGTATGATAGGTGAGGCTCTGCCTCCCCTGCCTCCCCTGACTGCACGTCGCTGGTTACAGCTTTTATTTTTTTAGCACTGACAGATAGTGTAGACCAGGGATCACCAACTACATTTGTCCAAGGGCCAACATTTATCCAATAGACACTTTAACAAACGTTGTAATTTTCATTTCAATTTGAGTAAAACATTGAAGATATAACATTGTATTGTTGTAGTTGTTTACACTGACTCAGATATAATGAAAAGAGTTGAAGCTCAGCTTTGGTAAGGAAGAGACAGGACAGGCAGAGAGAGAGAGAGAAAGTGATGGAAGTCAGGGAGGAACTGCAGTCTTCATTTACAATATAGACAATAGTCATAATTTTTAAACAACATACATCTATTACAGTTATGATGTCATAATAACATACAATTGTAGAAAACACAATTTGCTTATATCTTTCTTCTCTTATGAGAATCAAACTAAACAGATTAAAAAATAATAATAATGTAAACAAACAAGTGAAATTAAATAAATTGCTGAATTGCTTTTAATTTACTGGCTGGAGCGACAAGTGAGGAGGAGCAAAAAGTGAACAACGAGGGAGAGATTGAACAAAGAGAAAGAGTAGAGGACAGAGAGAGTAATGAACAGGAAGAAGACAGAGAGACTAAAGAAGATGGAAGAGAGGGTGCCGGTTATGGAAAGGAGAGAGACATGGAAAAATGTTGACAATATTTTGTGATCATGTTAGCCTCTTCTGCATGTCCAGATCATTAATAGTAACTAGTAAGTAATTAACTGATTCAAAATAATTTATGCTGTAGCCCACTGACATGGTATGAAATCGATATATTATCCAATTTGTGACCCCCCGCAGGACTTAAAAAGCACCTAACTAGATCATGAAAATCCTAGAAATCTCGGGGGGCTATCCCCCCAAACCCCCCTAGCATGTTTGGACCTCAGTATTTAGGAAATCCTGGATACGGCCCTGGCTCAAACATGTAGGGTTTCCCATTAAGGTACCGGGCGCTACAGTGGATGTTCTACGGCAACACTCCCCACACACACAAACAGCACAACCACAACACACACACACACCACACACACAACACACACACACAACCACACACAACACACACACACACCACAACACACACACACACACACACACACACACACACACACACACACACACACACACCACACACACACACACACACACACACACACCAGCACACACACACACACGGCACACACACACACACACACACACACACACACACACACACACACACACACACACACACACACACAGTACACCCGCAACTGTTACAATGAAGGCTCGATAATCAGCTCACGGCATGCAGGGGTAAAGTGCTATTTTTTTTAAGTGGGGGGGACCTAACCTTCTCTAGGGAGGTCCGGGGGCATGCTCCCCCGGGAAAGATTTTTTAGTATTGTAGTGAAAAGCATCAATCTGGTGCACTTTGAGAGCAAAATTAAGAGATCTATAGATACATCTCTCAACACCCATATGAAACAGAACTGTAAACCGATTTTCTATATCTTTATGGATATTTTACAAATCACTCCCCTTTTAAACCGTATTCTTGTTTTACTGTCATATCGTATTTCATACCTGTTTTTCATTTATTACTCTTATATTACTATCTGACATCATATACATCGTAGCATTAAAGTTCACAGTTTATTTATAATTTAAAAAACGTGTTTATCGGGGGAGGGCAGGAATAGGGTTGGGTATCGTTTGGATTTGAACGATTCTGGTTCTGATTCCGGTTCTGCTTTACTTCATAAAGGAAATGGCGGTCAATATTAAAAAACATAGGAACTAAAACGCTTAATAACCTTCATTACGTGTTGGAGAAAGAACATAAGAAAGGTTGACAAAGATGAGGCTGTTAAACGGGCAGCGGAGCCGCTGTGTAGAGAGAGAGAGAGAGAAGAGAGAGAGAGATAAGAGAGAGAGAGATAGAGAGAGAGAGAGAAGAGAGAGAGAGAGAGAAGAGATAAGAGAGAGGGATAAGAGAGAGAGAGATAAGAGAGAGAGAGAGAGAGAGAGAGAGAGAGAGAGATGCGGTCCTCACAACTCTTATAAATCCGGGTATCGAACAATTGTTATTTGTTCTGACTGGTCTGAACCGAGTTTTGCTTCCCACACCTGCCACTGTGCTCGCTACACGTTCTGCCCCCGTCTAACAGTAGAAAGCGGCGAGATGCATTTCCTTAGGAATCGATAAGCAGAACCGAAACTAACATTTCTAAACGCTACCGATGGAATCGAAATGTTGGAAACGGTTCCGAACCGGATTTCGGTACCCAACCCTAGGCAGGAATGTCATATGGGAGGGCCTGGTGCCGTATCTGAGTACCCAGTCTACTGACCCGCAGCTGCTGCCTCTCTGTTGGACTCTGTTGGGAGGGGGTGCATGTACTGTGAAGTTGCCGGAGCCTCGCAGCAGGACTACTGCTGCGGAGCGCATAAAGCAGACTCTTCACGAAGGATCACTTGTTCTTCAGGGCAGGGAAGGCTACGCAGCATGCAGTCTACTGTCCCGCAGCTGCTGTCTCTCTGTTGGACTCCGGTACTGCACCTTACTCACGAGTGGGGGCGAACGCACTAACCACTCCGCCAACGCCACAGTCACCCACGCCGTGTGGGCCGGAGGAGAATGTCTGGTGGGCCGGATGTGGCCCGCGGGCCGCCAGTTGATGGCCACTAGACTGTAGACTAGAGGAATCTGAGGGGAGATTTAACGCAACACTGACATGAGATAAAGTAAAACAAGCCCAACTGCTGCTAGAAACACATTTTCAGATGACGCAATGCATGCAATGATAGCACACACTAACGTCTAATTTCCTTTAGAAAATTATCTTGAAGCTCTGGACTAAATCTAGCTTATATTTATTTGGTGTTTTAACGCACATATTTGTAAGGCACTCTGAACAAAAGTGATTGTTATTCATGGATTCCCCCCGACTTTTTAGCTAAAGTGATTCCCCCAGGATTGGTGGAAATGTCTGAGTAACAAGCAGTTTTGTGCAATTTAAGCTAATCCTAAATCCACTTACTGTTTCTAGCTGAAGCCAACACCTCTATAGGTTACTTTGTTGGTCAGTTGTCCTACAACATGTTTCCCACCCAAAGTTTTCACTGTGGGTCAGTGAGAGTGGTGTTGTACTGACCCCCAGTCGATTGTAATATGTTCAGTACATTTTGTGATTGCACTTTCACTTGTGGTTTCACTTAATAATTGCTTTGCTCAGATGGAACCTGTTCTGTTTTCAAGAAAGTCCCGCTATTAGATCTAGAAAAGTGGAATTAATTTGAAGTAGCTCAGCTGAAACTGAATATTCATATCCCACTGGATGCGGTCTCCTGCATCTGAGGGTCTTGTCACCTGCAGGAGAGTGCCACCATCAATATCAATTTGTCAGCAGAGTTGAGTTCCCACTACTTGATTAGCTCAGTGTCCATGGCAGTCACACACACTCTCACACACTCCCTCCCTCAGTCCTGATGCCAGTGCTATGCTGGCACTCCCTCTCATGTTCTGTTGCCCGAGCACTCTCACTTATCATGCAGACACAATCATTTCTGCCATGATTGTTGTTTTTATTGTCAAGCTGTGTTTTAGTCAGTAACACTTTGAGCTACAAATTATGAAATGTTTTATCTTGTGGGGGTAAAGAACTGCGAGTACACGTCAGATTCAGAGCTAAGAAAAAACAGCAGGAACAAACTAGAGGATGCAATGCTGAAAAGCTGACTCTGAATTGCTATGCTGAAATGTAATGTGTAAGAAGAAAGTGAAGAATTTAGATTGAAATGATACATGAACACTGGGGGCTTGAATGTGTGATGAGAGAAGAAAATAAAGTAAAAAGGCTTGGAAAAGCAGCAGAATATTTCAACTGCAAACTTTTGAACTAACTTGATGGCGAATGATCTGTCGCCATGGCAACTGTATTTGATGACACCCCATAATACACTTAGATGTGTGGATGGCTGCATCGTTACCAAACCTGTGAAGTTGTGGGCCGTTTGGAGCATTTTCACTGAAGTTATGAGAAAAACATTTTCATAGGAGTTAAAGTAAAGCGACATCGTGTTTTCAATGGCAAGGGATGCGTTTCCATGGAAACGGCATATGATGATGACGCCCCATAATTGACGTAGAGCTGTTGAGGGCAGGACCATTAACCTTTATCTGAAGTCTGCTGCTCTAATTATGTCAGTTGGAGTTATGACATCATCGTGTCCCATGACACAGGTGTTTATATTTAAGCTAACGAGGTGTCCAGAGATCAAAGGTTTCCATTGTTCTGAATGAGAGATAAACCTCTTACATGTGAACATTTTGTTGACAGATATCTGTGAAATTTCCAAACGTGAAGCATGTCAAGGAAGTTGTGTATCTGAAGTGTAATTTTTGTGCACTTTCGGGTTAATAATGTGGCCTTGTTGGCAGATTGACTAAAGGTGTGCGGCTAATGCTGTGAGTAAAGATCAGCTTGAAATTACAATGGGCTTTAATGGAGACATGTTGAAAGATTTTGTCACTTCATGCCCTCAAGAGGCATTTTGTTTATTTTTTTTGCTTAATTTTTTTTCATTTTTCAAACTACGAGATGTTTTCCTAAGTTTGTCATGAAAAATTATGTCTCAGAAGTGTAGGGTTTGGGAATTATGGCAGGTGTAAACAGAAATTTCAGAAAATATGAAGGGGAATTTCAAACTGTCCTCCACTCTAACTCTGACATCACACACTCTGCCTTAACGAGCTGTGCTATGTTAAAGCTGAAGAAGGCCTCTTTACCAAGGTCTGAACAATGTTTAATATTTATAAAAGTATGAATCTGATTTAAAAGTTGTTTAATATGAATAATGTCAGAAAGATGTGTAACATTTTAAAGTTGGAATGAGGTTTCTGAGTGAAAGTATGAAGGAACAGTTAGCAGTTGAAGTCGCATGAAGATTGTTCAAGTCTGAAGATTTTCTCCATTGACTTCAATGGTTAGAAATGTGATGAATTATGGGATATATCTCGGGAATTATGAAAATTATGAATGAGAAAAGTAATAGCAATCGATTCCCGACCGAGCTGAACGTTTTGATGTTTGAACGGAGTTTCTGCGATGTGGAATGTGGGAGAAGAAGACCGGCAAAATAACGAGCGGAATAAATGTTTTGTATCAGCATTCCCACTAAATGACATCAGCGTGGGCCTGGCAGGGGGAAACAGCCTGACTAATCAGGAGAGTGAGCGATGAGGGTGGCCCTGAGAGTCAGCTGTTTCTGATCAGCTGATGGTGCTCAGCCTGAGCTCACTGCACTCCATGTGTTTATATAATCAAGCCTCTCAAACTATTTTGGTTACGACAAAAAAGTCTCACCACTAAAAGAAGCTGTTCTGGAGCTTTCGATTAATTCTCATGATCGTTCTCATCGGTGCAGTGTCATGTACATTATGATTACGTTTTGGATATAGCTAAACCTGTTAGTGCATCAAATGACAGATCATGAAGGAAGACCTTTTTCCTTTGGGGGGGTTGAAGTGTTTACTGAGCCATATTTTATAAACGCAACCTGTCATTTCCATCAGTTTGACCCCAATTTGAGCAACAAACTCTCTCCCTCAGCCACCTGCTCCCTCTTGTCCCTCTGCGCTCCAAACATGGCCCAGAGCAGGGGGTGTCTGGGGTTTCTCTGTCAGTAAAGTGGACGACTATTTCTAGCTTGACCACAGTATCCAGTCGAAGCAGTGCAGGCTGGGTAGCTTGTGTGTTGAAAGATTAGCTGGTGTAAGATGAAGTAATTAACTGCAACACATAAACTGAATGACCCCGTGTTCCTAACGAGAGAGGGACAGGAGTGTTTACCAGAGAGTCTAAAGCAGGGGTGTCAAACTCAAAGCCCGCAGGCCAAATCTGGCCTTCAACCTCATTTTATTGGCCTGCAAGAGCTTGCAAAGAATATAATAGGTTTATTATACGCTTACATGCCGCTTTACTGAAGCACCTTGCCCATAAACGACATATCCCACAATGCATCTCATTTTGTTACATGCACACTGAAGAGACTTATATATATTATATATTTATATATGTATATTTGTATAGTCTTAAAGTTACAACCGGCCCTTTGAGTGCAACCATGCTGATGTGGCCCGCGATGAAATTGAGTTTGACACCCTTAAGGGTTTCAGTTATTACTATTAGAAAAGCAAGCAAACATCTTAAGGAGATTAAAATGAATGTTTGTTGCTGTCATGGGTGGTCATCACAATACACACGCAATAATAACCCCTGTCATTATAAAATGACATTATGTTTTAATGAAGGATGTTAAAGTAAAATAAATTCAGTTTGAAACGGTTGGAAATGCATCAGACCTACATTTCTTGCCGCTGATAGAAACTGTTTTGTATGATTCACACATGACATTGCAACTTTAAAGGTGTTGATTGAGGGGGAAATAGTGTTCAGTGTAATCATGTCAACTCTGACATGATTACACTGTTTTTACATAGGCTGCAGGATAAAGACAATCAGTCGTCCATTCAGACTTCAGTGCCTTTCGGGTGTCATTAGGTGATTAGGTCTGATGAGGTCATTTTCTCAAGGGGTGTTTTCAGAGTGTTTTGTTGACATGTTTGTTTGTGGCGTGTCAGAGCTCCTTGTAAATTAGTAGTTATTTCTGAACAGCTGGGATGTTCGAGCTGCGGCAGAAACTCTCTGGTTGTCCTCAGAAAGAGTCACCTTCTCAGGACGAGAGAGGTGTCAACTCTAGAAACCTAAAAATACCCTGCAGCTGCACTGAGCAGCCAATAAGATCTTAATGACTTTGAGAGTTTGAGTGTGAATGTGAATGGTTATGTGCATGTGCGGTATGTACTGTGTATGTGCACACATTCTAAAATAACAGTTTAAGTTAATTTGATGGTCTTTTCAAATTGAATCCCCAAGCCCAATAATTAATTTCTGGCTTCTGGAAGTTTTACCTGTATTTTTGTACTAAATGTGTTGAGGAATAATTGCAGAATTGTGAGATACACTTCCATTTATATACTTTTGTTCTCTGGTTTCCACAGCCTACCAAACCTGGAATCAGAGGGATATGAAAGGTGAGTCAGAGTAAAGACAAATAAAACCATAAATCAGTGCCAACATGTATTTTTAGTTGTGCTGTAAAGGCCAATTTCAAACCTGCATGAATATCTGAAATTGCCTCCCGAGGACAAAGTCTGTAGCAGCCAAACACATTGAAAAATATTTGTAGTATGGATAACAGGAATATTTTAATTGCAAACATATTGCAGTGCATTGTTGTTGCTGAGAGGTTTGATTCAGGTGTTGCACATAAGACATAAGACATGCACACACAAACACATAAACACCCCACAATTAGCAAAAGTATATCAGTGAGCATTTGACAGCTGCTGTCTTGTCACTGACTAAAAAGGAAACTTTTAGATCTCTGTCTATTGATAGCATAATGTTGTATGGGTGTGAGTGTCCAGAGAAACCAGAACTGTGTGGTGAGTGACAGTTTACAGTAGGGCAGCACATTTCAGAATCAGAAATCCTTTATTTGACCCGCAAAGGGGAAATTGACATGATTACAACAGCAGATAGTGCAGATAAAATGAAAAAAACGGCTTAGTACACGTTGTTAATTACACAATAAATAAAACAAATAAAAAACATGTTTACTCTTATAGTCAGAGCACAGTGAAAGTTAAAGTGTGAGATGTAAACAAAATATTGTTATGTCAATTAAAGATTGATTATATTAAACACGCTATGTCACATTCCTTGAAATGATTATTGTCATGGTTTATACACAAGATCACTGTTCATATATTACTGTCAGGGTGTTTTCTTTTTAATGTAAAATAATATATGTACACAAAACAAACTCCCAAATATCTACCTCAGTATTTAAGCCAATGAAGATGTAGCTGCTGACAGGGACTACATACACTAGCACATACACTAGATGAGCAGGATACCACCAACAACAGCAACAGCCAGCCCCGGCCCCCCCCGCTGTGTTGACACCCTTATCTCAGCCCGAGGAATCAGATCCGCTGAGAACAGGCTGGCGCTGAATTCCATATCAGCAAATTACAGGAAGAAAAATTGGAGGGGGTGATGGGCGTTATTTTCAGGGAGGATAAGATCACAGCTAATGATAGATGTGTTCATGTAGGGCAGTGACATGATTGCCATGGAGAGGGGGGGGGGGGGGGGATATGGGTTAGTGTTTGTTTTGTGTTAATCATTACAGCATGAAGGTGGAGTCAATAATGTGTTCCTCTCAGAGGGAACTGTATTGCCCAATTAATGCTGTGTGTGTGTGTGTGTTTCCTCTGCAGCCCCACAGAAAGAGATGCTGCAGGTGACGGAGAAATCAGGTGAGCTCAGACAATAACAAGTTAAAATCAGGGCGTTTCCATGGAGACACATCACTGTGATCAGTGGAGCAGAAAAGCTATTTGTAAGCTTATCCAGAAGAAGATAATAGAGAATAAGATATTCCGTCAGCTCACATATTCACCCATGACCTTCAGATTACTTTACAAACACATCACTATGAGTCTCCAGGACGTTTTTTTTATTCATCAGGTATTCTTTTTATTATTGTTAGGCATTGTTAAAGAGTCCCTGTGTCCGGAGGTTGAATAGTTCCTTAAGTTTCTTAAACAAAACAAATTATACGATATCAAATGTTAAGATTGAGAGCAGATTATTGATTGTTTGAAACTTCTGCATGTGTTTTAAAACCTCTGGTAGGAAGAGAGGCGCTGTGGGCTACGCCTCCCAGAAGCCCTGGCTGTTGAATTCCACCGTGGTGGAGAACATCACCTTCGAGATGCCCATGATCAAACCTAGGTAGGAAAACTTCCCTGCACCAAACCAGAGTCTTGAAAAATGCATGATAAATGAACTTTTATTATTTATTAAGCTGACTTTGTATTTATTTATGTCAGCATTGAGCCATTCACATTCAATATACTGACATCAGGGCTGCCATACAAGGTGCCAAACTACTGATCAGGATCTAATGCTCCTCATGCACCCGCACACCGATGGAAATGCTTTCTGAAGGAAGTTCTGTTTCGGATTCGTGACGAGCAAATCTTCTAACTAGTAGAAACTCGCTCTACCTCCTGAGCCGTATACAAAGTTATACCTGCTGAGCTTCTCCACAGCCGCTGCAACAAGCAAAACATTTCATTCATCATTGATGTGGTGCTATAGGAAAGTGCATAAAGCACATTTTCTTACAAGCTGTAATACCAGATGTTTAAAGAAAACAGTTTTTGTATGTTTGTGTGGATGACAGACTGCAGTTCAAGCAGATTCAAAGTGGGGTATTTTGTCTCTATTTAGTTTACTCTCATTCCTTCAGTATCAATGTGGTAAACTTATAATCAGAAAAACATCTTAGTCTAACAGCATTCAAAACGGTAGCCTTCAACATTCAAAGGCTTTATTGTCAAATGCACAGAAGCTTCAGTCGCAGGCTCCTCCAACAATGCAACACACTTATACAACCTGACCATAAAGTCATGGACCAGCTCATCTTTAAGAAACTCATAATGATCATAATCTTTATTAAAGACCTTAAGTGTACAAATCCGACAATTGAGTGGGTTGATTTGACAAGGTTGCCTCCTAACATCCTGTTTTCATCTATTTTCCTTAGTTTTGTTTGATGACTCTCTCCAAGTTAACTTTTCTCCAGAATGTACTCTTGCATTAGTAACCACTGTGCGTAAGCTGTCATCCCCACAATAATGACTGAACTTTCTTTTGTTGCTTAATTACAGTCGCTGTGGCACCTTGATCAAAGTTAAACAAACTGTCTAAGGACATTCTCCTTTAAAATGAGTTGGTAATTAAAGTAGAGTAATCAATGTGTTGCCAGGCCATGCTGTTAAGACAAGTTAGAGCCAATAACCTTCCTGTTCCCTGAGGCCACCGGGGTAAATTGGATGTGTTGATGTCTGTTGAAGTCAACACTGTGAATCCAGTAAAAGATGCCAGTTGGGGACATCCCAGTTAACCTGTTTTGACACACAGACCCTGTGAACCAGGATTTGTCTTTATGTCTCTTCACTTGGAGTCCATCACAGTTTCACTCCCTCCTGGCTCAAGAACATATGCTGTTTTCGCCTGCGTGGGCACAATCAAAAACAAACACACTCTCATGTAATGACTTACATTCAAACAAAGAGGCACACGCTCACAGTTTGTATCCTTACAACAAATGATCTTTTTGAAAGGTTAGTTGCTCTGATTTATGGCCAGGCTCTCTCTGACTCTAATGGACTGTTATTTTAAAAACTACATCTAATGGGTCACTATGGTTTGTTGCTGGGGATATGTTTGCCCAACCTGCGCTGCTTCTCCTCGCTGTCTCCTCGCTGTCTCCTCGCTGTCTCCTCGCTGTCTCCTCGCTGTCTCCTCGCTGTCTCCTCGCTGTCTCCTCGCTGTCTCCTCGCTGTCTCCTCGCTGTCTCCTCGCTGTCTCCTCGCTGTCTCCTCGCTGTCTCCTCTGTCTTGCTCTTCACACTCCTCTCACACCCCCCCATTCTGTCACTTAATGTTCTGGTTAGATCCAGAGGAGCCAAATCACTTACGGGATTCAGCACGAGATGTTTCCAAAAAAAGATATTAAAGAGTGACACTGCAAATCTTTCGATCATGTTGCAGTCCAAGCACGCATTTAAAAAAAGTTAAAGTTGAAAAAAGAAATATCTGCACCTGTCATGATTCATCATTTTTGGCTTGGAAGGCTCAACTCTTCCTTTATGGGTGAACATGTTATTAGCTGGGCGTCTGACTGTCTTTCAATTTTACATTCCTTTTCTTAACCCATCATATAAATGGTGGTGTTCTGTTTGTGGCATGCTAATACGCTGAACAAAGATGATTAACAAGTCACACAATAAACCAACTGAACATCAGCAACTGCAGCTTTAACACAATATTGTTATATGAACTTGTCCATCTCCAAGCTTGTGGCTTAATGTGTGCCATACATAGGTGGGCATGTTGTCCTGCAATATATGACTGGTTCCTTTATTCAAAACAAAACCATTATGTGACTCTGAATTCATAAATCTATTCATGGAGATTTTGTAATTTGTTGGATTTGGATTCAAAATATATATTCAGCTGATGAGGGCACATCCCGTTCATTAATAATCTCATAAAGATTCATCAGGTTACGGCAATCGGATACATTTAGCAGACTACTTAAAACAGGAATCATTTACCTTCTCTGGGCTGTGGCACATTATTATTGAATCACTAAGCTTGTCAACCTGTCATGTTGTCGCCGTAAGTTTAAAGATCTTGTGGGTATCATTTCATAAGGATAATATATAGAAATGAATGCAATTTAATAAACAACATGTGATTTATTTAAATCTAAACATGAATTATTGATTGGTGCAGCAATTAAAAAAAATTCCCATTGTGACTGCGCTTTTTGAATCTTCCTCTTATTCTGTGTCTGTGTGTCTGGTGAAGAAAGTCTGTTGAAGCAAGCGCTGAATCTCTCATGTGGATCAATAAAGGCAGCTCAAACTCCTTCTACTGTTCAGTTTTTTTGGTTGTGTTGAGCATACCTAATTGCAAGTTATATGTAAGATATGTATCATTCATATTCATTTACTGTCAATGCTATTAGCTGTGAGGTTAACAATGAGCAGACCCTGAGTTTCCTTCTGGCTTGAATTAGCAGCTGTCCTCACTTGTATTCTGTCTGTCTGTGCCCGGCAGGTTTAATGCTGTGATCGAGGCCTGCTCCCTCCAGCCTGACATTGACATCCTTCCACAGGGGGAGCTGACAGAGATCGGGGAGCGGGTCAGTATCACAGTAACATTTAGGATTGTCTGTGTTCTTTTTGTTCCCAATGCTCCCACTGTGCTTTACTGTACTGCAGAATCACTTGTCATCATTACTGTGCAGCCAGGATGTTTTGTATGGAGGGAGCTGGACTGATCTTGTTCTGCCGAATAACTGTCATGTTAGATTTCTTCATGCTGGAAATAAACTTTGATCTCCTTTGTCTCTGGGGCTAAATGCCACATGCATTCATGGATGTAATCATGTTCATCCTTCTTTCTAGTAAAACCGTGTAATAAAGTTGTCTGCCCTGTGGCGCAGGGTATCATCCTGTCAGGGGGACAGAGACAGCGTATCAGCGTAGCTAGAGCTTTGTACCAACAGACCAACGTGGTCTTCCTGGTGAGTCTTCACACACACACACACACACACACACACACACACACACACACACACACACACACACACACACACACACACACACACACACACACACACACACACACACACACACACGCATCTTACAAGAAGGTTGTTAGTTCTTGGATTGCACTTTAATCAACCTTGTTATCAGACACATTCTGTATTCAAAAGATTTTGAAACGTTTTTGAAACTTTAATAAGAACTCTGATGTGAGTCTTTTAGTGATGCCTTCATACGTGACACAACACTTTCTAAAGCTGAGCTGCAGGGCTGAGGAGCTTAATGAAACTTTTAAATGTCAGTTTGATAATGTCAGTTTCTGACGGATTATTATTTCTTAATCAATATTTTAGGCTATAAAATGTTAGAAAAAAGTAAGGAAAATTCTATTCACAATTTCTAAGATGCCACAGTGATGTTGTTCATTCTCTTGTTTAGTCTGAATAAAGTCTAAAGTTGTAAGATGATAAAGTGACACTCATATATGACAACGAACAAAAGTGTTAATCCTATCACACAAAACTCTAACTTTGAATGTTGTTTTTTAAGTTGTGATTTCTTAATCTTTGAACTGATGTTTTTTTTTAGGATGACCCATTCTCTGCCTTAGACATCCACCTGAGTGACCATCTGATGCAGGACGGCATCCTCAAGCTCCTTCGAGAGGAGAACAGGACGGTGGTGTTGGTCACTCACAAACTTCAGTATCTCCCACACGCAGACTGGGTATGACCAGCTATGGATTTAATGGGGCCTTGTTATGCTAATTGTCCGGTTTATTCATTGTATTTTATGCCTCTAATGTGACATGTTTACATGCTTTAATGTTCAAAAAGGTCTTTATTTTTCTCATCCTGTCTGTGATGCAGCACATCTTTTCACCCTCTGTCTGAAACCAGAGCCCCTCGCCCAGAAGCGCGAGTGTAACATAATGATGCTACTATTATACTGAAGTGGGGGGGAGTGTGTGGCAGAGAAACTGACCGATATAACACACTACAGGCAAGGGAGACCCCAAATAACAATAATAGGGCCTCTTTAACTGGATAAACAGCAGGTTTACAGACTCTTTACTCTTAAGTAGTTACAGTAATTGATTGTTCCCTTGTAATGGTGTTATATTATTCATGATGTAAACATTATATTACTTAATTTGGGATGCAGACTGTTTATGTCAGAAACAACCCAGATTTTTGCAGCCTCATTTCCAATGTGTCCTCATACTAAAGATTTCATTTCTGCTATCTACCTTTCTGTATGTTTTTATTAGATCATTGCCATGAAGGATGGCACTATCCAGGCTGAAGGGACTCTGAAAGACATCCAGAACTCCGAGCCCGACCTCTTTGAGCAGTGGAAAACCCTGATGAACAGAAAGGACCAGGAGTTTGAGTCGGTGATTAATGGCTGCACATTTAAAGGGCTAATGAATCATTAGTGACTTTAAATCTTTGCTTTTTTGTTGATAAAACACTTTTAGATTCTGGAGAGGTGCAAACAATCCCATGCTGCTGGGAATGACAGTTTGAATACCTGGATGTTTGCTTATTGTCTCACCAGATTGTACCCTTCAGTATTCTCAGGAGAATCATGTATTTATCTTTATTTATCCTCCAGGAGACAGAGGCAGCGAGTATGACAGATATGGAGAGGAAGAACCTGCGGAGGGCCATGTACTCCAGAGATGCTGCCAGGACTGAAGAGGACGAGGAAGGTGAGCGGTTACAGGAAAAAGCTGCATGCTGACATACAACTGCAGTCATTCATTTACCGACTTCAGCTTCATAATAAAGGCAGAATATCCTTTCTCTTCTCCTGTTGTGTCTATTTGCCGAGGAGCAGCACCTCTTACTCTAAAAGCTTAAGCTCATCGCTTCATTTGAATGTCCGGCTGCATTTATTTGAATGATCTGCATAACTGTCTGTTCTCAATGTTTTCCATCCCAAATGCAAACTTTACAATGCTCCAGACTTTCTTCTTGTCTTTGTGTCTCATGTCTTTTTGACTTTCTCAGCAAACAGATATATCAGCACCTTCTCTCTCTCACAGCCTCGTGCTTCACACCGCCTATAATCCTTCAACTGTTTATCTCTGCTGTTAACTGTGCAGAGGAGGTGCTAAGCTGCAGTGGCTCTCTTTATTTGGGTTCTGTGTTGTCTCCCGTGCGCTGATGGACTTATGGGATGTCTCTGGAGGCATGTGGTGCAGTGGTTTGTGCGTTGGTGTTGGGATCAGGGGGTCACAGGTTCAAACCCCACTGCAGTCAGCATGTCGTTGTGTCCCTGGGCAAGACACTTCACCCCAAATTGCTGCTGTGGGGATTGCCCACAGTATTGAGTATGTAAGTCGCTTTGGATAAAAGCAAGTGACATGTAATGTAATGTCTCCAGCACAAGCTGCTGCCCTCATGTTTGAGCGAACAGGTGTGGCCAGAAAGCATGGACTGTAAAACAAGTCTGTGGCATCGTGCCGCTGCAAGCAACTCACAGCTTCTCCCACCCCCTTAGAATCTCATCATTTTCTTTTTCACATTTTTTCCCCAATCATTTGTCACTCCAACTCCTCACGTTTAACATAATGCCAGCATGGTGCACAGTAGATAATAGTAGTTGCAGTAGTCAGTCATCTTCTCCCTTTCTTTTTCTCCTCTACCCTGCGGCTTCCTCTCTAACAGCCTGTTAGACCCCCTGGAGCAGCCTCACGCTCCAGACCTTTCTGCATGATGTGATGCGATTTATATTTACATCAGGGGAAGGGAGGATGCGGGAGGTCATTACCATTAGCTCCTTATCCCCAGCCAGCTATTCATTACCCCTGAAAAACACTTTTGCTTGGTGTTGAAAACATGATATTAGATGATGTGGCCTGTAGAATATGTCCTATTTGGTTTCCTTTTCTGGGTTAGGAGTTGTTGTTTAGACAGATACAAGGGGAAACAACGAAGAAATGTCTCAGAAAAGGTGACAGAACAGGAAGAACTGGAGTCCACAGGTAAATGCAGAAATAGTCTTATATGTAAAATACCAATAGCTTTTATTACGTATTATAAAATGCGATAATGTTATCCGACACAGCTCTATAATTCACACTGAACCACCACTCTGAAACATTTGAACATTTCTGTCTTGATCCCAGAGGAGTCTTTGGAGGAGAGTGACGATGAAGACATCATGTCCCAGGCGATGCGTCACCGCGCCACCATCCCCTGGCGCTCCTGCGGCACCTACCTGTCCTCCGCCGGGGTCGTCCTGCTCACCCTGCTCCTCCTGTCCCAGCTCCTCAAACACACCCTCATGGTCGCCATCGACTACTGGCTGTTCCACTGGACGTCACACGTCATCGCCGCCAAGACCTTAGCAACAGCTCGTAACTGCACCGACGTTCAGGTGAGGCAGAACATGGTTTGTGATTGTATTGATTTGTTGTTATCTGTCATTATGTTGATCAGCAGTTTTTGCAGTCATACATTTTTTTTTTGTAGTGATTGTCACTGAAAAATCTGTAGTTGAAGCGTCTTAATGACAATCCATTGCTTTTTCTCCTTCTGTGCTTTATCTGGTGTGAACCGTCCTTCGGGCAGCAGAGCGGAAACGGTGGAAATCCAAACACTGTGACGACCTCCTAACCTATCAGGCTCTCCTCTCCTCTTTCTCTGCTTCGATCTCTCAGGCAAAAAGCACTTTCTTTTCAAGATAAGATCCAATCTTCCTATTCCAATCCCAAAAAACTATTTTCCATCTTCTCCTCCCTCCTGGACCCCCCCAAAGCCCCTTCCCCCTCCTCCCTTCTGTCAAGCGACTTTGTTACCCACTTTGAAAAAAAGGTTGATGATATTCGCTCTTCTTTTTCTGACTCACCTTTACTCACCGCTGGGTCACCAGACCCTCCTTTCACCCACACACTGACCTCCTTTTCCCCTCTCTCTCCAAGTGAGGTTCTTACCCTCATTACCTCTGCCCGCCCTACCACCTGTCCTCTGGACCCTATCCCTTCAAACCTCCTTCAGACTATCGCTCCTGATATTCTACCGTTTCTCACCCATTTCATCAACACTTCTCTAACTTCTGGTCACTTTCCAAACAGTCTCAAGGAGGCAAGAGTAAACCCTCTCCTAAAGAAACCCACTCTCAACCCGTCTGATGTTATAAACTACAGGCCTGTCTCTCTCCTCCCATTCCTGTCTAAATCACTTGAACGCGCTGTCTTTAAACAACTCTCCTGCTATCTCCATCAGAACAACCTTCTGGATCCGCACCAGTCTGGTTTCAAGGCAGGTCACTCCACAGAAACTGCCCTCCTTGCTGTCTCTGAGGAACTGCACACTGCTAAAGCAGCCTCCCTCTCCTCTGTCATCATCCTTTTGGACCTGTCTGCTGCATTCGACACAGTGAATCATCAGATCCTCCTTCGCACTCTCCAAGAACTTGGAGTTTCAGGCTCTGCTCTTTCCCTCCTCACCTCATACCTCAAAGACCGCACCTACAGGGTTACTTGGAGAGGGTCCGAGTCCGACCCTTGTCAATTAACTACAGGGGTCCCTCAGGGCTCTGTTCTTGGTCCCCTCCTCTTCTCCTTGTACACAAACTCGCTCGGATCAGTCATTAGCCCGCATGGTTTTTCATACCACTGCTACGCTGACGACACCCAATTCATTCTGTCCTTTCCCCGCTCAGAGACCCAGGTCGTCGCACGCATCTCTGCTTGTCTAGCAAACATCTCTCAGTGGATGTCTGATCATCACCTCAAGCTCAACCTTGACAAGACTGAACTGCTTTTCCTTCCGGGAAAAGATTGTCCCACTCTTGACCTAACAATCAACATTGGCACCTCAGTTGTTTCCCCGACTCAGACTGCAAGGAATCTGGGTGTGACCCTAGATAACAACCTGTCCTTCACTGCAAACATCGCTGCTACAACCCGCTGCTGCAGATACACGCTTTACAACATCAGGAGGATGCGTCCCCAGCTGACACAGAAAGCGACGCAGGTTCTGGCCCAGGGTTGCGTTCCGATAATCCAAAAATCAGCTCCTAAGTTCTAACCCTATCTCCTATTCCTTGACCTCTGAGTGAAACGTCACGGGGTTAAGGGATAGTGGATAGGAGAATTCAAAAGGATTTAGGAGAAGAGACCGCGGTACTTTAGAATCCGAATGCACTTTCACTATCCGACGTGTTTATGATGCGCCAGCGGACGTCATGTGTGCGTCTGCTGCTGTGGGGAAACTATGGAAACTACAGTTTTCTATACAGCGGACTACAACATGGATGTTTAATAAGAAGGAGGGACTACTGTAAACTCATCTAGAGACTCTGCACCGTGCTCTGATGCTGTTGCTTTATGCTTTATGAACGTGGACAACAGAGAAACATATTCTTCATGACCAAAGTTGGAATTGAAATAAAAAAGGAAAGTGAAACTTATGCTCCTCCCTCCGGTCCACATCAATACAAATGATCCCAATACGTATGATTGTATGAAAAGATCTTAAAATCAATACAGATGTATTTATTATAAACGTCCTTAACATCTATCACTGTGTATATCACCATTCAAACATCTTTTAAAAGTTGAACAAACCCCACACAGCTCGTAAAGACTGTGAGATGTTGACTTTATTTGATCATTTCAGTCAAAACTAACGTTCATATTTCTCTTTTTGATTATAATACTGATGAACGTTCAGAAAAAAGCACTTTGGCAACTTACCACATACGTTTTAAAATGCTTAATAAGCACCGTAACTTTCATGATATAATTTCTCGGTCATAATCGGTTGTTTCCGTGAACGGCCGACTGTTGTGATGGCAAATGCTGCGGCTGCAATGCATTGTGGGCCAGTGGTTCCTAAGCTAAAGGAGGTTATAAAGGAAGTTTGACACCTCCTTTCCTTTCATTTAGAGAATTGGAACGGCACTTATCATGGCTGCCAGTGACGTACTTCCGGGTCATTTAACTCCGTTAGGAAGGTTCCTAAGCTAAATGGACTATTGGAATGCAACCCCGGCTCTCGTCATCTAACGCCTAGACTACTGCAACTCCCTCCTGGCTGGTCTACCTGCATGTGCCATCCGACCTCTGCAGCTCATCCAGAATGCAGCGGCTCGCCTGGTCTTCAACCTTCCTAAATTCTCCCACACCACGCCGCTCCTCCGCTCCCTTCACTGGCTTCCGGTAACTGCTAGAATCCACTTCAAGACAATGGTACTTGCGTACCATGCTGCGAATGGATCTGGCCCTTCCTACATCCAGGACATGGTTAAACCGTACACCCCAGCACGTGCACTCAATCAACCAAACGGCTCGCTGCACCCTCGCTGCGAAGGGGACCCAAGTTCCCATCAGCAAAAACACGTGGGTTTGCTATCCTGGCTCCAAGATGGTGGAATGAGCTCCCCATTGAAATCAGGACAGCAGATAGCTTACACACCTTCCGGCGCAGACTGAAAACTCATCGCTTTCGACTCCACTTCGAGCGATATAACTATTAACAAAGCACTTATATACTAATAAAGGACTGGCTTATCTAAAGCCAGTTGAGTAGCACTTGAAATATTTTTGCTCTATGAAGCCTGATGTACTTTATGATTCTGTTTTCCTCAAGTTTGTATTTTGTTGGTCAAACGCACTTATTGTAAGTCGCTTTGGATAAAAGCGTCAGCTACCAGAGGATCATTGGAATAGTAAAAAAGAAAAGAGACTTAGTTTTACAACTTTATTTTGAATTATTATCCCGTCTAGCTACACATTCAATGTATTAAATATACCAGCTACGCATTCGATAATAATCATAACTAAGGCCATTGAGAGCAAGCTCTGCGACTGAATACATTACATATAAAGCAAAAGAAGTAACTCAACATTACAGTATAAAAACATCTATTCATAGACCCAGGCATTCACTCTGCTCTATGTCAGTGGAAAGTGATACAAACATTTTCCTTATTCTACAAGCTTTTGCGAATGTTTCCATAATATGGAAAATAAAGACTGCAAACCGTATTTTAAACAAACTCTATATTAAAAGAGTAAACAGATAATCACTTTTTTGAGAGCATGCTGGAGGGAAATTACATAACGGTTTTCTCACGAAGTCTCCTGTGAGTCTCAGTTGAGTGGAGCTGACCTTAAACACAGACTCTGCCAGCTCCAGATGAAGCGTTTGCTAACGCAGCCTGAAGCAGCTGCAGCTCAGACTCATCTGCATGCTAGAGAAACAAGAATGCATTGAGGAAAAAGTCCTTCTGGGAAATGTAAAAATGCAGTTTGATTCATGTAGATTTGATCAAATACCTGCAGAAAATCATAAATATTACAAATAAATAAGCTTTCTGCCCAGAGTTCTATAAACGGCACAACTGATATGAAATATATACGATTTAAAGCTTGCTTTATTATCAGCAACCTCTTTCCCAATATCTTCTTTAACTGGCACCTGCAAGCACACAGAAAACACACACATTTCGAAAAGCAGAGAGTTACCACACACAGTCAAGCGAAGGTTAAGCTGCGCCGGTCACACGCAGGGTTGTCCCTGGCCAACTTGAGGCCCCACGCAAAGTTAGATGCTGAGGCCCTCTGTTTCGCGAGCGTCGACGGGGGGGTTGGGGTGCTAGTGGGCCTCGCAGCGGCGTAACCGTGCTGCGCCACACTATTAAACCGTGCTACGTGCTGCAGTGGAAATGCGCATAGGTGCGCCGCATTTGCGGCTCAGTTGAGGCTCAGTTGAGGCTCCCTCCGCAAGATGAGGCCCCTTCCGCGAGGTGAGGCCCCACGCAGTCTGCGTGATCTTCCTGTAGGGAGGGACGTTCCTGGCCACACGTCAGGGTCACCCGTTGATTATGATCCAAGACAAGTGAAGCAGCTGTGTGTGTGTGTGTGTGTGTGTGTGTGTGTGTGTGTGTGTGTGTGTGTGTGTGTGTGTGTGTGTGTGTGTGTGTGTGTGTGTGTGTGTGTGTGTGTGTGTGTGTGTGTGTGTGTGTGTGTGTGTGTGGGGGGGGGGGGGGGGGTTCCTTCATCTGTCACGTTTCACACAGTCAAGACATGTCAACTGGTGTTTGGGGAGACAGCAGTCTGAAGTGCACTGCGTCCTCCTGACGAGAGTGCACTCGTCTCTCTTTTTCCTCTCTTTTCTCACACACACACACACACACACACACACACACACACACACACACACACACACACACACTTACAAATTGTACAAGTGAACACTGTCGCTTCAATGCCAGCGACACGTTGTTTGGCTGAGCTTCGGTGAGGATTTGCCAGGTTTATCTAATCTGAGTTATGTGGGCCACTCAGAAGTCCTCTGCTACTGTCAAAAAACAAACTCTGGCACATGACCTACACTGTGTGAATCTGCCAGGCTGCTAACTTGAGTTGTAAAACTAAATATGGTTCAATAAGGTACACAAAATGTGCTTAGTTACTGAGTAGTGAATAAGGAACGACTAGATAGATAATGGTAATGAAGATTTCCTGAGTGACTGCGATTGAAGAACTGATGGTTAGTTACTGGTAAACAGACTGGGAGGTACTGTATTAATGAATGATTCGTTAATGGTTAGTTAATGAGGAGTTCCTGGGTGACTTTGATTGAAGCAATAGCCGCTTTCACACCAAGTACTTTGCCGTACTTAGTTCCCAGCACTTAGTTCCCCCATGGAACTAAGAGCCGATCGCGCTCACACCGGAATAAATTCCCTGAGGGAAGATTACGCAAATGAAGCCGGACATCACTTCTTCTTCTGCTTTGAGTTTACTGGCAGGCCGCAAACAACTTCACTGATTTGTTCTTGTGCAACACCTGAACACGATCTCCACATAAAGCTTTATTCAAATTTGGCACAAACATCCACTTAGACTCAACGATAAACTGATTAGAAATTGGTGGACCACAGTAAAAGTACATTTTATCTCTTATAAATATTATAAATAAAACAAGCTGTGGCAATATACTAATACACACCTAAGAGGTATGAAGAGATATGCCTAAGAGGATAACATGATGAAACTTTGGACGGACAAAAATGTAAAGAGCAGCTTAAATGTTTGACTTGGGACAGTTCACTTAATTTGTCATCTTTTAGTTGTGTTTTTAATGCAAAGGCTTAGAGCACTTTGAGCTACAATTAGGTGTGAAATGTGCCACACAAATATGGATATTATTGTTTTGTATTGTATTATTATACCCTCCTCTCTCTCTGCAGGGCTGTGGCTTCAGTCACTCGTGGTATCTGTCGGTGTTCAGCGTGCTGTGCTGCCTGGGCATCGTCCTGTGTCTCGCCACCGCCGTCGCCGTGGAGTGGACCGGCCTCAAAGTGGCCAAAGAGCTCCACCACGACCTGCTCAACAAGATCATACTGGCCCCCATGAGGTTCGACGCTCTCTCTGTGTGTGTGTGTGTGTGTGTGTGTGTGTGTGTGTGTGTGTGTGTGTGTGTGTGTGTGTGTGTGTGTGTGTGTGTGTGTGTGTGTGGTGTGTGTGTGTGTGTGTGTGTGTGTGTGTGTGTGTGTGTGTGTGTGTGTGTGTGTGTGTGTGTGTGTGTGTGCACTGTAGCTCTGCCTCATGAAGTGTGAAGGAGGCAGAGAGATTAATGCTCACTGATACTGTGTGTGTGCTGGAACAGATCAATTAAACATGGAAACACTGTTAAAAGCATCTTTGTTCCCCCCATTACCCAAGGCACCATCTGCTTTCCTTACATAGAGCCCAGGAGACATCACTTACATAAAGACGTCCGCATGCACATCAAAAACCTGCATGTAATGTATATAGACTCACACACACAGCTAAACAAACAGATGCATTTCACGTTAGATCATTTATTCAACCACCACATCTGAGAAGATTCATAAATATTGTCATGTGGAAATCTCTGAAATATAATTTCTATATAAAGGATTTAGTATATCATAGAAACAATCTGGGCAAATAAATGGTTTTGAAATGAAATGACTATTATAATTAAAAAGGAAAATAGATTTCTGAGTGTTAATACATCTTTTTTATCCCTGCAGGCTGTTTGAGACGACTCCGCTCGGCAGCATCCTCAACAGGTTCTCCACAGACACCAACACCATCGACCAGCACATCCCCACCACCCTGGAGTGCCTGTCCCGCTCCACCCTGCTGTGTGTGT